>NW_020172446.1:1556263-1663617 GCF_003031525.2 Neophocaena asiaeorientalis asiaeorientalis
GGCCAGGTCCCTGCAGCTCAGGGTGGTGGCGTGAGTGGGCACAGACCGCTGGCAGTACAACCAGTAGGGGGCCCCACCCTTGCCACAATTAGGGGCTAGGGTGGCTGCTTATCTGGGAGCCCCGGGGTTGGAGTTCTTTCAGAAACCTGCACAGAGCTAGGCTGGTGGGGTTGAGCCACATGGACCCCTGCTGGCCTGGGAGCCTCTGGGCCGTGGACCACGAGCAGAGCCAGGCCCAGGACACCTGGAGCCGCAGCCTTAGTGCCAAGCCGGCTGCCCTGCAGGACCCGCTGAGCCAGCCCTCGCCAGGCCATGCCTGGGCCCGACACTCTGGCTGGAGGTCCCGGTCACCCAGCTCCGCCAAGCCAAGGGAGCCTTTGGAAAGCAACTCCTGAGAAACCAAAGTTGACTTAACCTGTGCTTCTTTCTTAATCACCTTAACATGAACGCGCTTGTTAAGGCCTCTCCCCTAACCCTCCCTCCTCCCATACTCCCCTCCCCCACAACGCAATCCAATTATGTTTTGAGCGCAGGAATCATTTATAAGAGGGGCCCCCAGCCTGCTCGTGAAGGATGTGCCCACAGAAAAGGTCTATGTAATGGATGGTCAGTGCATTTTATTTACTCAGCACAGTACAAAAATAAATAAAAATAAGGGAAGGGGAATTAAATTACAGCCAAACTGAGCTTCATGACCTTGTCAGATTATAAACCACACATACTTACAAACACGCTACGCATACATACAAAATGAGACAAATATAAATTAATATTAACAACACCCACAGTTTGGTCAAAGAATAGCTACAGAAGAAATTGCACTAAAAAACCAACATACATCGCACGTGTGTAATTAGCAGTTTCAAATATACAGCTATGAATAATTCCGAGTGAAAAAAAATGGCACATTTTCTTTTCATTGCAAGTTTAACAACGGCTGGAACAAAACTAAGTTCTAATAACTGCATGGAAAGAATATATCAACCCTTCAGGTTTACAAGAAAGAGAAAAACCAAATCCTGAACTATTATTCCTGTGACTTGTTCTGTGCGCGGGTGTAATTTTCACAGCCATCTGTTCTAAGAGTATTTTTCTTAAGACACAAAATGCTCCTGGTTTGCATGCACAATATCACTGTAAAAGCAACAATGAAAGAATAAAGGGTTTTTTTTTTTGTAGGTTAGGTTTTTCCTTTTTTTTTAATTGTTCTAAAAGTAGTCTTCATAGCAGCATGTCAAATGGGTTCATTGCTTGCACACTCAAGTATATCAGTTCCTCTACACAATACTGATGACCAGTGCAAGGGAGGGAGGAGACCCCACCAGGCTTCACATTGATGGAACTAGAGAGTTCTTTTCTTAGTCCCCAACCACTCCTGAAATTTGCACCGCCTCCGAAACTTAAAAAAATAAATATGGAGAGAAGGAAACGCACAGAACTGGAATCCTGCGGATGCACCTTCCCGCAGTTTCAGGCCCAGCGCAGCCCGCGAAGGAGCGACTACAGACCCGCGCCCCTGCTCTTGAGAGTCGGCACCCGGAGACCCCCCTCTCGTGTGCCGCCAGGGCCCGCTGCCCCCACGGGCCTCCTACCTCAGGTCACACATGGCAGCAGGATCTGCACAGACGGGCTGGGTGACAACTCCAGCAGAGAAGAGGCGCCGCGGCGAGGTCCGCGCCAGCAGCCGCGGGTTCCTTCCAGCCCCGCGGCAGGTTATCTGGCTGGCGGTCCTGAGAAAGGCTCAGCGTGGGCCTCGGGGCGCAGCTGCGGCCAATGCTCTCCGGCTCGGGCAGGCCCTCTTCCTCGGGAGCACCACGGGCCCGCAGGCTCAGCTCCGGGCCTATTAAATCGGGACCTCAATTTCACAGCTTTTTCTTTTTTCTGTGAATTTCAGTAGTGCTTCTGCTGAAATCGGCAGCCACCTGGAAGCTAATCCTATGTAAAACCGCCCCCTGCCTCCCCCCAGCCTCCCCTTCCAGCACCCCCTGGGGGACTGGGACTGGAAGAGAGAATTCTCTGTAGCATCTTCACATCAGTCTTTGTTCCCCAAAGCCGAAGGGACAGAGGAGGGCTTGCTCCCTTCTCTTGGTCCTCTCCCAAGCCCCAAGCCACCGATCTGGGAGAATCAGAAAGAAAATTGATTAAGTACACATCATGTGTTTTTACAGCCACCAACCAGGCTAAGGTGGAAACCAAAACCAGCAGCTGCAACTGATCAGTTGTAGAATCAGCAGGCAATCAGGAGTTCTGCTCCCAGCTTGTAATTGTCTCCAAGATCCAGCTGTCTCACTGGCCCTTTCCGGACAAGGCTTCACCTTCAGAAGAAACTGAACTGTTTGGGAACAGCTTTAAATCAACGGGGGTGAGGGCGGGGGTACATCATCACCACATCACCCTGATCCCTGACATCACCCCCCACCGCCCCGCAGCTCTGCAGGACAAATGTCACGTGCACCAGCAAGAGGCCTTAGCCCTTAGGTGGGCACCGGCTCAGTCCCAGGCATGGCAACCCCACCTGCCCAGAAGGCAGGCTGTTGACAATGGGCACCTGAAGCTGTCCTGGCCTTCACCACAGGGTGACTAAGCTGCATGATTCAAATGAAAAATTCACCCAGGAAAGGAGTTGTCCCCAGCTTCACCCCACCCCTTTAGAGCTGGGACCCAAAATGGAAGAACTTAATGAGTCAAACCAGCTTGTTAACCAACACTGCCAACACCGCTGGGAGCGGGGGGAGGGGGGCGAGTTCCACGTCTCCACAAAAGGAAAGCCCTTGTCCCTAAAAAAGAAAAAAGAGCAAACCGGGTCGTGCATGGTCAAACGACAGGACACAATCTTTGCACCAGGCCGGCTTCCCCTCAATTGAAGAGGCTGTCCCAGGGCCACGGGCATCTTGCCTCACAACCCCACGTGCGGCTCAGTCAGGGTGGCTGGCTCCAGGAGCCTCTGGGAAAATGGAGGACCCAAAACGGGACCCGGAAAAGGGCCGCCAACCAGGAACTCTGGGCTGCCTGGCTGTGGGGAGCAGAGGGCAGCCTCCCCTGCCTTGGTCCAGCAAGAGCACAGGCGGCAGAGGCAGGTCAGTCCTTTGAATTCCCCAAAGTGGAAGGTCAGGAGCCAGGGTGTCTCTGAATACATCTTCTGAATTTTGCACAAGGTTCGGGAGTTCAGAAGCATCCAGAGTTCTTGGCAGGGCTGAAGAAAACCCCAAGGAGAGAAGGTGGGAAGGGAGAGGCCCTTCGTGGCTTCGCTAGACACATACTGTACACAAAATCTGATTTAATAATAAATTTTTAAAAATGAATTGAATCCTTGAGCCATGGTGCAGGCTAGCAGGCTCACCGGTCCAGCCCTAGGAGGAGCCGCTTCTTGTCCTCCTGGCCACTCTCGTTCTTCAGGTCGGAGAACACCTGTGTGAAGTAGTGGGGGTCGGCGTTGATCTGCAGCATCTTGGAGCTCATGAGGTTGATGACGGAGAGGCAGCGGTCCCAAAAGGCCTCCTTGCAGCTCTCCACCAGGAAGGGCTTGAGCGGGTAGGAGATCTCATTGCCCATGTAGGAGTAGGAGAGGTACAAGCAGGTCAGCAGGACGGCCTGGAGCTCGTGGTCGGAGCCCACCTCAGAGGAGATGACATCCCGGCAGAGCATGTAAAGGAAGACCACGTTGGCGGGCGTGATGAAGCCCTGGTCCTGCCAGCCCTGCAGGAGCAGCGAGCGGTCCACGCTGCGCAGCCAGAGCACAGGGTCCGTGGGGGACAGGTGCTTCAGGCGGTAGCACCGGCGACAGAGAAACTCACCCAGGCAGCGCAGCAGCTCGCTGGTGGACGCCTGGACGATGACCCGTTTGGGCGTCCCTGCGGAGGTGACGGCAGGATGCGGGGCCTTCTTGACGGAGGAGGAGACCCCGGTCTGGGAGCCCGAGAGCTGGCTGGCAGGGGGTGCGGGCGGCTGCGCCGGTGGGGGCTGGGCGAACGTGGACAGGTTGGCGCACGACAGCGACTTCTTCAGGTTCTCATTGTTGAGGTGCGTGATGTTGTTCTGATAGCTGCTGTTGGGCTGCACCTTCTTGGAGTTCTTCTTCTTGGCCGACACGGCCACGATCCTCTTCCAAGGCAGCACGGAGATGATAGAGTGCCGCTTCAGGTTCTTGTCCTTGGCGTTCTTGCTGTTCTGCACGGCCGTGTAGTGGCCCACCGTGGCCGCGCCATCCTCAAACAGCGTGGCCTTCCGGTAGCTGGGGGACAGGGACAGCACCGTGCCCATGGTGCCGCTGCGCGCCGGGCGGGTACCTGCGCCCCTGCGCGCCCAGCCTGCCGGCTGGAGGGACGAAACAGCTCACCGAGCCCGAGGCGGCCAGGGGGAGGCCGGGGCGCTCCCGGGGTCGCTTGCCGCCCCTTCGGATCTGTGTGGAAAACAAGATGGTTCTCAGAACCAGGCGGGGCTCGCGTCGCGCTCCTCCGCCCCGGCCTCGGCGGCCCCGAGGACCTGGCCCCGGACCCGCGCCCAGGCCTTCCCCGGCCGGCACGACGGAGGCTAGGACCCCGAGCAGCTTCCTTCCATTTAACCTCCTCGTCCCCGGGGAAGTAAGCTAGGGAGCTCAGGGAGCAAGGTGGGGAGAGGCTAAACCTTTGCTGAGGCCGCCTGAGTGCCCCAAGCATCCCAAGGGGACTGTCGCATCAGTTTTGAGTACCTTTCCCTCTGGGATCTCTGTTGCCCCATCCCAGGTAAATGCCCACGGCCCAGGTACAGAGCGACTAGCCTTCCCACACCACACCTGGGACAGAGCCCTGAGGCTTCTGGCTCGGTCGCTGCCCCAGAGAAGGACCAATACTGAGCCCATCACAAATGCGACCTCAAAATTGCCACCGGCCCTCTTATCTGTTATAGAACAACTGAAGCAACTGCTTCTCCAACCAGCCTCTCATCGGCTGATTTAAATATTTTTTATGCTAAGCATATATAATTTGAAGATTCGGTGCCCATAAATTAAATTCTGAGTAAAACTCTGGTTCTAATAAGAACTTTCCCTCTCACAAGGAACAAGAATCGAGATCCTTCACAAAGGCTATTCTTCACTATTCTTTGTTTAGTTCTGGAGATTGACTCAGATTTGACCACAAACCTGGGAAACAGGAGACTTAAACAATATCTTAATCCAAATTACCGCCTCTGGACCTGGTGATGAGGAAGTAGCAATCCAGAGAACACCCAATCCCGACTCCCAGGCCACTCCAGCACACAACCTGTGCCAGTTCTGCCTACTGCTCTAAGCAGTAAAGAAATCTGGTATCATTCAAACAATGCTACCATCATCAGAAAGTACTAGAATTTGCTGAAGTACTACCCAGAGATTCCTCTGTCAACAGTGGCAACAAAGCTTTAGGGGCCTTGGTGACCATATAGTGGGAAATGCATTACTCTGTACCCAGAAGGCTACTTCTTGTAGAGTCCTTGAGAAACATCCACAGTAGCTGTCATCTTAACTTAGAAGATAAAGGCAGGCCCTTAGCCCAGTGTGCCCCTCCCTCTGAACATTCCTCAGTGTACAACCCCTACCTGCTCTTCAAATGGAGCTGTCCTCCATAGTAAGGAGCTCTCAGAAGCAACCTCCTCCAGGTCCACTGGCCCAATGACTCTCTTCCTAAGGCAAAGTTGGACCCCAGCCTTTTTTCATCCTGCCCCTAATGGAGGCCCAGCTCCTGAGTTGGCCCATGTCCACACTGCCTTCCCTGTGTTGAGCAGGGGTTAAGTGCTTTCCACTTCCCAAAATATGCTTAGATTTCTAAGCCTGTAATCCACCCCTCAGAACTATCTGGAGCCGCCCTGTACTTACCTGTACCTACAAAATTTCAGTACTAACTATTCCAATTCATGGTGGGCAGTACCCAGCTCCACTTCACCCCACCCCATTTCCCAAACCGTGGAAGCTCGCATTGGGCCTTTTCCAGCCTGCGTCCTCTCTTGCCTTTGTCCAGCCAGCCCTCCCCTACTACCTTCAAAAAGAGCTCTTGGCAGAACTACTCCAACCTCCTCACACTTGTCAGAGGCAAAGTCATGTGTGCAGCAGAGCATGAATGGGATGGCACTGCCAGCACAGTGGCTTTTGTGACCGAAGAACCCTGGAACCCTGTCCACCTGTGTTGTGCCCGCTCTGCCTGTTTTGAGGCACCACACCACTCCTCTGCTCACTCAACACACCAACAACCCCCCTCCCCCTCCAAGCTCCCAGTACTTCTCCAACTGCAAAGCGAAGAAGGAATAGCTACAATCTGCCACAAATGGCAGATCAAGGACCCAGGAGGCAGACCCGGATGAATGATGCACAGCTGTTTTCTTCCCAGTCTTCACCAGAGAACTGCAGGGAAGCTCTCCAAATCCCACCCCCATCAATCAGCCTCTTTATCCTATAGTCTATCTCTAGCTGCCGGAAAGGCCAGCCTGCGTGTTACATGCACGGCTGGGATGTCCATGGAGAGTTCCCATCCTCTGCATGCCCCTTTCCCACACCACTCTGAGAAAGGGAGGCCAAGGCCCCAACCAGCCAGCTCTCAGAAAGGGTTCCAAATAAAGCAGGTCTGAGCCCTGGCTCCTGAGGAAGTCGTGCTTTGTTCTCTCGGGCATCACAGAGCAGCATCTAGTGGCCTTTCTGGGCAGCACAGGTTACATAACTAGCATGCAGCGGGGCTCCACAGCCAAGGGACGCAGCCGCCGCTCCCAATGCCATCAGGATCTCATTAACACACAAGGAAGCCCAGGCACCGTGAAGCCTGGTGCCAGGAAGGGCCCATAAGTGAGGGAGCCAGGCCCATGCTAGCCCATGGGCCACCCCACCCTCTCAGCTGCACCTAGATGCAGCTTATCGAGGCCTGGGAGGGGAAGCAGTCCCTCAAGGTCTGGAGCAGCGCTGTCCAAAAAAAACCATGAGCCACAAAGGCAAGCCCCGTAGGTAATTAAGTATTTTCTAGCAACCACATAAAAAAAGTTAAAGAAACAGGTATATCTTAATAGTACATTTAACCCAATAAATGCTCAAAATATTTCAATATATATATAAAAAAGAAGTTGAGCAATTTTTCTTTTTTCACATTCTTCAAAGTCTGGTTTACATTTGCAGGGCATCACAGTTTGAACTAGCCACAATTTCAAGGACTCAACAGCCATATGGGGCTCATGGCCACACACTGGACAGCACGGGTCTGCAGAAGTCAGCAGACCTGCCCAGGGAGATGACGAGAAGGCTGCTGCCCCACTGAGCTCCTGGGACTGCCCTCCCCCCACTGCTCGGGCTCTTGATCCCTTTGGAATATTTTTAAAGTCCTTTATTGAAGCACAACTCTTCCTTAAGTAAAACTATACACAGAGGGCTTCCCTGGTGGCGCAGTGGTTGAGAGTCCGCCTGCCGATGCAGGGGACACGGGTTCGTGCCCTGGTCCGGGAGGATCCCGCATGCCGCGGAGCGGCTGGGTTCGTGAGCCAGTGCCGCTGAGCCTGTGCGTCTGGAGCCTGTGCTCCGCGACGGGAGAGGCCACAGCGGTGAGAGGCCCGCGTACCGCAAAAAAAAAAAAAAAAACAAAACTATACACAGAGACACAATACTGAAAGAGAGTAGAGAGTGGCTCAGACTGGAGTTGGTGGCTAGAGCCCGCCCTCCCTCCCAGCAGCCCCAGAGCCCCACAAGACATGTCACTCCCAGGGTCTGAGGAGTAGTATAAAATCAATCCTTTTGAACAAGATTCCAAAAAACTAAAACTAAGCCACAACTGAATGCCAGGGCTCTCCAGGCACCTGTACTTCCATGACTTCATGTAACACTCCCACCACAATTACCTACCGAGAAAGCGCCATCCTTGTCGTTTAAGTGAGGAAACAGGCTCAGGGGATATTACAGCCCAAACCCCATGTCCTCACTGGACCACGATGCCTTGGAAAAACAAAGATAACTGAGCCCCATATCCCATTTTAGCCCTCACAGACCAACTTTCTCACCCAAAGCCCTCCACTTGACCCCGGATCAAAAGGTCTCCCGTGAAGCAAATGAGACAGTAGAGCTTTGTCCAGTCTAGAGGGCTACACAGAGCTGTCTGGACTTGGTCAGAAGCCCTCCAGCACTCAAGAAAGGACACTTTTTGAAAAAAAAATTGTTTTTATTGGAACTCATCTGAACATCAGATATACCTGGTGTTGGTTAGCAAGAACCGTTTGTACATTTGATATTGATGGTGCCAAAACCAAAACAGTGACTGGACATGATGGGGAAAGATGTTGAGAACAAAAACCTGATTTTGGAGAGGAAAATAAAAGCCAGTCAGATTCAGTGAGGATGCAAAACCTGGTACAACAAAATCCTTTTACAAAATATAAATTTATTACGAAAACCTGGAAGGATAATCTGACAAAGGGAAAGAAAGATAAAAGGAGGCCAGCAGGAAGGAGGCAGGAGGAGGGGGAGAGGAAAAAAGAAGACAAAGAAGAATGAGAGGAAGAAGAAAATATAGCTGAGCACAACAGAGGTGCAGAAGCTCACCTGCCCAGATGGCATTAAAAGCCTTGCTATGTAATCTCATCATAAAACAAAGCATGCTGGAGTACACTGCTCTACCTCCCGTCCGTTCCACTTCTAAGAGGTAAATAAAGAAAGCTCCCTGGGAGGGGGACATGAGGTTGCTCAAAAACCCAACAACAAAAATTGGGAGGAAAAAAAAAAAACAACAACACACCCCACAGTCTCATTTCCGATGTTCACTGTTTAAAAAAGGAATAAATCCATCTGACAGCAGGAGAGAAGCAGGGGGATGGGGGAGAGAAGCTGAAGTATTTCAGACAGCCTGGCTCCCCTGGAGGGGGGGAAGGAGGAAGGAAGAGAGACATGGGATGGTCTCCTGGTTGAGAGAAGGGGAAAGAGAGGGAGAGAGAAAAGAGCAGAGGAGAGGGGCAATTAAAACACTGACATCTAATCTAGTTTACTGTGTTAAAAAGAGCCACATGCACAGCAGGCCCCCTGAGGGCCCACACTGCTCCCCGTGTGGCCATGGTGACACTAGCTCCTGGCCATGTCCCCATTCCTTCCCAGGTTGGAGCGGAGCCGTGCAGGTGCTGCTGCGGCGGTGGCGGCGGCGGGACCTTCGGCCAGTCTGCTGGAGCCATTGTTGGGGGGAGGGCGGGGGGATGGGCCACATGGCAGGGGAAAGGACACCGAAACGCCTCATTTCAAATAAAAAGAAAAATAGCAGTCTATACACAGTTGTTTGTTTTGGTTCAGTACAAACAGAATAAAAAGTCGTTGCTTTGATAGTCAGGCGAACACCCAATTCTGAAGAGGAGGCGAGGTGACACCCAGCGGGTGGGTTAGGAGCCCCAGTGGCTGGCGGAGCGCCTGGCTTGGCGGCCCTCTCCCAGGAGGCAGAGAGCACAGCTTTAGGTAGTGTAAGCCTTTTTCCTTTTATTTAGAATAACCTTTTTTTTTCTTTTTTTTCTTTTTTTAAGCAATTTCCCCACTCCCAAGTTGGGCCAGTAAAGATTACATGAAAACTGGCACACCTATCGGCTGGAATACAGATGCACCAAATGAGGATTTAAAAACTTTCTGAGCGAAAAGTAGAACAGAAAGAAAAAATCTCCTAGCATTTTCCCCAAAGGTTTCACTCTCCCGCCACACACACTCTCCAAAGGACCGCTACAGATCCAACTCTGCAAGAGAAGACAGAGCAGTGTCAATCGGGGAAGCCGCAAGGCCACCAGGAGGCTTTCAGTCTCGACAGGCAGAAGACAGCGCTGCCCGGGCCCGGGTCCCGGAGTCAGCACTCACCTATGTCAGTTTCTTGGCTTTGTTGTAGAGGGAATCCACTACTTTACTCATGTTCTGAATTGTTTCCAGAGCAGCTTCGTAAGTTTTATCTACTGGGGGTTCATCAAAAATAATCAAGACACCCTCCCCCTGGTCCAAGATCCCTGCAGAAAACACAAGCAAACCCAGGTAAAAGAAAGGATTAGACACACGAGCATTTGAGAAGCAGCCCACTCCCTAGCTGCCTCACTTTCTCCAGAAAGGAGTAGAAACAGAAGTCATCTTCCTGTTCCATTCGTGCATGCTTATTACACTCTCATCACAGGCATAACAGGGGCAAGGATCCCAGGGAACCACCAGGTGATACAATGGAGCATCTTCTTTCAAGATAAACAAGAGCATGATGCCTCTTCACCATTTCATCACCTCCACCAGCCCCCTCGCCTGTACGACTGTTACTCACCATGAAATTTCTTGTCAAGAATCATCTGTGATAATTTCCTTTCCACGTCGGCCTAAAATCAAAGCACATGATTAAAGGGCCCAGCCTCTACTAGTGAGAGATCACACTGACATGAAAGCCTTGTATAAAAGGATCTTATGGCAAATGGTCTGAAAATAAAACAGCAACAATGCATCTGCAGCTCTCAGCCCACAGTCCCCAGTCCCCACTGAGAAGCTTGGGAGCTTTGCAACAAGGCCCAGCGGGTGTAAATGGCAGCCCCTCCACATGCCCCTTTCCCCATCCCTACCCTCAAGACAAGCTCAGGACTCCTTACCTTGGAGAGTTTGATGAGGCTAGATATGTGTTCGATCTAAAAGGAAAGGTAAAAAGACACCAACACTGAAAGTTTTACTTCTGCCTCTAATATCGGGATGAGGGTGGTGCTGTATCTTGAAATCCTGCCGAATGTCTCTACAGGGACAGATTCTCTTTGGCTGTGCTTAGGTCTCTTGTGCTTGGTCCATCTGCCTACCCTGCATCACTACAGGCAACAAATACACTCCTGTCCCACACACCCAGAACAGAAAGCATTGACCACATGCACAGTGACTACAAAAGCTAGGAGGAGACTGCACTGAAAACAAGCAGGGGCAACTGCACCAGCCTCTACCCCACAGCATCCCCCTCCTTGACTCTCATTCCCTGTCAAGAAAATCCCAAGCTCTTGGGGGTCTCTTGCCCAGCAGGCACACCCTTGGAGGTGAGTTCCTATTCTGAATGGTTGTGGGAAGGGAGGTGGCTACAGTGAGGACGCCTAGCCAGAAACCCCCTGCCACCAGAGAAGAGCTAGAGTCCCCAAGAGGGTTCTTCTTACCTGTACTCGGGAAAAAGGCTCAATGACTCGGATCAGATTCTGTTCCAGCAAGTTATCATACAACTTGGCCAAGTGTGTGCTGATGATTGGGTCATCCCGGAGCTCTGCCCGGTAATCTGTTAGAGCCTGCCAAAAGAGCCGAGATTGGCACAGAAAAGGACTTGAAAGTCACGCTACTCGCAGCTTCCTAAGTAGTGAGCTGGCCCTGGTAACTACATGGTTGACTGTAGTTCTGGAGGATTTGGGAAGATGAAAGAACAGCCATGACTGAAGGCAGAAGAAAATGAAAAGAAGTAAAAGGTGGAGCCTAACCCTAGGCACCATCTTCCTGTCCAAAAGCCTCACACTGACAGCTCAAACCATGTAAGCCCTGAGAGCAGCTCAGCTTGCAAGCTAAATTCACTGCAAAAGCAGTTCTCAATATGTATTCCACAGAACAAATAAGGCCTCCCTGGGTGCAGGAGGAGGGGGAATTCTGAGGTTAAATAATAGGAAATGCTGAATTCCACAGCTAGCTCTTGGGGTTTTATAAGGAATATCAGCACAGAAAACAAAGTACCTTTCTAATTTTGTTTAGCCCTAGTGTTTCCCAAATATCTGATCACAGACCCTTTTTTTAATCCCTACTAGAAGTGTTCCATCCAAATTTGGGGATAAAATGATCTAGACTCTTTGTTTATTTGTGTATGTGATTTATTTACCTTAAGTAATATTCTCACAATATCCCAGCCTCATGTCAGCTGTGCTATAAGGTGTTAAGGGAAGCAAGCAAATCATGCCAAGTAAGGAAATGAAATTGGCAAGAAACCTCAAGGAAGATGATGAACCCTGGGGACAGTCAGAGAGCCACATGGTCTAGTTTCTGTCCATACTATTTTTCTTCCTGGATCTAGGTTTGTTTTTATTAAGTTGGTCATTATACTCAGACTAAGAGAGAGGCTCAGAAAAGTATAAGTCTCACCTGATTGCTTAGACAAGTTCTTCTCCCTTTCCAAACCTTCACAAACATTGAGTGAAAGGCACAGGAGGCAAGGCCAGCCTAGAACTTCCGTCCTAAGGAAGTGTCTCTCAGCCCAGATGCACACATCAAAACTTCTCTTCTGTCCACAGAGGAGAAGCAGACCTGGCATTTCTGGAGCTGAAGTAACATCTAAGACCATGCTGCATGGTGCTTGTGTCAGACCCTGACACACATGAGCTGTGTGACCCAGGCCTCCTCTTTAAATTCCAGCTTCCCCAAGCATAAAATACAGGTAACAGGTTTGTTGTGAAAAATCAAATGAAAGGGGACTTCCCTAGTGGTGCAGTGGTTAAGAATCTGCCTGCCAACGCAGGGGACATGGGTTCAATCACTGGTCCATGAAGATCCCACATGCCGTGGAGCAACTAAGCCCACGTGCCACAACTACTGAAGCCCGCACTCCCTAGAGCCTGCGCGCCGCAACTACTGAAGCCCACACGCTCTAGGGCCCGCGTGCCGCAACTACTGAGCCCATGTGCTGCAACTACTGAAGCCCACACGCGTAGAGCCTGTGCTCCGCAACAAAGAGTGGCCCCCCCACTCACTGCAACTAGAGAAAGCCTGCACACAGCAATGAAGACCCAACGCAGCCCAAAAAAAAAAAACTCAAGTGAAAGAAGGATGACAGAACTTTTTGAAACTGAAAGGTACTGCATATAAATGAGGTATGATAATTCAACAGTTTCATTGTACAGAAGTGCTTAACTACTTCCTGGTTTTGATACTGCACTATAGATAAGATGTAACCACTGGGGAAAACTGGGTGAATGGTACATGGGATCACTCTGTACTATCTTTGCAACTTCTTGTGAAACTATAATCACTTAAAGATTAAAAAAAACTTTTTAAAGTGCTTAAATGCCCCTCCCCTCCACCAGTTCCCTACCAACCCAATACCTTGCTTACCTTTTCAAAATCTGCCAGTGATCTGTTCTTGCTAGCCTGAGCCACACATTTTAATGCTTCTGTCTAAGAATAAAGAGAGAAACAGTGAAAGTGATCTGTACACTCACATCCCAACAAGTCTCATAAGGAACATGCTATGTCCACACAACTTCTGGCTGCAAGGAAGAACCTGCCCCACCACTGCTCTTCTTCAGAGGCCTAGGAAGAAAAGCTAGAGGAATACCACTGTGTGCCAACCAGTTTCCCTTTGAAAGCTGAAGTGACTTAAAGGTACTAGGAAATAGGAAGTTTTCCAAAAAAGAGACTTTGATAAAGCATTCTCCAAAGATGACAAGCTAAAAGGGAAACTGGCCAGAGAAGTGCGATTTCCTCACCCCTCCTCCAAGACTCCCTATCCCTATACCCCACAGAACCCTTCCTGCCCTCAGACTTGATCATACCTTGTGCTTTATAAAATCTCATTCTGCTGGGTTTGGTGCAGGGCACAGACCAAGATTTACTTTCATTAAGCTTGAAGCATCAAAATTCTACGTATCATACTGAATGTTAAAACCCCAGAGTGATGAAGGTATAACCAAGGGTTAAGGGGCAACTTCTAACTTTATAAAACGTTATAAAAGGTACCCGACCAAGCTCTTAAGTCTCTACTCAGCACGAAATCTACAACATTCATCTTCCTGAGTGCCTGACTCCTGCTTGAAAGCTGTCATCAAGGAACAAAGGACCAGAGGGAACTCCTCTTGTACCAGCCTATGTACTTAAACAAGGAAGGTAGTGTCTTATACTGCAGACTTTAAAAATGATGCAAAGCTAATCGTTAGTGTAGTTTGTCTCCAGCATTTGTCCTACAGACAGAAAAATGTCATAATGAGAATAGCATGAAACTTAAAGCCAGATAACCCAAGTTCAAAGTCTCACTTCACCATTACTAGTTACCTGGCCTTGTTCTGGACACCTGACCTCTCTTAGCCCACCTCCTCAACTCTAATTCTAGATATGATAGTGAGTCTTTCACTACAGAAATAACCAATATTCTTTTGGTCAAAACTAGGAGCTGGTCTGAAACTTCTTCTGATGAAAAGCCAATTAGGGCCACGTGTATAGAAGGAAGAAATCATCTGTTGTGGACATTCTGCCAAAGATACAGTGAGAGAGCCAACGTGTCTGCTGTTTAGAGACAACTGCACTTGAAACCTAGAAAGACTACTTTTACTTTACCAGTGATAATCAAGTGAAGTACAAAGTGACGATGCAGACATCTGAGACGTCATCTTTACACAGGTCACACTCGTACCTACTCAGGCATAAAAGCCATCACAAATAGGGCTACCGACCATCAGAGGCCTCTTCTTGACCACACCCAAACTCAGGACAAGAGTGGGAAGGTACTGATAAGAGAAGCACTTGAGTCATCAAAACCTAGTTTCTGCAGCAAGCAATCTGACCTCTCTAAAGCACACGCGCATCAGACCCTACCCGGCTCCACACTCTTGGAGAATCCAAGATTTCTTATTCCGCACATGAAATTTTCAAGCCAAGATCATGGTAGATATACTTTCCGGTCGAAGCTAAATGCAACCTAACTCACTGTAAATGCTCCAGTTCAATTCTGAGTTCTGTTAAGTCCCTCAAACCACCCAATACCCACAAGAGCACCAAACATTGACTTTTCAGGCCAAGAATTAATAGTACAGGAAATATACTAGACGTGCTTAATGAAAAGAGGGGGGAAGAAAGAATGAAGAGCGGAATGGAGACCTGAAGAGCACGGTCTCACTGAACACCATGTCTAATAACACACTGCCTCAGAGTGAGCAGAGATCAGAACTGCAGTCAAGGCATCCCCTACCTGCCTCCCCGCATACCGAAGTGCAAGCTTCCCGCTCACCAAGGCCTGGACATCTTCTGGGCTAAAAAAAAAAAAATACATACTCGGTCAACTGCTCCAGGATGTTATGCTTCTAAGCATATGTTCAGGCAAATATCTTTTCCTCTGAAAAGACTCTGCCCACAGAGGTAATAAGCCCCCACCCCTAAACCCATAGGCCTCTCACACCATAGACACTAGGCTTTCTCCACTCTGGGCTCAGTGCTGAAAAGCAAGAAAACTCAACATTAAAAAGAAAGCCACACTGGGAATTCCCTGGCGGTCCAGTGGTTAGGACTTGGCGCTTTCACTGCCGTGGCCCCGGCTTCAATCCCTGGTCTGGTCAGGGGACTAATATCCCGCAAGCTGCACGACATAGCCAAAAAAAAAAAAAAAAAAAAAAAAAAAAAAAGAAAAAAGAAAGAAAGAAAAAGAAAGCCACACTGAACCTACCAGAAGTAATAGACCCAACAGGCAAAATGATACATATAAACCAAATCCCAGTATAACAGATCTTTCAAAACACAAGCCCTGTTTAATCCCAAGATCCAAAAAGAATCCCAGTCAGTATCTCATTTATTCCCAAAAAAGAATGTGGAATAATTCTGTAAATCTTTAGAAAAAGATCTAGCTGTCATACTTGCCGTCGTCGCCTTTTTCAAACCTCCCCCTAACCTCTCCTTTAACCACCCCCATTCTGGGTGGCCCATTGGTGGTGCTGGTCTGTAAGCCATTTCCTGGCCCTCTGTCCTGTGCTCAACAACTCTTCTGGACAGAATTGTAGGATGAGGAGAACACTCAGAGGGGCTGGGAAAGAGATTTCTGAAATCTGTCTCCCCAGTTCTGAAAGCCTAGCAAGGAAAAGTGCTCTGGATTACCTTCGATCCTCCCATTCCACCTCAATCAGCCCCACGAGGTGGCAGCCGCCTCTTCTGTAACTGGCCAAAGTCCCTGCCCAAGCCATCTCTACCACGGCAGAAAATCTTAGATGAAGGACCTGAGTCCTCATACCCCAAAGTTAATGTGCACCTACGTGTTGAGCATGATTTTGCACAGCAACATGTACTTCAGAGATGTGATGGCCTTGGGGCTATCGATGGAGTCATAACCCTCAAATGCCTCATAGAAATATGAGTATGCAGTTTTCCAATCCTTCTCCTCTGCCGCATGGATAATACCTGGGCATTGAAAAGAAAAGAGTAAGAATCATATGAAATAATAGAACCATAAAATGTCACAGCTGGGAAGGGCCTCAAAAATCCATCCCAACCTCACCTACTTACTGATGAGGTCAGGAGAGAATAAAGGACCTGCCCAAAGTCACTGCCATCTAGTGGCAAAGCTGGGATTAGAACCCAGGTCTTTGGTCTCCCAGTTCAAGTCACCTTTCCAATATTAATTCCAAAGGAGTTAGAGACCCAACAAAAGGGGATCCTAAAAACCGCATATGGTAACATCTTTTCGCACCACCACATCAGTCCTGCTATCCACTGGAACCGCTAGAAAAGGCCACGTTTACCCTCCATGACATTACCTTCACGGGTCAGAAAACTGACACAAACATCCCTCCCTGGTCTGCCCAAATTACTAGTTTTAATAACATCAACCATTTAAGATAGCTTTTCTAAACTTGACACTTTTATAAGTAAGCAGCTTTCATGAGAGAGAAAAAGAAAATCCAACCTCTTACAGTCTCATTTCAGATACTGGTCATTTATAGATAGATGCGATCAGTAAATGGATTTCACGTAATGCCAAATCCATGAACTTAATTGTACACAGTTAAGCAGTATTACGCTACACTTCATCTAACCAGTTCTCTCCTGTTTAGAAGTTGGGTTGCTCCCAATGAACCTAACTTTGACTGAACCTGCTATTACTTCCAACCTATGCTATGACGTGGGATGACGTGAAAATCAGTTCTTCCTAGCTTGGAAGGCAACTAAGCCCTAAGATTCTGTGTATCAGTTCTAACCCTGCCTCAGCCACATCCATTTGTTTACCACAGGGCTTCCCAACTTTTCCACATCAAGGTACACGAATAAAGTATTCAGCACACTGGAGTAAAAGGATGAAACTGCTTACACATGACCCCAGGGGATCACTGTTTCAGACCACCCATCACATACCTGTATGCCTGGCATGCCAGTTGGGAACTTATGAATTAATAACCACTACTGAGTGATATGTGCCAAACCTACCCAAAAACCCTCCTGTTTAGAGGCTGAAGGATTCAGGTCCTTCTACTACTGTTCTTAACTACAGAGGCCTGGAGAAAACCCACCCTCCTCTGTAGCCAAGGAGACCTCCCTCAAAAATACCCAACAGACTACTAGCACTGCCAAATTAAATGAGACAAATGCCCATTTTCCCATTCTTCCCAGTCCAGAGCTAGAACAGACCAGACAAAAAATAAGACTGATTAAATAAAGAAAAAAGTAAAGAAGAACTGGTATACTGCTTTCCAAAACACATTAGCAAACAGAGACCACATTAGGACTACAAGCATCACAGCTGGCATAGGACATTTATTATTTAAAGAAACAAAACACTAGACTGTTACTCATTCAACACAAATATTAACAAGGGCCTACCATGTGCCAAGCACTGATATAACTACTATAGAGAAAATAAATATGAATTAAGGCCCTGAAGGAGCTCACAGTCTCACAGTGGTCATCAAAACAGAAACAAGGAGATTAGTACCGTAATATGTACCAAAGAATATACCTTTCACAGGGAAGTCCAAAGTAAAGAAGGCACTGAAGAGGGTTTATAAGGCAGACATGTGAGCTTGATCTGGAAGGATGCATAGGAGTTTGCCAAGGGGAGAAGATGGAAAGGGGAATTCCGAGCACAGAAGACAAAATATATAAAGGCACAGGAGCAGCAACACACGAAGTCATTTGGTGACTAGGACTGAAAACCAGAGATAACCATGAAAAGGATGTCTTCCTTCTCAATGCACTGTTAAAGTAAAATAGCCTGGGGATAATGGGAAACCATTGGAGTTACATGATCAGATCTGTTTCCAAAAAATGACTTTAGGACTAGTAAGCAAGATGGATTGAGAAAAGTGACTAGGAACAGTTAGATCAGTAAAAGACTACTCCAGTGGTCCGGTGGCATTAATTAGAGCAGTGATTGTAGAAATGGAAAGGAAAGGGCAGATTTGGAGACAGACTCAACCTGATACATCAGAAGAAAGAGTGACTGAGGATAATTAGTCAAGGGAGGAGAACCAAGAAGACAATGCTGTCAAAGAAGCATGGAGTGCTCAACAGTGTCAACCCCCCCAAATCTGACAGAGGATAGAGGGGAGTTACTGTCTTGCAAGGAGTCAACAGAGACACCAAAGTAATGACATTCTTTCAACTTTTCCAAGAAGCTTGACAGAAAAGGAGAAGACAGCAATTTAGAAAGGACAAAAGGCTGTGCTTTTTCAGCTGGGGCCATTCAAAGACTGACAGGAAGGCCGGGGGGCCGGGCATGGCGGCAGCAGTGGGCGTTTCAGCAGTGCGCTCAGCCAGGCCCCCTTCTGCTCCCCTGCCCCTCTTGTTCACGTCCCCCCAGCAAGGAGGTCGGCACCAACGGCGGTGCCTCGGAGGCCGGCGAGGAGAGGGAGGCCGTGGGCAAGACGAGGTGCCTGGGCTTGTTGGCCACCGCCTGGCTCACCTTCTACAATATCACCATGAACGCGAGGTGGCTGGTACTGCCTATTGCCACGGTACGTTTTTATATGGAAAAAGGAACACACAAAGGTTTATATAAAAGTATTCAGAAGACACTTAAATTTTTCCAGACATTTGTCTTGCTTGAGATAGTCCACTGTTTAATTGGAATTGTACCTACTTCTGTGCTTGTGGCTGGGGTCCAAGGGAGTTCAAGAATCTTTATGGTGTGGCTCGTTACTCATAGTATAAAACCAATATAATTTTTTTATCATCTTATATCCTGTCGGAGTTGCTGGTAAACTTCATACAATATGCGACATACGATATACACTGCCTTACCACATGTGAAGAAAACAGGAACGTTCTCAATAAGACTTCCCAATAAATACAATGTCTCTTTTGACTACTGTCATTTTCTTCTTATAACCATGGCCTCATATATACCATTGTTTCCACAACTCTACTTTCATACGTTACATCAGAGAAGACAGGTGCTTCATGGAGAGGTGACTGTCGAAAAGGATGATTAAATGATCCCTACAACAAGGTGCTTTTTCCAGAATAACCAGGATTACTGGAGTCCAAGTTTTAATAACAAGAATAAACAGCTTGATGAGAAAAAAAAAGACAGAGAGGAAGATCCAAGTGGAGACGAAAAACTAGACATAGAATTGAAAAAACTAAAGACTTAAAAAGGACAGGTAGGGGCTTCCCTGGTGGCGCACTGGTTGAGAGTCCACCTGCCAATGCAGGGGACACGGGTTCGTGCCCTGGTCCGGGAAGATCCCACATGCCGCGGAGCGGCTGGGCCCATGAGCCATAGCCACTGAGCCCGCGCGTCTGGAGGCTGTGCTCCGCAACGGGAGAGACCACAACAGTGAGAGGCCCGCGTACCGCAAAAAAAAAAAAGGGGAGTTACTGTCTTGCAAGGAGTCAACAGAGACACCAAAGTAATGACATTCTTTCAACTTTTCCAAGAAGCTTGACAGAAAAGGAGAAGACAGCAATTTAGAAAGGACAAAAGGCTGTGCTTTTTCAGCTGGGGCCATTCAAAGACTGACAGGAAGGCCGGGGGGCCGGGCATGGCGGCAGCAGTGGGCGTTTCAGCAGTGCGCTCAGCCAGGCCCCCTTCTGCTCCCCTGCCCCTCTTGTTCACGTCCCCCCAGCAAGGAGGTCGGCACCAACGGCGGTGCCTCGGAGGCCGGCGAGGAGAGGGAGGCCGTGGGCAAGACGAGGTGCCTGGGCTTGTTGGCCACCGCCTGGCTCACCTTCTACAATATCACCATGAACGCGAGGTGGCTGGTACTGCCTATTGCCACGGTACGTTTTTATATGGAAAAAGGAACACACAAAGGTTTATATAAAAGTATTCAGAAGACACTTAAATTTTTCCAGACATTTGTCTTGCTTGAGATAGTCCACTGTTTAATTGGAATTGTACCTACTTCTGTGCTTGTGGCTGGGGTCCAAGGGAGTTCAAGAATCTTTATGGTGTGGCTCGTTACTCATAGTATAAAACCAATATAATTTTTTTATCATCTTATATCCTGTCGGAGTTGCTGGTAAACTTCATACAATATGCGACATACGATATACACTGCCTTACCACATGTGAAGAAAACAGGAACGTTCTCAATAAGACTTCCCAATAAATACAATGTCTCTTTTGACTACTGTCATTTTCTTCTTATAACCATGGCCTCATATATACCATTGTTTCCACAACTCTACTTTCATACGTTACATCAGAGAAGACAGGTGCTTCATGGAGAGGTGACTGTCGAAAAGGATGATTAAATGATCCCTACAACAAGGTGCTTTTTCCAGAATAACCAGGATTACTGGAGTCCAAGTTTTAATAACAAGAATAAACAGCTTGATGAGAAAAAAAAAGACAGAGAGGAAGATCCAAGTGGAGACGAAAAACTAGACATAGAATTGAAAAAACTAAAGACTTAAAAAGGACAGGTAGGGGCTTCCCTGGTGGCGCACTGGTTGAGAGTCCACCTGCCAATGCAGGGGACACGGGTTCGTGCCCTGGTCCGGGAAGATCCCACATGCCGCGGAGCGGCTGGGCCCATGAGCCATAGCCACTGAGCCCGCGCGTCTGGAGGCTGTGCTCCGCAACGGGAGAGACCACAACAGTGAGAGGCCCGCGTACCGCAAAAAAAAAAAGGACAGGTAGAAGGATCATGCTTGATAATGGGTAAAAATGAACAATGATACAAATTCTGGGGAGGAAAGAGAAATAAAGCAGGTTCACATAAAAATGGCCTCTATTTGCTCTGAGAAATAAGATGCAAGTTCATCTCTTGACCGTAAAGAAATAACATAATGAAGAGTAGTGGCTTAAACAAAGTGCCGGTATTTGGTCAAAGCAAGGTACTGTGTGATAAGAGCTTACATTCATCATCTCATTTAATCCTCACTCCCATCCTGTGAGGAGGTACAATTATTTATCACCATTTTTCAGATGAGCTAAAGAAAACTTTAAGTAACTTGCCCAGTCACACAGCTAGAAATCTGCAGAACCAAAATTTCAACCTAGAAAAGTTGTTTTCTAGACTTTTTTCTAGAGCTTCTGCTTTTAACCTGAATCAACAGAACATGCCATTTGATACTTACAATACCTGAGAGGCAAGTATGGTAGCTATTATCTCCCTCTTACAGTTTTACATGGAAACAAAGATTGCGAAGAGGTAATACCAGGTAACATTAGTTAGTCCTCTGACTCCAATAATGCTCCTTCAATAATGATAAGTTATAACTAATAAAAGCTGCTGACTACAAGAAAAAGTATTCTATTGCCAATCCATGGCCTCCTAGCCCCAAAATTCACACACTCCATCAGAAAGCAACCCACTACACTCCACTGAAATGGGGTGGTGGGGTGGTGTCTTTCCTCAGCCTAGATCTGAGGCCCCTTAGAAAAGTCCAACATGCTTTACAAAGGTCTCCAAGTGACAAGAGACTTGGGTTAGTCCAATTCTGGAGAGAAGTGCTACCATTCTGAGTAAGTGACTAAGATGGAAGATAAGGGAGAGCTTTTTAAACCTAAGTGAGACCTCTCTAGGGTGTTGACTCTAACAATCAGTTTGCCTGGTCAACCACAGATTAAGCATGTTCTTAATATATTTTAGGCAGTTAACAGCAAGTGAAGAGGAGGGGGGCAGCTAGTGAGAGAGGTAACCTTCCATTGGTTTCTCTGAGGAAGCTTGAGCCAAAACAGCCAATTTTATTCTCCAGCCCCAACTCCCCAGTCCTTTCACCTGTGAGGTAAGATGAGCTTTAAGAAAACATGGGGTGTTACCTGACTGCATATCCAAGGTGGCCTGCAATTTAGGGGGGCAGTAAATGGCATTTGCTGTGGTTCGAGCAGAGGTTAAGGCAGCTCGGGCTTTTGGCAGGTTGCTCAGGGCATGGTATGTTTTGCTTTCTAATAGCTGTACTTCCACCAAAAGGGCTTTGTCATCCATCTTTTTCAACTCCCGCAGCAACTGAGAACCTGGAGAAAGAAAAAACATATACCCCCTTTGTTAGCCATAATCTTAATATTTTAAAATTGTAATATTTCCCTCTCACCCTCATAAGAACACTCAGGATAAAGAAACCTGCCTGAACTCAAAAAGAGGTTATTTATTTGCAAGACTTAAATTTTCTGCTAATGTGCTATCTTCCAAAGAGAAACACAGATCTCTTTGAAGCCTTTCTGCACACAAAGGACATTACAGCTGAGAATCATATAAGTTTACCCCTAAGATTTGAATACAGTGGGAATCCCCACCCAGAAAATGCTGAAATTACTTATCCAGTTCAGAGAGACACTTGATCTCACTCTCTTCCTGTCCAATAATCACAAGACTACATAAGAAACACCAGGCACTAGGGTTGGTGGGGGAAGGAAAGAGCTTTGGATATACTAACATTCTCCAAATAGACCTTCTTCCCCCTGCTCAACATCACTAGTTTAGTCATTAGGGAAATGTAACTCAAAACCAAAATGAGACACTACTTCACACCCACTAAGATGGCTAAAATTAAAAAGACAGACAATATTAGGAAATGTTGGTGAGGATCTGGAGAAACTGGAACTCTCCTCATACATTGCTGGTGATAATGTAAAATGGTGCAGCCACTTTGGAAAACAGTTTGGCAGCTCCTCAAAAGCTAAACAGAGTTACCATATGACCCAGCAATTCTACTTCTGGGTATATTATACCCAAAAGAAAAACATGTCCACATAAAACCTGTTCACAGCAGTATTCATAATAGCCAAAAGGTGGAAACAATCTAAATGTCCATCAACTGATGAATGAATAAAATCTTGTACAGCTATACAACGGAATATTATTCATCAATAAAAGCACTGCTATATGCCACAACACAGATGAACCTTGAAAACATTATGCTAAGAGAAAAAGCCAATCAAAAAGACCACATACTGTATGATTCCATTTATGTGAAATGTCCAGAATAGGCAAATCTAAAGAGGCAAAAAGTAGTTAGTGATTGCCTGGGAAGGTGGGCAGGCAGAGATGATGGATGGGGAATTAATGGGAAGAGACAACTAATGGGTACAAGGTTACGTTCGGGGGGGATGAAAATGTTTGAAATCAGACAGTGGTGACAGTGGCACAACTCTGTGAATATACTAAAAATCGCTGATTGTACACTTTTAAAGGGTGAATTTTATGGTCTGTGAATTATATCTCAATAAACCTGTTATTTTTTGTAATGCTACTAGTTGTTTGAACCATATGAGATTTCCATTTTTGCAGAATAAGAATTGAATATTGGCAATTTTTTCAACTTAATAGATCACGAAAGCCGTGTTCTTCCATCTGGGGAAAACAGTCCAGATGTATCCATTAATTTAAAGAAAAAAACAGCAGGCAAAGATTTCACAGTGTTTAAAAGCCAAAAGGAAAAGCCTTTAGTAGGCCCACTTCAGGTTTCCTATGTATTTGCACCCAGTTAATTTCTTGATATTTAAAATAGATTTTAAGAATTATAAACAGATACAGTAGATGTGATAGTAAATATGAGCAATTTGACTCTTTTGTTCTCTAAAGTTGACAGTTAGTTTCTTAGAACTTCTAAATGGCATTTTTCCATGACAGATTCAGTAAATGTAAGCCACACTAAATCCTTCTTAGAAGTAGGCAGAATATAAATTATTAATATGTAACTAATAAGAGTAGCCAGGTTTGGAATACATTCATTTAGCCAGCTACAGACGCCTTACTAGCTTCCACCAGCTTACTTACCCAAATGCAATGCTTCCTGGTACCTCTTGGTATCAAAGTACAAAGACACCAGTCTTGCCTAGGAAAGAGAAAAGGCATTGACTGACGGAAAGGGGAGGAAAAAAGCCAAAGAAAGAAATCAAAGATTGACAGTCACAGAACTGTTACTGTTGAATATTCAAGTCCTGATGAAAGCATCAAATTCAGGCTAAAAAATCATCTAGCCCGTGATATTATCTCCTATTATAGCCAGTGACTGACTAAACCACGTTGCTGCTTACTTTTCCGAGCCAAGCAGCAGGTCTGTCTCAAAACTTCAACCAGAGCAATTCTCATGAGTGGGACACTGCTACCAATAATTTCAGGTGCCTGGATAATACAAAGTTGCTGAAAATACTTTTGATCACGATGGTATTACTTATATGCACAGTCCTTCAAATGCCTCGAGATCTGAAATCAGTACTAATGTAGGCACATACCTCCAAAGCTTGGCGTAAGAAAGTTCTCTTCTCTGATTTGGCCCATTCGATGCACTCTAAACACAACTCGACCTGCAACAGGGAGAGACAGTACGTGCAACATTATGTCTTCATGTTCTTCCCACAAGCCTTGCTCTGGAGAACAGCTTTCATCTCCTCCTTACATACCCATGTTTACTGTCTCAGTGGCATGTCTTGATCCCCAGTATCTCAATATGTAATGATTATAGCATAATGGAAAATCAACTTGGCTTTTTACACGCAAAGTATCTTTGTGCTTAGATTGTGTTCCCCTGGAAAATAGCTTCATCTTCAAGATTCCTCTTCTACTGTCCCAGGAGGGACCCAGGCTACATACATAGTGCTGGAATGTAGATTTCTATAATGGCTGAGAAATATTTAAAGCAGAAATTTCTCCCTGAATAGTAATAGTAATGTGTTCATGTGACTATATTGGTCATAAAGGGGAGAAATTCTCAGCCTAGGCACAAGTGTCTAACTCCTAACAGTTGCTTGTAAGACTCAAAAGGCCCAGCTGGCTTTTCCCTTCCAGATTCTAAGAAGTGCAACCAACAATTCTCATCACAATACAGCAAACTTAGCTTGTACTAAAGGAAGTAAAAAGAAATGAGAATTAGCCTAACACTTTAAGGGGCTTTTAAGCTTTCTTTAAAGGCACTTTGAACCCCAGTTCTATATGCTACCCAAGCAGTAAGGTACCATGCAAAGTAACTAACGTAAAGTAGTGTTCTATGCTAGATAGTCTACATGCTATAGGTACCCTTGCCATAGTAGCTCTGACAAGTACATATTAAGAGCTTCAGATCTTGTATCACTTCTGTTACTGCGAGTTAAGATTCATAATCAGAGCATAAAAAGAAACTGAGCTTTCCAGAGAACTAAGTGCTAAAAGAACAGGTTTTTATGTAAATCCCAATTTCTCTTAAGAGATGTTACAAGGAGGGAAAAGTAAAGGGACATAATCCAAATTGACAGACCTGCCTTTAGATAAATGGATGACATTACATGGTATTTGGAGGATTCACCAGTAAAAGTCAATGAAATCTTTATAACTCACTAGAGCTCCCTAGTGGCTACTTAATCCCCAACTCTAAACTCAACTGCCCTCATACAGTAAATTCTACAAAACCTAAAATAAAAGCAAGCCAATCACAATTTCACAGTTTTGAGTTTTGTTCTAAAAAGCCAAACTCAAAGTAATATCTCTGTTCATGAAATGAATGGAACTGCAAATATTTTGCTGAACATTTTTAGCAACAAGAATAAACATCTTCAGTCCTACGTGTCTTCGGGGGCTTACCATCAGTTTTACTCAGCAAGCTTTTTCAAACAATGCAGAAATGAACGCCTAGGCTCCTGATCCAGTAGTCTGGAATAAAAGGTTGGCCACTCTGATGTATATCCCTAATTAAGAAACACTGAGTTCTACTCTAGCATCTCAACCTGTCCTCATTTCCCTGACAGTCCAGATGTTAAGTGACTCACCCAAGGTCATGTATTCAGCTGTTGGGACCACAACTTGACCCTACCTCAACCCAGCCTTAATAAACTCAGGTCAATACAGACATTTCTCCTACAGCAGGGAATTTGTACAACATGAACTGCCTATCTGTTATCAATTACAGGGTACATGCTTTGCAATATCTGGGACTATAATTGGTGAAACCAGTGCTTCAGTTTTAAGAAAAAATTTTAAAGGCCACTGCCCTTGCTACATAGCTTGAGAGGTTTTGTCCTTTGTTAATGCTAATGATGACTGATAAAGGGGATAAGAATACACAAGAAGCCCATGCTTCTGGAGGAAGCCCTACTTGAGTACAAAAGCTTGACACAGTCAAGATTAGCTTTAAATAAATACACTTAACCATTTTTTATATGCCTTTATTAACTAAATTCCTAAGGGGAAAAGTTAACTACCATTCTAAGTCTGAAATTCTCTAGCACAAACTCCCTTTCTTCCCTTGAAATAATTGTTTCATTAATAGGATTTTTGATGTAACGTTTCTTAAAATGTCCTATTGTGTTTTAGCTGGATAGACTATACCAAAAAATGGCTTCCCACAGAAACTTCCTAGAGATCCCTAGAAGATAGAATGAACTCTGGAATTTCAGTTCACTATTTGGCAGGGATCTGGTTCACTCTTCTTGCTCCTCTCTTCACCCCAACTCTCTACTCCCCTCCCCTTGCTAACCACCCCAATCCTCAGTCCCCCACCCCACCCATATAGCCTCACTCCCTAGGCTCTAAACTTTAGTACTGCAAATTGCAAATGACCAGAACCTAACCTGAATCATACCAGCTTTTGGAATACAGCAAGCTGAAGATTGTTCTGTAGATCTGACTTATGGTCAGTCCCCAAATACAAAAAGGCAAGGAAAATCCCCTCCCCCATACTCTTGGTGTTAAACTCCCCAATACTCTAGCTCTTGGTTAAACTCCCCAATACTCTAGCTCTCCTAACACTTCATATTTTGCCTCAGGCCTCAACAGTACTCTGACAGTGATCCACCTATGACTTGCTCCTCTATCCTTTCCCATTAGTCAATCAAAGAATTTTAAAAGAACCTAGAATTTTCCAAGATGAAGAAGACCATATCCAATTTCCCCAAGTCAGAGGCCTTGAGTCACATAAACAAATGTAGTAACAATACCCCGTGCTTATATCTCAAGTCAATAAACTTAAGTCTTAATTCAACAAAGTATCTCCTGAGCACCTACCATCCGGAAGGCATAATCCATACATTCCCTCAACAAACACTAGTTATGTAGCTTCTCTGGGCCCAACTACTCTAAGTGCAGAGGATGCAGCAGTAAATAGGACACAGTACCTAACCTCATGAAACTTATACTCTAAGTAGGAAACGGATGTTAATAAGTAAAATAAATACAAAGAAAGCAGAGACAGGTATTTTAGATAAGGTGATAACAGAAGGTCTCTGAGGAAATGAGATGTAAGCAAAGACTTGAAAATGATGTGAAGAAAAAAGCCGTGTTAAGATCAGGCTGAGAGCGGGACTTCCCTGGCGGTACAGTGGTTAGGACTCAGTGCTTCCATTGCAGGGGGCACAGGTTCGATCCCTGGTCAGGGAACTAAGATCCCACAAGCAATGCAGCGCGGCAAAAAAAAAAAGTCAGATGTATAAAAATGCCCCAAAGCTAGAACAGTTTAAAGCTAAGGCAAAAGGCCAGTGTTACAGCTGTAAAGAAAGTATATGGTAGGTGAGGTCAGAGGCAGCCATGGTTAAGGAATAGCCATGAATTAGGAATGAGAAAGGCACTGTGGTACTACAAGGGATATAGGGCTTCACCCAAATGAGACTATATTACAGTAAATAAAATAAAGCAAGGGACTTCCCTGGTGGCACAGTGGTTAAGAATCCGCCTGCCAATGCAGGGGACACAGGTTCAAGCCCTGGTCCTGGAAGATCCCACATGCCGTGGAACAACTGAGCCCATGCTCCACAACTACTGAGCCTGTACTCTATAGCCTCAAGCCACAACTACTGAGCACGCGTGCCACAACTACTGAAGCCCATGCACCTAGAGCCCATGCTCTGCAACAACAGAAGCCACCGCAATGAGAAGCCCGTGCATCACAATGAAGAGAAGCCCCCGCTCGCCACAACTAGAGAAAGCCTGCGTGCAGCAACAAAGACCCAAAGCAGCCAAAAATAAATAAATAAATATTTTTTTTAATTTTAAAAAGGAAAGAAAATAAAGCAAATGTTCAGGTAATCATCATACAAGGCATAATCAAAAATATAACATGTACAAAATATAATGTGGATCACTGAAGAGTTAAGATCACAGTGACGTCAACAAGGAAAGATTTCAGAGGAGGTGGTACCTGACATGGAACTACAGAAGGGAAAGGTACTATCATGAAGAGTGTACAGGACTTGCTCAGCAAGCATCCAACAAGGCTGGCATGTTTGGTACATTTCATAGAGTACTAGGAGACCAGACTGTCATGCTAAGCTGTATTGTAGAAAAACATGTAATACCTAATTCTATAGGCAACAGAGAGTCACTGAAGGCTCAAGTTACAGGTGAACAGAGAGCGGAATTAAATGTTCAGAGGGTTACTTGGTGGGGATATCTCTCAAAATGGTGGTACGAGGCTTTTGCAGTAGTCTAAATAAGAAATAATTCGTAAAGCAATTATACTCCAATAAAGATGTTAAAAAACAACAAAAAAAGAAATAATTAGAACCCACTGTATATATCAACAATACCTCAAAAAAAAAAGAGAGAAGAATTAGAACCCAAACTAGACGGCAGCTGTACATAGAGAACAAATATAAAAAGAGGTGGAGAACAGAGATTGAAGAAAGCTGCACTGACAGAATTTAATAAATGGCTGGATGTTGATGTTGCCATGTTGAATAACCTATAATCCACAAAAATTACTGAAAGAAGACCTGCTAAGTGGATTAAGACTCTCGCTCTTGATAAAAAGCTAAACTACTGTGACTTCCCTGGTGGCACAGTGGATAAGAATCCACCTGCCAATGCAGGGGACACAGGTTCAATCCCTGGTCCGGGAAGACCCCACATACCACGGAGCAACTAAGCCCGTGCGCCACAACTACTGAGCCTGTGCTCTAGAGCCCGTGAGCTACAACTACTGAAGCCTGCGCGCCTAGAGCCCGTGCTATGCAACAAGAGAAGCCACTGCAATGAGAAGCCCACGCACCACAAGGAAGAGTAGCACCGCTCAACACAGTTAGAGAAAGCCTGCACACAGCAACGAAGAACCAACGCAGCCAAAAATAAATAAAATTAAATCTTTAAAAAAAAAAAAAGCTACACTACTAAACATCAAAAACAAAAGAAACCAACAGCTCTTACTCAGCACTAAGATGACACTGACAATAAAATGACACAGTACCTGAGAGTGTTTCCTTTCACCCTAAGATAAGGAAGAAAGGTTTCTAGTTGACAAAAAAGTAACGTGCAATGAACAATAGCAATGTACACACACAGTTAAAAGGAGGGCCTCTCCAGACATGGAATACATGACAAAGGCCAGTAAAACCCACTAGCCAATTACAGGAGAGCACTAAATTATGATTTCAATAATTTAGATAAAGGAGTAGAACTGATCATTAAACAACTGCAGTTCTATCCAGAGTCAGCTCTATGTTTATGGGAAGGGACAAATTCCAAGACTTCAGTGTCAAAGAAGCAGCTTGGATAATTAGTTTTTTCTGCCTAAAATGTTCCAAGTAACATTTATTAGTCTATTTCAAGCTAATACTTATTGGTCAGCCCATTCTAAGGCATCCTAGGGGACTTCCTTAGCCGTCCAGTGGTTAAGACTCCATCCATGCTTCTTCCAATGCAGGGGGTGCGGGTTCGACCCCTAGTTGGGGAACTAAGATCCCACATGCCGCACGGCGTAGCCAAGGAAAAAAGAACAAGGCATCCTAATTCAAACAAAAGATGGGGTGTCACTTTTTCATGAGAACAAATACAATTTTTTAAAAAATTAGGGTTAGATATAAGAGTAGTACCCCTTAGAAAAATCACTTTTTCTTTTAAATTATTCATAAAAATAATTTTAATGCTTTGGTTCAAAAGGCAGCTATCTACGTATCTATTTTTGATCTACTGTCATAAAACACAGTTCTCTCAGAAACAAATGAATTTGAAGAATTCACTACAGATGAATTTTCTACAATGAAGTTAGTTTATGGTGTTTAAACTAGGTTTCAAAGAATCATTAAGGCAAGAAACCAGATTTTACAAAATGGTTTTTGTAAAACCATTTTACATGATTTTAAAGTGAGATCCATATGTCCTAGGTTTCTGAAGTTCCCCATTATTTACTCAATATGCCACTAAGCCCCTTCATATCTTTTACACCCACAGAGGCTATGGCAAACAATGAAATATATATATATGTGTGTGTGTATATATATATATATATATAAAATAAATATATATATATATAAAATATATATAAATATATATATTTATAAATATATATAAAATAAACAACTACCAATTCCTATCCCTGCCTTTATACCATCTGACGTTTTATATATTTGTTTATTACCTGCCTTCATCGTCAAAATATAATTCTCATTAGAGCAACAACTGTATGAATCCCCAGTATCTATAACAGTGCCTAACACATAGCAGGCACTAGTGAGTGCTGATCAATAAATCTACAGAAAAGACAACAACTACAGTCTTCCTACAAACAGATTCAAGCAACCACCATACGCCCTGCTTGAATCTGCCACTTTTTACAGAATGAATTCTAACTTTGGTAGCATCTTCTCCTGAATTGCAGACAATACAGCTACCTTTGAAGAATGGGAAGAGGCTCAGTGATTCCAAAGAGGCACTCTTCAGTGCAGCTCAGGGTCTAGTCGGAACTCACAGACGACATGTACAGGTATACCAGTCACTTCTGCACACACAAGATGAAAACAGATGGATGCTCACCCCTCAATAAAGGCATAAATGCAGTACAAGACATGCCAAGAAGGGATGCCACAAGACTTAATTAGTGCTCACAAGGAGCTCTGTGACACAGAATGAAAGGTAGCACAGACACAGAAAACATTACAAAGGTGTGGCAATACAATACCTCAAAGACAAGAATCAGTTTGTGACCCTGATGTAATGAGGATTCCAGGGACCACTGACAATCTCCACTTACAAAGCAAAGCATGGAACAGACCCAAAGTATCAAATGCCCTGTAACAAAGAGAAACTGACATGATAAGTCCTGCGCTGTCCTCCCAGTTGTCCCTTCCACATTAGTACCACAATGCAGGCAGGCATTTCTTTCACTGAAACAACACTTTGCTCCATATTGTCTACCTTCTGTCATTAAAGTAGCTTACCTCCTGTCCTGTAGCTGCTTCCATATCAAGAAACAGATCAAGAAGAGATCGGACCAGACGAGCTGCTTTAGCCTTGCTGATGGAATTCAAGAAGGGTCGCACATACTTCAGCAGTCCTCCAAGCTCTGCGTGGAAGGCAATTCAGACAGGAAAAAGTACACATCAATATTAGGGACAAAATACCTATTAAAAAATGACCCAAGATCATAAAACCAGTAATTATGTCTGGAATCAGTCAAAATGAAACTTAGTAGGAATTTAAAGCATTCTTAGCAGGTAATGGAGTAGCAAAAAAGTTAACAACATATACCAAATCTGTATCCCATTCCCCACTCAGCCTCTGGATTACTGTGAGGGTCCTGGGAAAAGCTCATGTCTGTCTGCCTCATGAGTACAGCAAAGTACTCACACTCTCAGAAAACAGTTTTCTAGAACACAAAATATGCTATGCCTCTTCCACCTTAGACAAAATTACTTCCCCACAGCTACCAAATTTATCAGGTTAGAGGAGTTAAATTTTTTTTTTTTCCTAATTTCCAACCAAGTCTGTCTCAGCAGTTCCCCTTAAACAGAGATTTTTCAATTCCAGGTTCCTTTTTTCCTCCCTTCCTGAAGTAACGCCCAGCTTAGTCTTTTACCAATATAATTTCCATGGCACTCTTCTGAATCAACTTTTCACATAAAAGTTAGGGTGTTTGTCCCTTAAAGTTATACTATAACCTTTTAAAATTCCTCATTAATCGGCAAAACCTAAGTCTTAAACTATGACAAAAAAGCCGTCAACCACAGAGGTTCCCCCCACCCCTTATATAAGAAAAAAGGGTGGCACAGTAATCTAAGGGAGCACCTTTAGAAACAAACGTGAAAATTAGAGAATATGTCAACTAAACAACTAAGGAAGTTCTTTTGGAATGTAGGTTAAAATTACTTTGGTGCCACTGCCTCCAACTGTAGACTCATCCTCCTGAGAACTCGAATTCAGGGCAAGCAAGCCTCCCCCTCCTGAGAATGCTAATTCAGGGTCTTGAATCCTCATCTGCCTGCGCAGTGAGAGGATACATGAGGCTGTGTCAGGTATAAAAGGAACTTTACGCAGAGTGGGAAAGTTCATCTTTCCCTTCACTCCCCAGTACTGACCTGTGAATCCCACCGTCTAAGATTTTTTTCCAATTCTGCCACTCCATTCACTCCTGTACTGACAACACACACGCCTGCTTGCATGCCTTGCTCATGCTGCATTTCCACCTGGAATCCCTCCCCATCACTTCGACCTATGTAGAGCTTAGATATCCTTTTAGGTCCAGCTGAAGTCCTAGTGAGTCTTCCATGCCAATGCCAGGCTACACTGATTTATCTCCCTCAAATTACTTTTGCATTTATGCAAACGTCAATTATGTTATATAATCATAGTTTTTTAAAAGCAGTCTAGTGCAATGTCCCTTCTGAAACAGCATTTCCCTCTATGCTTGAACAAATCTAAACACTCCCTAGTGACAGAAATATTCAGAAAGTAGACGATTCCAGTGTTGGTCAAACTAAATTGTTCTTTTCTGAAACATGAGTCTATACCCTCTTTCCACGTGGCTTCAAATATTTGAAGGTAACTATCATTCATATCTCCCTAACTTTCCCTTTCTCCAAGCTAAACAGCTTTAACTATTTCAACTGTTCCTCCAATGTCCTGGTTTCTAGATTCCTTGTCACCTTAGTTGCCCTCCTCTGAATTAACTCTAGTTTGCAAATGTACCACTTGTGGTCCCCAGAACTGAATCAACATTCCATGTAGGGTCAGACCAGTAGTCATGGCTTAATTCTCCTGATTGGACTGCCACATGTAACACAAGAAGCATGTTTTGCTTTTGCTAATAGCACTCTTTTTTCAGACTGAGTCCATAAGGTCTTTCTGCATAGAGAGGTAATTCCCCACGTTCTTCTGTTTTGATAAAGTAGTTTAAGTATATAACTTTATACTTTCCACACTGAATTTAATCTTGCTGGCTTTGACAATAACTCTGAATCTTAATTCTGTTCTCTACTGTACTGAATCATCTACAAAAATAAGCACACCTTCTGATATGGCTTTAGCTCTACTGCCAGATACTGACCAGAAGAACAAGGACAGATCCCTATGACATGATGCTAGAGACTTCCCTCCAGGTCGACAAATGATCCATTTGTCATGGCAAATGTTCAAAGACCCTGCTTACATCAGTTATGTTGTCTATATCATTCTTCCTATCCCAGGGGTTGGCAAACTTTTTCTGTGAAGGACCAGACAGTAAATATTTTTGGCTTTGTGGGCTATATGGTCTCAGCGGCAGGTACTCAACTCAGCCAGTGTAGTACAGAAGCAGTCATGGGCAGTATGTAAACAAATGGGTATGGCTATGTTCCAACAAAACTTTATTTACAAAGACACTTAGCAAGCCATTGCCTGTGGAACCCTGCAAATCTGCTGTCTGATAAGGCTAACCAAAGAGAACCAAGGTGAGTTTGGAATAACCTTTTCTTAATAAACTCACTGCTTTATGTGCTTAAAACCTACTTATCAAATAATCTGTCCTGGAACTTTACTGATGATTACCAGTTTACAGTGTCTAGAATTTATTCTTTTCATTATCTTTTTGAAAAGTGGAATAATGTTTTGCCCATCCTCAGTTTCCTTATACCTCTCCACCCTCCATGATTTTTCTCAGAATAATAGTGGCTCTATAAATATATCTGCTACAACTATTCTTTTGATATTAAAAGACAGAAGTTGTCAGAACCTAGAAACTTGAACTTATTTAAAAAAGACTACCTGCTCTCTCTTCTCTCACCTACCTTAGCTTTAATTCTCTCTTTCTGATGTTATTTCTATCTTTTTCTTTTTGAAAATCATTTTCCTTCCTGGAAAAGGCAGAAGTGAAACATGAGCTAAGGAGTCTGCCCTTCTCTCCAGCACTAGCTAGCATTACAGTATCTTCTCCAAGTTATTCTTCTAACAGAAAAACAAATGACCTCTTAGCTGCCAAAGACTCAGTTCATTTTTCATTTTAGTCTATTACTGTTTCTTAGTCGTTCTTGGTTATATTCTGTTTCTTTACATTTTCACACTGATTTTATTTTTAATTCTTATAGAATCATATTGAGTTCTTCCTTCTACTCTTACTGAAATTATTTGCAACTGTGTGACCAGAACTTCCTTTTCAGAACCTCACAGAACTCAACACACTCCATTAAGAGTCTCAGGCTATGAAATCTGCAGATCCTGAGCCTAGGCATCATGTCTGATGACGAACACCACTGCTTTCAATCACTATTCTGCACCAGACACTGTCTTATTCACTAATTCCCAAGTGACTGATGTCCATCAGGGACCCTACCTTAAACTTTTTGTGTAGAGTACTTAGCACAGTGCTAGCCCTATATTAAATGCATAACAAAACAAAATTGGAAATCAATGGAACAGAAATATCTTCTGTTCTCAGGGAACCCAAAAATCAAAGGAAACAACACAAACTGATCAATTATTAATAGCAAAGATAGGTAAATGAATGTAGGCCCCAAAACTTCCTTACTATACTTGTCAAAGTCTTTCTTAGAAAACAATGATAAGTAACCTGGAAATGTTTTTTAAAGTTCTTATGATTCACCTGTTAAATTCCAATAAGTTTCCCTGTACACTTCTAAACTTCTCAGGTAGGTCACAGGGAGGGGAGGGCAAGAAATAAGGAGAGAGTAAAGCATGAAATAGTAACTTCAAGCAAAGCAGTAACAGTTTTGGACAAATTTTCTGAAACACTGACTATACTACATGCTGTTTTTAATTATCCATTCTACTTGAGAAAAACAGACATTTGGATCGTTCAACAACAGAAAATTCATTTTGGGGAATTCCCTGGCAGTCCAGTGGTTAGGACTCCGGGCTCTCACTGCCAAGGGCCCAGGTTCAATCCCTGTTCAGGAAACTAAGATCTCAAGAGCCATACAGCGCGGCCATTAAAAAAAAAAAAAAAAAAAACCATTTCACCTGGTTTTCTAATCCTTTCAGGAAAATTACCTTATTAATTATATTTCATGTGGACCAAGCTCACATTAACTGACAGGCAAAAGAATCCATAAACATGTTAAATAGGAGAGAAGTCAGCCTAAAATGAAAAAACCACCACCTACCACTGATAACTCATAAGTGGATAACTATGGAAAGCAAATACTTCAAGGTCATGAGCTCTGAAATAGGACTACATGGATTCAAATTCTGAGTCTCCCATACTAGCTGAGTGCCCTTAAATAAGATATTTAACTTTTCTGTGCTCAGTTTCCTCAGGTATAAAATAGGTAATAGTATATACCTTACCAAGTTGTTTCGAGGATTCAATAAGCTAAATCCTGTTTGGGCTTAAAACAATAAGTAGTTCATAATAAGCACTCAAAAATGGTTTTTCTCATTATAGATATTTTTAATGATATTTTAAATAAGGTACAAGATCCATATAAATACATCCTCCCAATTTCATACAACTTTATTCAACTTTCTATTGACTGAGCCTAATAATTAATAAGTTATCATCCTTAACTGGAAAAGATCTTTGTTTTCAAGTTCAAGAAATTTTGCTAACTTACACGTATCATCCTTTTGGATAACAACATAATTTTGAGGAAAGTAATTCACGAGATCAACCATGTTTAATCCATTCTAATCAGATAAGCCCTAAATTCACTTTAAAGTTGACAAAAATCATCCATTTTAACTTTAAGCAGGCTACTCTCTAAATACTATTGTCACTTTACTGGTCAAAAGCCCTTCCTTGTCAATAAGACTCTCTGCTTCTAAGGACACACCCATCATCAGAATATCATCTCAAGCTTGCAAAGTCAATGGTTCAATTACAACTAGAATGTCTGGGCAACAACAGGCACAAAGCCCTAGGTACCAGTGGAGAAATCCTGGGAAGGTTCTCTCTATTTAATGTCTTACTCATTGTGTATCAGACAGCAAAGCCACTTCCTTGGACACAAAATGCCTAGTCATTTTGAAGTCAGGGGCCTAGAGTCACTATCCACCTTAAATACATCACAGCAGCTCCATGAAATCACCGAAGGCTGCTACTGCCCACATGTAAGGGAATGCAGTGAAAAGCCGAACGAGAAACAAATCACAGGTCACAATATAGTGGAGACAGGATTTTTTTCCCTCATCTGCAGAACAAAAGTCTTCAATGAAAGAAGTGAGTGTAAAGGTCTCTTAACTTCCTGATAGAAAGCTAAAGCTCAACAAGTTGGCAATAAAATTGGATTACACTACCAATAAACTGTATGGATGCATTCCTATGTTCCCTCACTCCAACCAAAAAAAAAAAATTTCACGCAGCATTTCAGGTAAAAGAAAGCAATTCACTTGTAGCACTTACCTGCAGCTTGTCCAGTCTTCGCCAGGAGAGACCCCAGTTCCAGGATGCTCTGCTCTTTGACCTGCACTGCCTCCTCATCATTCTCCTGAATGTCACGCTTCACTGGGAGAGGAAAATGCAAACTCTCTTAAAATTCTGACAAAAAATGAAAACTAAGGGAAATTTCACCCTCACAAGACCAACTACAAACTCAAACAGTTAGCAAAAGACAAATTCTAGAGAGCTTTAAAAAAAAAACTCTAAACAAGAAAAAGTAAAATGATCACGCAGCACATGTCCCATGTATATCATAAGAATAGATCCCTCTCTTTTGATTTTAAATGTGCCTTTTCATTCTACCAATTAGAATTTCCCTTACCCACATACACTGAGATTTCTGTTGCTGTCACTTGGTTAATGCAAAATTCAAGCAAGTTCTTCCAGTTGTGGTGGTAAGCCCCATGCCAGGAACTATGTTATGTGAAAATATTAAACAAGCCTGTCTGTGCATTTACCTGCCACAAACTAAAATCAAATGACCAAGTTACTGATAACTATAAAGTCAAAAGTCTTTCAATAAACTTTAGGCCTGTGGAGGGCCTCAGCTGATGGGTGTGTTAGGGATAAATAATTCCACAAAGCCATTCAGGAAACATAACCCTGTCAGAGCTCCAGTGTGATCCTTAGGAGAGAATGCTACTTTAAGGGATTCAGGACCTGTTAAAATAACTTTGTGCTATGTGTCCCACTTCCAACTGTTAATAACTATTCTACCACTCAAACACTGGACAGCCTCTTCAAGTTTGCAGTGATAATTTTAGCAATCATCACTAGTTATCACGTCTCTCACAAAGCATCATGACTTGACAAAAACCAAGATTTTGATACTCCATGATGGAGTCCGGAAAAAGTAAGGCTGTCAACCATCATGACTCAAGCTTGTTCTGACAGGAAAGTTTTCAAGGGAACTCCCTCCTAACATAGTGGGCAAGCAAGAGATACTCTAATTGTAATGTTTACCATAATTCGCACTTTATATTAGGCAACAGGCACAAAAAATAAAATAAAATCCATGCTTCTCACATTAGTTCTAAATATTAGTGTGTATTCACAGGAAGAAAATACACGTTGAAAATGACTCTGGTTCTTAACTATAACTGACTTAAGTCAAGGTGAGAACTTCAAAAGGAAACACCCTTTATTTACCAATATCATCCATTCACTGATGCATCTTAACCCCCCACTCCCCTCCCTTTTTCTAGTAACCCCAAAGATAAAGACATCAAGATCCTTCCTCCAGGAAAGTCGGGAGTACCAAAATTCAACGGACTAATGAGTCGACGTAAAAGCCAACAGCCTTGAGGTCCCACGTACACGTGCAAACTACTTGTTGATTCAACCCGAATCTTCTCAAGCTACATTAAAATAGATCACACTACATGTGCATTGAAGAGCTAGCCCATGCCCTAACTGAACCCTTGATGGCTGAACATTAAACGCCCTCTCTGTCATCATAAATTTATTTCTGGTCACACCTGAATCCCAGCAGAAAACTGTCGGAAGCGACGGGCTCCGGCTCCCATTTCAATTTTCCAGTCGTGTGCAAGGTGTTAGGCAATCATACTACAGTGCTAACATGTTTTTCTTTGATTTTCTCCAGCAACGTGCAGCCGGTCGGTTCCAAAGAGTTCCCAGAACTCCGCGGCTGACAACTAACTCCCCGAACTCTCTTCCACCCTCTACGGCAGACTAGGACGATTAGTCACATCCTCTGGCCGGGCGGTCCCACGCTAACACCTAGCTCTTACACCCTACAAGGGGGGCAAAGGAACGTCTCGGTCACTTCCCCAAACCAAATACCAATCCGAGGTGTGTGTCCCCTCGGTATTTCAAACCACACTCAGAAAGAGACCCCCTGAAGTGGAGCCTTCCGCGGAGGGGCTGCGAGAAGTAGCAGCTCCCAGCGTCCCGGGGAAGGAAACTCCAAGAGAAGAACGAGCGCTTGCGCTCGCGCTCCCACCCGAGCAGGCTGGGCTGAGAACAACGGCGGGAAATGCCTGTCCAGAGCGGGTTTCGCCAAGGCCCTCAACTCGAGGCGCTCAGCCCACTTCGCGACCAGCCCACCGGCCAGCACCGCTCGCGGTCCCGGGCCAGCCCGCACGGGCCAGAGCGGGAGACAAGGCTGGGTAGTGGTGGGGCCCCGGCTCGGCCCACTCTCCCACACCGCGCCAAGCCCACCGTGAGTCAGCAGCCGGCGAGTGGACGCCGGGGTTGCCTCGGGGCTTCCCACCGGGGTGGGGACCAGGAAGCCCCAGGGAGCTCCGAGCGGCCTGAGCCCCCGGCCCGGCCCCCCTCACACACAGTGAGTCAGCAGCACCAGAGCCGGCTAGCCTGGCCCCACTCCGCCGTCGTGGACCGACACAGGCCGAGCTGGGCCGGTGGGGCCGGAGAGGGGGCGCGGCGACCTTTACCGATGGAGTGGAGGATGTCGATTGAGGCCTCCCGGTCGGTGCTGAGTAGAGACTGGGCTCTCTGGAACTCCACCACCGCCGCAGCCGCCATCTTACCGCTCTCACACAGTCCCCGGCCGAGGCCGCCGACGCCGGAAACACACGCCCGGAAGGCCCACCCTCGCGGCTCTCCCCTCTCCCCTCATTTGCCCCGCCTCCTCCATTCCCAGAGCACCACGGGAGTTGTAGTCTCTCCGCGGGGCGGGGAAGGAGGGATGTAGGGGTGTGGATGAGAGCTGGGGAGCTTGCCGCCCACCAGCGAGGCTCTCCAGCACCACCCAGCGGCTACCCACGAATAAAAGAGGCGGTGTCTAGCAATAGGAGCCCGAGACTAATCCCCACCCACCCTAAAAGAGGCCTCTTAACCCCGACTCCCCTCGCTCGCCCTTGACGGAGTATCTGAGCACCCGGTGGGTATCCAGTGAAAGCTGTTTAGCTTTCTTTGTAGCTTCCACATTCAGCTATTCATTCACGGCAATAAATGATCGTATAAAGTGTTCGCTATGTGGCAGACAAAGAATAGCACCATTCAAATGCGTTCAAGTGTCCGGCAACACGTGGGACTCGCGCGCGCTCGCGCGCGCGCGCGCACACACACACACACACACACTTTCCAGGCCACGATCCTACAGAATCCTGCCCAGGCTGTGATTAAACGCACCAGTGTTAGAGAAAACTGATGTTAGAAAGTAAAATATCATCTTTGCCCCCATTCACTCCATCCCTCTTGGGGGGTCACATAGAAATCTAACAGCTACTCCAACTCCCCAGATCAATAAAGAAAAAACGGATTTTTCCTTCCAATGTCTCCTGTGCCTTCAACTAAAATCACAGATATCTGAAAAGCTGTCAAGTAGAAGGGAAAAAAAGACATTCTATGTGCCCACTGAGGGTTGAACTTAAAGGAGAACTAAAACGTATACAGGCAGTGCAGTATGAGGAAGATCTTCCTGCAGGTGAAGACAATCCAAAAATGCAATATGCTGGGACTTCCCTGGTGGTCCAGTGGTTAGGACAACACCCTTCCAATGCAGGGGGCATGGGTTCAATCCCTGGTCGGGGAACTAAGATAATGCATGCCGCATCTCCCAGCCACAAAAAAAACCAATATGTTGTCCCCTAATGGAACCTGTAAAGGGAACCAACTTTGCACTCCTCTGTGTCTGGGTTAGGCAATTTATATGTCTATTTCCTTTTACTTTACCAGCAATGTTCTGTGAAGAATATATTATTTACACTCCATTCATAGATGAGGAAACAGGGGGTTTTAAATGATTTGGTGAAGCTCGTATGATAATTGACAGCACTGAGATCTGAGAGTTAAGGAATGGGTTCCTAGTTCCTGGATGTGTTCAAATGAAAACTGGATAACATCTCATCAAGTTGTAAACAGGATTCATGACATTGATTGGGGAATTGGATAGAATGGCTTCTAAATGTCTCCTAAAACTGGGCCTTTCTTTGCTCAAAAAAGGCATTCCTCTCTTCTCAATTTGGTACGCAATTAATATTGTACCAGAATGTTAATGGGCTGTAAAATTCCAAAGCTGAGACCAACAGGCCATATGTATCCCCACCTTCTAAACAAGCGTTACCAGTTACAGCCCCAAAGAACTTGCTAAAAAGTGACTAGGCCAGTCGTGTAACCTTCATCCACTCCCAGCCTACAGCAGGGAGACATAAAAATTCTAAAGGAATTCATTAGAAGAAATCATAGGACAGAGTGCTTACCTCACTACAAAAAGGGGGTACTACAAAAGACTAGGGGAGTCTGCCAAACTTCTCTCCCAAGCTGGTGAGTCTTGCTGACTGTAGGAAATTTTAAGTTCATCTCTGCACAACCACCATTGTGAGAGTTGGAGGTGAACCAGGTATGTTTCTCCGGGAGTTTGGGGCCTTCGTGCACATTCATGAAAAGAGTCACCCACTTTTGGACTGCAGAATTCTAAATTAGTGAAGTTGGTTGATACACCCCACAACAGGACAAGGAGAAAGGGCAGCAGTGAGGCAGCCTCCACTACCTGTGTTTGACATGGGCCAAGTGCAAAAGTAGATTACCCAGGACGATCTTGAAAGGACCTACTCAGTAGGGCCATCTGCCAGAGTGAGGAGACCTATAATTAAAGGCTGGAATGATGGACTTCAGGAAGCATTCACTGAACAGGGATTGTAAGGTCCACCAGCGGAGCTGCCAAAGAACCCACAAATGCTTTCAACAAGAGAGAATCAGCACCTATACTTTCAATCCAGTAACCATGATAGCACTCTGTTTTACTTTCTACCTAGGACATAACACAGTCTGTGATTTTATTATTTCACCTGTTTAAATCTCATCTCCCTCCACAAAGCTTCAGGGACCTCATCAATCTTGTCCAGTTATAGTCCCAACTCCTACAATAGCAGCTTGCACAAAGGGCAACCACTCAATAAATATTTGTTGGGTGATGAGTGCTAGAATCTGTCCTTCCACAATCTTCTGCTGCCCTTAATGTCCACGTCCTACACTATGTGACTATTCACTTGAGCCATTGCTGACTGCATTAGGGTGACTGTGAAAGGGCTGTCACAGATTAACCAGTGACCTAGGGCATATAGGGACTGGCCTGAAATGATTAGCTGGACCAATACAATTCCTCCTTCAGGAACTGGGGAATTGAGACCCTGAGCCAGTTAGCCAAGGGAATGGAAATCAAAATCTGTCACTTGGAACCAACGAGAGCCAAGTTGGTAGAGAGAAAACTCAGTAGATGAGTGGAGAGAAGCAGGAATATCATGGAAGGAAATCCAAATGCCTCCATAGAAGGCCACCTCAGTTCCTAACAACTTTCTACTTTCCAGTTCTTCTCCCATGAGCTCCACCCACACCATATTCCCCATTCTTGAAATACTGTGACATTTCCTTTCCAAATATCTTCCAATCCTTATTATTATGTGAAGAAGAAAGGTCCAGTGAGGTGTCATTATGTTTTTAATGGCTCTCTATTAAAGATATTCCTTTATCTTTCTTTCTAACGAAGTGAGAGGAGGCAACAGTATCTAGATGGAGTTTAGATTTCCTTGTTTTTGTTTTTATGGATACATTCTAGTTATGGCCAATAATACTACTGGTTTTCCATTGAAGGTAGAGACATAAAAGTACAACGAAAAACAAAGTGGGTCAATTTAAATAACTTTTTCCATGTGGACATGGAAAAAGTCAGGAATATGTACAATAAGCAAATGACTATTTGGGCTAGAAAACCAAATCCTGATTTTAATACCACTGTGTAGACAGCCATCTACCTTTCCTTATCATTCTTTTTATTCCAGAATCACATCTCTAATTGGAAGACCCAGTTAGTCCTTTAGGTTCCTGCCCTAGATTTATAATCTTTAAAGATGACTTTCAAGTTACTCCTGGCAAAGGCACTACATGCTGTAGAAGAAGAGTACGGAATTTGAAGTCGGACAAACATGGAGCACAAATCTTTACTACCAACTAATTGTCGAATTACTTAAACTCTCTGAGTTTGGTCATCATTAAAATTATTTTAAAAATCTACTTCACTTTATGGTTGCACAACAATGTGAATGTGCTTAATATCACAGAACTGTACACTTTAAAATGGTTAAAATTGTAAATTTTATTATGTATGCTTTACCGCAATAAAAAAATCTACTTCACAGAAGTATTTGAAGATTATATTTTCAGACAGTGGAACACTCCACCACTATGACTGACACATATAAGTGCTCATTAAATGGCTACCATTAAAATAATCATCAAGTTGCTGAATAAATTAGGTGTGGCACACACTACACCCCTTCCTCAGAGAGCCTACTTGGAGGGCTAAACAAATCTAATTGGTGATTTTTATAGCAATAGAGGGCAAACAACTGTCAGTTCTGTTTCCCATCTTAGACTTCCTCACCCTTGGTCTGGCCTCTTTTCCCTCTCTGTCAAGCTTCTTTCTGTCTCAAGACAACTCCCAAACACACTACAAAGCCCTAGTATCCCCTCATGCTACCTATAGTCCAAAGCTATTTCTTTCCTCTCTATACTTGTTAATTTTTCACTGAGCTTTCTCTGTATCCCATAGTTGAGCAAATAGGGAAATGCTACAATGTACTATCCTGCTAATACGAGAGTATATACTCCTCCTCTTTCTTCTGTGCCTATACTCTATGCAGCAGACAGGAAGCTACGGTTAAGAATTCTAAGCTAGTACTGATCCCTCAACTCTACACATTCCCTGCCATTGGAGCTATAGAGAGAGAAAGAGAGAGGAAAAACAAAAGAATACACAAAGTATGTCATTATTATCTTTTCACCCCTCTTTGGAAATCCTTCTCTCTCACACTGCCACCTCTCCCCAGACCTCCAATACCTTGCTGTATTTGTGTTTTATTATGGTTCTCCTTCAGTGAAAGTCTGTCAGTGATAAACTTTGTCTTTGATTGAAATGTCTTTATTTTACTCTCACTCTTAATTGATCGTTCCAGTGGGTACAAAGTTCCTACACTGACACTTATTTTTACTCAGCATTTCAAAGATATTAAAGATGACTCTTCTCAGTGTAACTGAAGTTCCTTCATAGGTAATCTGTCTTTTCTCTGGTTAATTTTAATATCTCTTCTGTCCTAGGCTCTCTACAGGTTCACTACAAAGTATTTACACTCTGATGAAGACTTTCTGAGGATTCATGCCTTACATGAATCCTGGAAATTTCTCAACCATTATCTCTTCACATACTGCCTCCTCTACCTCTCTTCTCTCTGGAAATCTTTTTAGACATAAGTTAGATCTACATTGTCCAACACAGTAGTCACTAGCAACATGTGGCTAGTGAGCACTTGAAATGTGGCTAGTCCAATCTGAGCTGTGGTACAAATGCAAACTATCAGTACACACTGGATATTATTAAAGACAGTATGGAAAAAAAGTAAAGTATCTCATTCACAATTTTTTTTTTTGCGGTACGCGGGCCTCTCACTGCTGTGGCCTCTCCCGTTGCGGAGCACAGGCTCAGCGGCCATGGCTCACAGGCCCAGCCGCTCCGTGGCACGTGGGATCTTCCCGGACCGGGGCACGAACCCGTGTCCCCTGCATTAGCAGGCAGACTCTCAACCACTGCGCCACCAGGGAAGCCCTCATTCACAATTTTTATACTGATTATATGTCAAAATTATATTTCAAATTAATCTCACCCGTTTCTTTTTACTTTCTTTAATGTTGGTACTATGAATTTTAAAACTATATACTTATCTCACATTATATTTCTATTGGACAGTGCTGTTAGACTATCTGCTTTTCACAATATTTCTTATCTATTCCATCTCCTCATCTCTCTGTGCTACATTCTAGGTAATTTGTAGAAATTATTTAATAGTTCACTGATTATATCATCAGCTGCTTCTAATCTGCTATTTAGTCCATACGCTAAACTTTAATTTTAATGAAATTTGAAATATATATTTCCATTTCTACTAGATTTATTTGGTCCTTTTTTCAAAGTATTGTATTATTATTCTTTGGGTTCCTTCTTTCATGTTCTTAATCATTTAAACCAGTCTATAATCTGTATCTGATAATTATTTGATGTTCTTGGGGATCTAACCCTACAGGTTGTTGTGTCTGCTGACTCTCCCTCCTGGAGGATTGTCTCCTCATGTGTTTGTAATTTTGGATTGTGAGCTCATCTTCAGCAGGGTTTTATCTTCCTTATTCCTAGGAGACCTGGGTTGGGTTTGCTTCTGCCAAACCATCCTAATATCACTGTCCCATGACAGTAATTTATGTTAGTTTACAGACTTTGGGGAATTCCTACACTATACAGATAATAACAGACATGAAGAACAAAGGCATCTACCAAAAAGATAACTGATGTCCCTGAGGTAAGGAACCTAACAAATAAAATGGGAAAATCATTCAAAGAAGTAATTTTTGAAAATTTCTCTTTTACAAATGAAGAAAGTAGTTACAGATGGAACAAACCATGTTCCAAGAAGGAAAAACAAAAAAAGACACAGAATGATGACACCGATCTCTACCCCAGTTGAGTCACTAAACATCAAAGAAGTCTTTGAACAACCAGACAGACAAAGCAAGTCGACTAAAAGGGGTGAAGTGGAGTGAGAATCAGTCTTATCTCAGATGTCTCTAAGGCAAGATTCAATGCCAGAAAACAGTGAAATACTGCCACAAATTTGAGAAAGAAAAACGTGGCCCAAGAATATTGTTAAATATAAGAGAAACAGACAGATATTCTCAACCTGAAAAATATCAGGGAATACAGGACAAAGTGCTTTTCTAGGAAAAAAAATATTGACAAAAATCCATGGATTAGGGACTTCCCTGGTGGCACAATGGTTAAGAATCCACCTGCCAATGCAGGGGACACAGGTTCGAGCACTGGTCCAGGAGGATCCCACATGCCGCAGAGCAACTAAGCCCGTGCGCCACAACTACTGAACTTGTGCTCTAGAGCCCATGAGTGACAACTGCTGAAGCCCGCGCACCTAGAGCCCGTGCTCCGCCAACAAGAGAAGCCACCGCAGTGAGAAGCCCGTGCACCACAACAAAGAGTAGCCCCTGCTTGATGCAACTAGAGAAAGCCCATGTGCAGCAACAAAGACCCAACCCAACCAAATAAATAAATATTTTTTAAAATTAGTGGTTTTAAAAAAATTCTATGGATTAAAACAATGAACTCAATAATGGGAAGGCACTGCTGACAGTAAGCAGTAATTCTATTTAAATATAGAACTAAGACTGAACAGGACAAAAAGTAAATGTCATAAACCTTGACAAATAATAACATCAAAAACGGGTGGGGAGAGAAGACAGAAAGTTTATCAGTATTAACTTCAATTTCTTTCTCTATCCATAGTAAGATGTTAAGTATCCAAAAATAAAACATGTGGTAAAATATACAATGATTTCAATTTTTTAATGTTTTTAATGTCCTTTTTCTTAACTTTGAAGTGTCTGGGAAATAATAGCTCTTCCAATGAAGAAATATTTACGGAAGTTCAACCATTTCTTGAATTTTACTTTCTTTTTGCTGTTGTTGTTAATTTCTGAGGAAAAAAGCAGAGAAAAGTAGTAGGAATTATAAAACAAACTCTTACATTCCTACCACTCAGAATTAATAATTATAAATGTGTCGAATGTGATGCATTGTTTTAGGGAATAAAACATTAAAGAGAGATAGCTAATGTCCCTTTTAAGCTCCATTCTTAGTCCCATCTCTCCTATGCAGAGCAAAAACTTTTCCATTCAGTTTACGTAGATAAAGAGACAGATAGATAGATATCAGTAACTGATATATAGTATTGCCTTGTGCGAACAATCATTTTTTATTTATATAATGGTAGCATATCAAGCATATTAATCTGCATCTTGCTTTTTTCATTCATTGTTCAATGAGCTGCATATAAGAGCTAGTTTATTCCTATTAACAGCATAAATTCCACTGTGTGACTATTCCACATTTATTCATGCATTCCACTATTAATGAACACTTAGACTGTTACCCTTGGATTTATTTTTTGCTGTTACAAACAATGCTCCCATGAACATCCTTGCACAAGTGTGAAAGCTTCTCAGTATACCTAGAAGTGTAATCATTGGATTATAAAAATAGGCACATTTTCAATTTTATTAGATACTGCCAAATTGCTCTTCCAAATGACCAGGGGTCAATACACCCAACCCTCAAAAAAAAGGAAAAAAAAAATTTTTTTAAGAAAAAAAAAAAATACACCCAACCCTTTCTCAAGTGGTGTGACAGAATACCATTTTCTCCATATCTTTGACAGTACTTGATATTTTAGGCCATCTAAGTGAAATAGTATCTTGTTGTTTTGTATTTGCCTAATAGGAATAGGGTTGAGATTATTTGCATGGCAGATGGAGTCTTCCTTTTTACAACTGAAATTTCCTCTTAAAAAATTTTTCCTCTATATATAACACTTTGGTATTAAATTGTTACTCTAGATGACTTTTGGCTACTATTTGCCTGCCGTATCTTTTTCTATTTAATATTTAGGTCTTTTATGTTGTTTTACATGTGTCTCCTGTAACTATCATATGGCTAGATTTTGGTATGTGTGTGTAATTTTAATCCAAGCTGAGCTTTTTTAAAAGTAGTGTATTTACTGCGGTAACCTACATGGGAGGGAAGTCCAAAAGGGAGGGGATATCTATCTGTATGTGTATGGCTGATTCATTTTGTTGTGCGGTGAAGGCTAAGATAACATTGTAAAGCAACTATACTACAATAAAAATTAATTTTTAAAAAGTAGTGCATTTAACCCATTTTCTTTATGGTAATTTATAAAATAAATTTTGAGCATTCTACTTAATGTATTTTCTCCTTTTTATCTCCCCATTGCCATATTCCTGACTTCCACTGGATTGATCATTTCTTCACTCAGTTTTTTTCTACTCTCTTTTGTTTGTTTTTGGTTTTTGGCCACACCACGTGGAGTGCAGGATCTTAGTTCCCTGACCAGGGATGGAACCCATGTCCCCTGCAGTGGAAGGGCGGAGTCTTAACCACTGGACCACCAGGGAATTCCCCCTCTACTCAACTTTTACTCTTCTATGTGGCTACCTTTAAATTGTTACACATATAAACATTATTTTTCTAATAATATCTAGAGGTAATCAATATCTGTATCTCCCCCTTGAAAAGACAGGGTTCCAAAATCCTTGGCATGTTTTCACTTCCTCTTGCTGAGTGCTTCCCTGCCCCAAAATACCATACCTACCACATTGTTATGACTGGAATTTTGGCTCATAACTACTTTAAAACTTTTAAATCCAATTAATATTTAGACAATAAGTTCTGCTCATTAATTTGTTTACTGTTTCTTCTTGTACGTCATCCTTGTTCTTGCAAAGCACATCTTCTGTCAAAGAAACCAACTTAAAAAATGACATACCTGTAAGAGTATCCTTTGTGTGCACCTAGGTTGGAGCACCCCTAGGGTAAGGCAGATGTTTCACTTCTGGATAAAACTGAACCTGGGTGTGAGGCTGCAGAAAATCTAACTAAAACAACTAAACGTAGTTATTTCAGAGTGAATTTATGCGTGGCAAATCTTCTAAGCTCCTTCTGTGCCTCTAATTATTTATATTTTCTCCTCAAATTTGTGTGATGGTTTGGCTGGAATATAATTCCTAACTGCAACACTTATTTTCCTTTCAGCACTCTAAAGAAATTGTTTGTGAAATGAGCAGGTATAATTCTGACTTAAAAAGAAATGTGGGACTTCCCTGGTGGCGCAGTGGTTAAGAATCTGCCTGCCAATGCAGGGGACACGGGTTCGATCCCTGGTCTGGGAAGATCCCACATGTTGTGGAGCAACTAAGCCCGAGCGCTGCAACTCCTGAGCCCATGCACCTAGAGCCCGTGCTCCGCAACGAGAAGCCACCTCAACAAGAAGCCCGCACACCGCAATGAAGAATAGCCCCCGCTCGCCACAAGTAGAGAAAGCCCGCGCGCAGCAACGAAGACCCAATGCAGCCAAAAATAAATAAAATAAATTTTTTAAAAAAGGAGAAATGCGACATGAAAAAATTTGTCTCTTGGTTGCAATCTTGTGGACCTAAAAATACTTTCTTTACACAAGAGTTGCAACATGCTGTGACTTGCCATTCTCTATGCCAATAAGAAATACAAAGATAAAATATTTACAATCCATCCAGCTAAAGAAAGAGCCTTGATCAAGGAGAGTAAAAGGTCTCAAGTTAAATTTGACATGCTCTGTTTTCTATCATAAGTTACAGCCCTTCATGCTGTGCTTTGTGGCAGAGATAATATCTCCTTGAGATATCAAATTGTTTTATGTCAAACCTTTTCTTTAACATGTGAAATAAAATCTCCTCACTCCAATGTTTGGGTTAACTCCAAAGCTCATAAAACATGTTTCAAAGAATTGCATAAAATCAAAATATCAAATGTAAGAAATATTGGTCCATAACATATGCCTGTTATTATTCAGTTAAATTATAAATTGTCTCAATTCCTTTATGTATGCATTTTCCCTCCAATGTATAAATAATGTGTAAAACTTCTGGGCAGAGAGAGCAGTTCAGTTTTCTGGCCTCCCTGTGCTATCAAGCTTGAGTTTAAAGATACATCATGAAGTCTTCTAAAAAAAAGAACATAGCATGAAGCTCTGTTTTTCCCACATGCTCCACAGCATTCTTGTGTCAGATGTTGCTTAAGAAAAGTCACATGCCAATTTGATTCTTATTCTTTTCTCAGAAATCTGCTTTTCCTCTCTGATAATTTTAAGAGTGTCTTTTATTTTTTGATGCTCTAAAATGTCATTATTACATGACTCTGTACAGGCTTTTTCTTATTCTGTCCAGCAATTATCTCCAAATCTATAAATCACAAATAAAATTCAGGTTGTTTTTCTTTAAATAAAAACAGTAAAACTACTGTAAAATTTATATAAAGGAGAAAAGTCCATGAATAGCTGAGCTAACCTTAAAAAAGAAGAGAAAATGGGGAAAAGGAGGCTTGCTCTACCAGATATTAAGACATATTGCAGGGCCATAATAGGTGGGTATCAGTGCAATAGACAAAAGGAACAAGGTAGAAACCTCTAAGAAGGACCCATTTATAATGGGAATTTGATATACAATAAAGGAGCCATCACAAATCAATGGGGAAAGATGAGATCATTTATTAGGTGGAGTTGGAAAAACTTCCCCACTACATGGAGAAGAATAAAACTGGATTGCTACCTAACACCATCTATAAGGGTGAACTCCAGAAGAGTTAAGGAAATAAATGTGAAAGTAAAACCATAAATCCAACTGAATAAAATGTAGGATGAACTTTGTGACCTAGAGACAGGGAAGAACTTTAAACGTCAAAAGCACAAACTGATACAGAAAAACAATTGAGAACTTGATTATATCAGAATTATTTCTATCCATGAAAGATACCACATAAACAAAGTTAATAGGTGACAGAATAGAAGGAGGCATTTGCAAAGTCTAAAACAAATAGGGGATTAACACCTAAAGTATACAAGGACTCAAGGTCCACCTTTCTGTTCAGCCATTCTCAGCATTGCTTTTGTCCCCATGTGGTTGCAAGATGACCACTACAGCTCCAGATAGTGTATCCTCACACAACTGCATCCAAACACAGGAAGCAGTCGTTCCTTGTGCGTCTCTTGGTATTGTGGAGAAATACTCATAGAAGTCGCCTAGCAGAACTCCTGTCTGGTCCCACTGGTCAGGACTGGATCACACATCAATGCCCCAGTTGCAAGGGTGACTGGAAAAACAATTGGTGGGCATGTTCAGCAACTATGGTGGGAGACAGCCTGGCCAGCAGGGGAGAAGGGTTGGAGAACAGCAGTTAGAGGATTAACAAAAAAACGTTGCCATATCTGCCCTCCATTTTCTCCACTTTCTCCTGTCACTCCTATTAGATAGATGTGAGCACTTGATCTACACCCCCCCCACAATGGCTTTCATTCTCCACCTACTTTCTTTTCCTACTGCGTTCTGAGAGAATTTCTCCATCCAGTTTTCCAGAACAGTATTCACTCTTCTGTGTATCCACTCTGCCATTCAACCCACCTATTGTTTTATTTCAAAAAGTATGTTTTTCATTGTTAAGATTTCCAATTTACTTCATTTTTGTAATGCCTGTTCATGCTCTGTGGATGCAATATACTTGCATCTCTCTGATGATATTATTCTAAAGGTCTGTTCCAATTCTATTAGCTTTGTTTCCTCAAGTGAAGTTCTTCTCTTTTTAATTCTATTTCAAGGTGCTACTCAAGTATACAGGGATTATTTACCCAAGATCCAGTTTTTCCACTGAGATCAGTTTTATGATATGTGAATTATATCTCAATAATGCCTTTTTTTGTGGGTTTTTGTGGGTTTTTTTAAAGAAGGAACTGATTGCTTACACTTCTGCCTCTGAGAGGAGTACTGACTTTTCCTTGGGCCTCTGAAATTACACTCTGTACTAGCGAAGCTTGTTTGGAAACCCATCCTGTGCAATCACTGGAGCATTACTAGCCTTACAACCATTTATAAAGGGCTTTGTGGCATCTACAACTTGCTCCATTTGTTTTTCCTCCACTGGGCAGAAGTAAAATGATTAAAAATAAGGATCACAAGTCAGAACAGGACTCAAAGTGCTAGTGTTACTGTAGCTAGAGGCTAGCAGTGAAGTGACATCATGCTCTGCCTATCGATCTTAGGAGCTCCTTGGCAGAAGGGAGCTTATCAAGGATCTGATAGTGAAACTTTCACATATATTACTTCACTTCATCCTTAAAGCCGCCTTTAGTAGCAGGCGCTACAGATCTGTGTTTTACAGATGAGGAAACTGAAGCTAGTTTAGAGAAGTTAAGGAACTTGCCCAGAACCCACAATAAGAAAGTTGTGGAGTCACTGTGAAGCACCAGGGAATTATACAAAGATCAAGGAGAGTGAGAAGACATAAACTTACCTCACCTGAGACAACTCCAACAAACAAAGCCACTCAGATGTCACCATTCAATGGCTGTGTTCTTGGCAGGCATTTTGATACACAGGCATTTGGTAGCTTTTCTCTGGAAGTCTCCATTTCTCCTCGATTCTTTTTTTCAGAGACAATTTTTCATGACCTTTTTATTACCTGGATCATCTCACGAGTATTTCACTGTCCCTCTCTGAAGAATATTCTAAGCCAAATAAATGTCCTACCTTTACCTGATGGTCTGGTGCAAGCTAGTAAATTCGAGGACCTCTTCCCTGACTTTGCTTCTCAGGACCTGATGAACATTTCTTCAAGATATGGCAACACAGAACCACCAGCATATCATCAGACCTGTGAAGTCTAGTCAGGGTTTCGTGTATCTCAGAGAGGGTCTTTCAAACTCATGTTTATTCTTAGGCATCACAGGGAGTCTGTTGTATTTTATCGATTAGAGGTTGCTGCTTCAGTCGGTTTTAGCCATCTTCAGTAACTCATACCGCCGCTGCCCCTCCCCCGCCCCACCTCTACCACCACACACACTGATGCACAGAACTGCAAGGTTTCATCCTGCACAATGCTTCTCTGACCAGCCTATAGTTTACCATTGTTTTGCCACAGTAACAAGACCTATATAACAGAAGCCTGGTCTCAGATAACATCAGGACTTGCCTCCAGTTCTTCTGACTTCTAGCCCAGGTTCCCTTTGCATTAGTCCATGCTGCATCTTATGTAGATGATTCTGACATATTATGTGCAAAATCTGGACAGAGCTGTATGGTTACTAGACAAATAAGCCATCTGCATTAAGTTGGTAAATCATAAGCTACATTTTTAGAATGTTTCTCTTCTCATTTGGCTAATTCAATAATATAGATATCTGTCCAAATTTTAAACAAGAATTTTGTCCTGTCAGAATGAATTTTCCTAGTAGAAATTGTTTCTGATACAAGGTGGTAGCATTTCCGTTATGTAATGTATAAAGTAAATGTATTCAATATGTATAATCTGAGTGACTAGTAACAGCTTTTCCTGATATCTCAGTTTCTCTTTGTTCATCAATTTAATCAGTGAGATTAAAAGACAGAGATCTTACATATGACTCCTCATACACCTGGGTTTTCGATTCCATCTAGTATCTATAAATTTCTCTTTTCAAACCACCTCCTTAGGATCCTTATCAGAGAGCAAGGAATAGAAATTCTATGCCATTATATCAGCAGAAGGTAAAAAGTACTCTCTACATATTATTCCATTTAATTCTCCCAACCCTTTGGAAATAGACATTATATAACAACAACAAAAAAGCACATTGCTATAAAAGATCAGAGGTAGTTTTCAAATCCAGGTATTTCCAACCTAAGAACTCGTGTTCTTCCTTCTATACAATGAGTTAAGAAGCAGACACATTCATGTAATAATATGACACAACTGTAACATAATTTCTCATAAGAGAAATATAAAAATGTTCCCCCAAACTCATGGTTCCTTTTATTTAGTATAAAGAGAAAGGATTCTTGTTAGCTAGTAGAAAAACTGGAGAAGACTTTGGGAGAAAATAGCAATTAAGAGAGGCCTTTAAGGATGGATAAAATGTAACAGGTCCTGAAAATATAGGCATCAAGTAAATTCACCATGCAGATTCACAAGGACTGTCTCTCATAATCTTATCACTCTGAAAATTCCTCAGGACTCTGAATCCCTGCGCATCTTCAGAGTTCTCTCCATTCCATCTGCAAATGCTCCCTGAGCCCCACCCCAAACCAAACTTTCCTTTATAAATTTTCTTTCAAGACTCTTAGGGTTATCATCGTTTAAAAATAGCCTATTAGCTCTGAGGCATAAGGCTTTCTAACAGCACTCTGAATTCTACTCATCCCATGCATTCTGATTCATTTGCATCTACCTAATAGTGTCTTATCTTGGTTTGTACTTCACAAGATTTCTTTCAGAGTCTGGTCTCTATTCCTCCTCAATAGCAATTCCTAGTCTAAAAGCTAAAAGCAGTAGGCCTAAGGATGTGTTTATTTAAGTGTAATATGAACTGGATAAAGAGATCTAACAACAAAGCTAAAAAACAGAATGCATTTCCTTTGATGATCAAATGTTAACAACACACAATTTCAATAACTGGTACAGTAATATTTTCATGAAAATTTCTTTGTATTAACAGCAATGGAAAACTAATGTTAGAAGGGAACTCTAACTCTTTACTGAGTTTACATACCTTTGAGGTAAAAATAAAATGTGCCAAATATTGCTCCAGCTGTTTGTATCACTGATAGTAGAATAATTGTACTTACTATATGCTAAGCACTGTGGTAAGATTTTATTTAATTTCCATTACCCTATAAAGTAACACTAGTGTTTTTTTTTACAAATGAAATTGAGATTCAGAGAAGTTAAGTCACTTGCCCAGAGTTACAATGCTAGTCAGAGTCAGGATTTGAACCCATACACTCTTGATTTGAGCCCAAATCACTCTGATGACAAAACTTCTGTTCTTTCAGTTACAGAATGCCACCTTCATCCCCAAATCCTGCACAAAAGAGGAGGTCAAATTACAGAACCAACATGAGATTTTCCCAAAATTATCAATTATCTCACGATGTCCCCATATGTGGAATGATGGTTAGTCACTAATCAAATCTGCCTCTGAATTCCACAAAAGCAACCAGAGATTACTAGGCAATGTTAACACCTGCCCTCTACCAGATATTGCAAATCTATCATCCAAAGGCCAGTCCTGGTGGAAAATCTTGACTTGGCCTTGGTAAGGAGACTAGCAGAGCCAGAGGATCTCCCTGAAGGCTAGCATTCTCTGATTGGATGGTAGCACTGCTCAAAATAATTCCATTATTTCCTTGGGTAGAGGTCTTATGTCAGAATAAATTATCAGAATAAAGGGATCCCATTCCAAAAGAAAACCAACTCCTAACAAAGCTTTTGTTATGGCGCTCACAGGGTCACTTCCATATGAAGTAAGGAACTCTACACAACACATGAAAGAATCTGCAGGGACTTCCCTGGTGATCCAGTGGTTGGGAATCCGCCTTCAAATGCAGGGGACATGGGTTTGATCCCTGGTCCGGGAACTAGGATCCCACATGCCGCTGGTCAACTAGGCCTGCGCTCCACAACTACAGAGCCCACACGCTCTGGAGCTCATGTACCACAACTAGAGAGAGGCCCGCGTGCTGCAACTAAGATCCAACACAGCCATAAATAAAAAAATAGATAGTTAAAATAATTTTAAAAAAATGAATCTGCAATAGATTTGTATATTTTTCCTTGGTGTCAGATCTGTATCGGTGTAATTAATATGTATATATGCTTCTGAAGGAGCACAAGTGTATTTAATATGAATGGACTATTTATTCATCACTGATGCCTAACTGAAAAAAAAGCAAATTTTTCTGAGTATATAAGAGACATACCCTAGGGGCTTCCCTGGTGGTGCAGTGGTTGAGAATCTGCCTGCCAATGCAGGGGACACAGGTTCGATGCCTGGTCTGGGAAGATCCCACATGCCGCGGAGCAACTAGGCCCGTGAGCCATAACTACTGAGCCTGCGCGTCTGGAGCCTGTGCTCCTCAACAAGAGAGGCCGCGACAGTGAAAGGCCCGCGCACCGCAATGAAGAGTGGCCCCTGCTTGCCGCAACTAGAGAAAGCCCTCGCACAGAAACGAAGACCCAACACAACCAAAAATAAATTAATTAATTTTTTTTAAAAAAGAGACATACCCTAGAGGAATGGTTTCTCTCTTTCTCAAAATTTAAAAATACCTTTCTACTTAATTATGTTATTGATATGCTGATCACTTCAACACCACTGCGGAGCTAATAATGATAATAATCACAGATTTTCTGTTCTTCATTTCAGGGGCTTTTGTTTTTGCTGAAGTTTGACTCTTTTCATCTACTTCAAGCAATAGATTTGCCATGTTTTATTTCTCTCCATCTTTTTCAGATCTAAAAATAACAACACAAGGGCTTCCCTGGTGGCGCAGTGGTTGGGAATCCGCCTGCCAATGCAGGGGACATGGGTTCAAGCACTGTATCGGTGTAATTAATATGTATATATGCTTCTGAAGGAGCACAAGTGTATTTAATATGAATGGACTATTTATTCATCACTGATGCCTAACTGAAAAAAAAGCAAATTTTTCTGAGTATATAAGAGACATACCCTAGGGGCTTCCCTGGTGGTGCAGTGGTTGAGAATCTGCCTGCCAATGCAGGGGACACAGGTTCGATGCCTGGTCTGGGAAGATCCCACATGCCGCGGAGCAACTAGGCCCGTGAGCCATAACTACTGAGCCTGCGCGTCTGGAGCCTGTGCTCCTCAACAAGAGAGGCCGCGACAGTGAAAGGCCCGCGCACCGCAATGAAGAGTGGCCCCTGCTTGCCGCAACTAGAGAAAGCCCTCGCACAGAAACGAAGACCCAACACAACCAAAAATAAATTAATTAATTTTTTTTAAAAAAGAGACATACCCTAGAGGAATGGTTTCTCTCTTTCTCAAAATTTAAAAATACCTTTCTACTTAATTATGTTATTGATATGCTGATCACTTCAACACCACTGCGGAGCTAATAATGATAATAATCACAGATTTTCTGTTCTTCATTTCAGGGGCTTTTGTTTTTGCTGAAGTTTGACTCTTTTCATCTACTTCAAGCAATAGATTTGCCATGTTTTATTTCTCTCCATCTTTTTCAGATCTAAAAATAACAACACAAGGGCTTCCCTGGTGGCGCAGTGGTTGGGAATCCGCCTGCCAATGCAGGGGACATGGGTTCAAGCCCTGCTCCAGGAAGATCCCACATGCCGCAGAGCAACTAAGCCCATGTGCCACAACTACTGAGCCTGCACTGTAGAGCCGGCGAGCCACAGCTACTGAAGCCCGCGCACCTAGAGCCCGTGCTCCACAACGAGAAGCCACTGCAATGAGAAGCCCGCACACCACAACAACGAGTAGCCCCCGCTCACCACAACAAAGAGTAGCCCCTGCTTGATGCAACTAGAGAAAGCCCACGCGCAGCAACGAAGACCCTATGCAGCCAAAAATAAATAAATGTTAAAAAATAAAATAAAAATAACAACACAAAGCTACAAAGCATTAATTATCTAAAATATTTCTAATAAACAAAATTGCATTTTGGATGCAAGGGGCCAAATTATGCACATAGATTAATCACTCTTTCCACAAACACAATATCAAGGAGGGTGGCCTAGGTTCAATGTTCTAATATATCACTCAGATTTTTTGGAGGAAAAAAATTATAACTGTGGAAAATACAATTTTCAAAAGTATATCAAATCAGCTATATAAATTATGAAATATAATTCCAAAATGGTGTAAATACTAATTCTTCCTTGAAACAAAAAATGTAATATATCAAATCAACACATTGTACACCTTACCTTACACAATGTTACATATCGATTATTTTTCTCTCAATAAAGTTGGAAAAAAAAAGGAAAAAATATATAACAGAGTATGAGTGCCATCACTATCTATCATTAACACCTCCCAATAATCTGTCTCTCCCCTAATCACTGTTTTCATATAAACACTTCTGACTGTATATTCCAATGTTGTCTGTTGATGTTACCTGAGGTCAGAGTTCTTGTCTTATCTTTGGTTCCCAAGATCTAGTACAAAACCTAGCACAAAACCTACTCTATAAATGATCACTGAACTGAAATAAACATCCTTTATGTATCTCTGAGGCACAAGTGAAATAGTATATGCCAAAGTACTTTGGAAATGACATTGGATTTGTCAATGGTTTCTTGGATACAAAAAAACAGACAAACTGGACTTCATAAAAATTCTTATACTTTTGTGCATCAAAAGATACTATCAAAAGAGTAAAAAGGCAACCCACAGAATGGGAAAAAATATTTGCAAATGATATATCTGAGAAGGGATTAATATTCAGGCTATATACAGAATTCCTAAAACTCAACAGCAACAACGACAACAAAAAACAAACTTGATTCAAAACTGGACGAAGGACTTGAATAGACATTTCTCCAAAGAAGATCTACAAGTAGTCAAGAAGCACATGAAAAGACACTAAAGATCACTAATCATTGGGGAAGTGCACATCAAAACTACTATGAGGGCTTCCCTGGTGGCACAGTGGTTGAGAGTCCGCCTGCCGTTGCAGGGGACACGGGTTCGTGCCCTGGTCCGGGAAGATCCCACATGCTGCAGAGCGGCTGGGCCCCTGAGCCATGGCCGCTGAGCCTGCGCGTCCAGAGCCTGTGCTCCGCAACGGGAGAGGCCACAACAGTGAGAGGCCCGCGTACCGCAAAAAAAAAAAAAAAAAAAAAAACCTACTATAACACTTCATACCCATTAGGATGGCCACTGTCAAAAACAAACCCAGAAACAACAAATGTGAACTGTTGTTGGGAATGTAAGCTGGTACAGCTGCTGTGGAAACAGTATGGTGATCCATCAAAAAATTAGAAATAGGGACTTCGCTGGTGGCACAGTGGTTAAGAATCCACCTGCTAATGCAGGGGACACAGGTTCGAGCACTGGTCTGGGAAGAGCCCACGTGCCACGGAGCAACTAAGCCCGTGTGCCACAACTACTCAGCCTGCGCTCTAGAACCCGTGAGCCACAACTACTGAGCCTGCGCGCCTAGAGCCCATGCTCCGCAACAAAGCCTGCGCACCGCAACGAAGAGTAGCCCCCACTCACCACAACTAGAGAAAGCCCGAGAGCAGCAACAAAGACCCAACTCAGCCGAAAATAAATAAATTTAAAAAAATAAAGTTGTCTTAACGTTCCAGGTTTTTTACTTTTTCACACAAATTTTTTAAAATTAATTTTTAAAATATTTTATTTATCTGCATCAGGTCTTAGTTGCAGCATGTGGGATCTTTAGTTGTGGCATGCAAACTCTTAGTTGTGACATTTTGAATCTAGTTCCCTGACCAGGGACCGAACCCGGGGCCCCTGCATTGTGAGTGTGGAGTCTTAGCCACAGGACCACCAGAGAAGTCCCCCATATAAATCTTAGATTACTGTCAAGTTCCAGGGAAAATCATTAGGCATACTGTTTAATTTATAGATTTGGAGAGAACTGATATTTTTCTGATATTACATCTTTCCATCTATGAATCTATCTCCATGACGTCAGGACTTTTTTGCTCCCTAATAGTATCTTGCAAAATTTTCCATTGCATCTTTCATTACATTAATTTCTGAGTAGCTTATGTTTTAAGTCACTATTATAAATTGGATCATTTTTCTATTACATATACTAATTTTTACTTGTAAGAATGCTAACCTTTATATAAGTTACCTCTCTGAACTTTCTAATAGTTTGTAGATTCTGTTGAACATTTAGTGTAGACTTCCTTTACAATTAGGACAGCTTTTTTTTTACTTTTCAATTTTATATCCCTTAGTACTTTTTCTTGTCCTTGCACAAAATTGAATAGGTGAGAGCAGCGACTTCTTGTCTCGGCTGTCTTTGATGTAACTATTCCTAAAGTTTCACCATCAAGTATGCCATTAACTCTAAATTTTTTATCATTAGCAAGTTAAAGACATTCTTTTCTATTTATTGTTTGCTAAGTTCTTATCATGAATGAATAATTTTATCAAATTCCTCTGCATATGAGCTTATCATATGATTTTTCTCTTTTACCCTGTTGGTAGATTTTCTGATGTTGAACTAGTCATTCATTCATTCAACAAATATTTATTGAGTGACTGTGATGTGCCAGGCACCGTTTTAGACTCTGGGAAAACAGCAGAGAACTAAGCAGCAAAAAACCCTGCCCTCATGAAGCTTAAATTCTATTTGGGAAGACAGATAATAAACAATAAAATAAAATACAGCACAAGTCATAAGTGCTCTGGAGAAAAACAAAGCAGAGCAGGAAGGTAAGGAGTGCTAGCTAGAAAATGAAATTTAACTAGGATAGTCAGAGAAGGGCTCACTGGAGTGACATTTGAGGGAAGATCAAAGAAAGTTCATGGTAGGCTGAAGGAACCACAGGTGCAAAGCCCTCAAGGCAGAACTTTTAATTCTGCCACTGAAGAATTTTGAGAAGTGATAAATATGACATATTTTAAAAGAATTTTTAAATTCTTGCATTTCTAAAATACATCCTCTTTGCCCATTATGCATTATTTTAGTACACTGCTAACTTTGTGAGAATGTTTTCTTTTCTCTCTACTCCTGAGATTGGTTTCTAATGTTCTTTCTTGAACACCCTCGCTCATCCTTATATTAAGGTTGTAATCTTGCAAAAAGCATCATAGAATGAGTTGGTTGTTACTAGTGTTTTCTTCCCATCACATGTACTAACTGTAATGCATGTACAAGAATGCTTTTGTTTTTTGTAAGCTGATTTTTTTTTCTTTAATCTGCTATACTAATTTCTGATTGAGCTGCACCATAATTTTCCACCACGACCAGGGAGCCTGTCAATTTCTCCTGGCAGTTATCGGCAAATACACTGGAAGGTTTAGTTTTTTACTTTAGTATCTTCTTAGATTTCTTTTACCACTAGGTACTGTCCCTCCTTATCCTAATTAATGGTTTTTGCCTTAAACGTTATTTTGCCTAATAATAATATGCTGCACAAGCTTCCTTTTAGTATTTACCTGAATTGTTTTCTCCTTTATTTTCAACACTTTTCAAAAATTAGGTTTTGTGTCTCTTTCAAGCAACATATAAATGAATTTTTAAAAATCTGACAAACTAATTTTTTACAGAGGAGTTGATTCACACTTTTGACTACTGATGTAGCTGGACTTATTTCCCTACTTTATATAGTTTTCAATATATTTGTTATCCTTCTGATTCTTTTCTCCTGCCTTCTATTGAATTGATAATTTCTATATTCCCTTTTATAGCTCTGCTTGTTTGGAAATTATAGATGCCTTCTTTTTCTTTCAGTAATTATTTTTTTTTTTTTAGTAATTACTCTTATTTTGTTTTCTTTTTTCCTTTTTAGGCTGTGGCATGCAAACTCTTAGTTGTGGCACGTTGAATCTAGTTCCCTGACCAAGTATTGAACCTGCGTCCCCTGCATTAGGAGCACAGTCTTAACCACTGGACTGCCACGGAAGTCCCTATTCTTACTTTTAGAGGGCACACTTAACTTTACCTTTATTCTAAATATTCTTCAGCTATGTTTGCCTTCCTCCTGAACATAAAGAGGTTCTTAGTGAAGAGGTCCTCTCTCATTAGAGCAGCTGTTCTCCGAATGTGTTTCCTGAGACCCATTCAAGAATCTGCAAGGTTAAAGCTATTTTATAATATTACTAAGATGTTGCTTTTCCCCCACTCTGTTGACATCTGCACTGATGATATGAAAGCAATGATGGGTAAAACAGCTGGCGCCTTACATGAATCAGGGCAGTGGTACCAAACTGTCCCAGCTGTCATTGTATTCTTCATTGTCATGCACTCACAGAAAAAAAAGCCAATTATGCTTAAGAGTGCCCTTGATGAGGCAGTAAAAATTACTGACTTTATTCAATTTTGACCCACAAATATGTCTTTTTTAGAATCTGGGTGATGATATAGGAAACATGCATAAAGCACTTTTGCTGCACACAGTACAGTGGTTGTCTCTTGGAGAAGCACTCGTGTGATTGAGTTTAACAAGCCACTTTTTTTCACAGAACATCATTTTTATTTGAAGAACGACTGACAGACAAACCATGGTTCTGCAGACGTGGGTATGTGACAGACATTTCCTTGAAAATGAAGTGCTCTTGTCACTTCAAGGAAAAGAAAAAAATTTAAGCTGTCAAGAAAAAAGGCTATTAATATATTCCCTTCTCCAACTACATGTCTGTGTGAGGCTGAATTTTCTACAGGTATTTCAATTCAGAAATAAGAATTTATGAATAATGTGATTCATCTATAACATATACATGAAAATGAATACCTGATTCATATATAAGAACCCAGTTGTCTTCTAAGCCACACATTAAAGACACTGGCAAAAATGTACAAACAATGCCATTAATTAAATTTCTATCTTGGGAAATAGTTTTCATAAAAATGTTAACATGTAGTAGGTTTATTATTTGTAAATGAAATAGTATTTTTTAAATATTAGTTTTAATTTCTAATATGGCAAATATCAGTTGATATAACCCATGTAACAAAAGCTCTTTGGGCCTACAATAATTTTTAAGAGTATAAAGGGATCCTAAGACCAACACATTCTGGAACTGTTGGTTTATTTCAGCTTTTTTATCACAAAAAAAGTGTCTACTTTGCAGTCAATAACTGATTTAAATGTACTGACTTGTCAAATCATTTTCTATGCTCAGATTATTTTTTTAGCCACCATCTCTCCTACTGCAGAAACTGCCTTTGCTTTTTTTTTTTTTTTGCGGTACGCGGGCCTCTCACTGTTGCGGCCTCTCCCGTTATGGAGCACAGGCTCCGGACGCACAGGCTCAGCGGCCACGGCTCACGGGCCCAGTTGCTCCGCAGCATGTGTCATCTTCCCGGACCGGGACACAAACCCGTGTCCCCTGCATCGGCAGGAGGACTCTCAACCACTGCACCACCAGGGAAGCCCTGCCTTTGCTTCTTTACTCCCACATCTTCTCTCTGGATTCACTTTTCTCCTTGCAGAAATGTATCCTTTAATAATTTTTTAAAATAAATTTATTTTTGGCTGTGTTGAGTCTTCGTTGCTGCGCGCAGGCTTTCTCTAGTTGCAGCGAGCGGGGACTACTCTTCTTTGCAGTGTGCAGGCTTCTCATTGTGGTGGCTTCTCTTGCTGCAGAGCACGGGCTCTAGGTGCCCAGGCTTCAGTAGTTGTGGCACACAGGCTCGGTAGTTGTGGCGCACGGATTTAGTTGCTCCGTGGCACGTGGGATCTTCCTGGAGCAAGGCTCAAACCTGTGTCCCCTGCACTGGCAGGTGGATTCTTAACCATCGCACCACCAGGGAAGCCCTCTTTTAATAATTCTTAAGTGAGGTTCTGTACTAAACTCATGTCTAAAAATGTTTCTAACTTATAGTCATTCTTGAATGTTATTTTAGCTGTGGATAAAGTTCTAGGTCAATATATACGCCCTCAGCATTTGAGACATTGTTTCCTGGACTCTATTGTTGCTGATGAGAAGTCAGCTGCCATCATAATTGGTGGCCCTTTGTATATAGTGTCTTTTTTTTTTTTTTGCTGTGTTGTGTCTTCATTGCTGTGCACGGGATTTCTCTAGTTGAGCCGAGCGGGGGCTACTCTTCGTTCCGGTGCGCGGGCTTCTCACTGACGTGGCTTCTCTTGTTGCGGTGCACGGGCTCTAGGCACGCAGGCTTCAGTATTTCTGGCCTGTGGGATCCAGAGTGCAGGCTCAGTAGTTGTGGCGCACGGGCTTAGTTGCTCCCCAGCATATGGGATCTACCCAGAGCAGGGCTCGAACTCATGTCCCCTGAGTTGGCAGGTGGATTCTTAACCACTGCGCCACCAGGGAAGTCCAAGAACTAGGTCTTAAATAGTGTTTTGAGCCTACTTTGATACCCTTAAATCACAGATCTAGCTACTGAGTCAACAGGCTACTTGTCTGTTTTTGGTTTTAAAAGACCCAAAAGCCATGTTTTTCTCATTTACTCTCATTGGGCCCAGTTTTTTATAAAGCAGCAGTCCCAGGCCGAAAGTCAACAGTTTTCCCAGCCTGCTTTCACAAACTGACACCCATCCCAGGCCCTGGCTTTGATCACTATTCCTAGCTCTTTTGCCTCGGTCATGGAGCTCTCAAAAAGATTTTTACGAACAGAGGTCATGGTCTTGGCCACCCTGGTTCTAGACCCAGAGCCCGAGTTCCCACTCACCATGAGGGCTTTCTCTTCTATTTTTAGTCACATAAATATATCTGCTTTTATCTTAACCATTTTACCTGTTATTGTTAAGTGTGTGAGGCAGGGGAATTGTGTAGAAGCATGAACTCACTTTAATATCTCAATCAGAGGTAATAACTTTATACATTTTAAAAAATGATAATGTACTTTGTAAGCAGAGAAAAAGCTTTAACAATTTTAACATTTACTCTCTTTACTGTAACAGAGGCAAATAAAAAGTGGAGTTATGGATGTAAAGAGGAGAAAGAGCCAAATGCTTATCACGGGAACTGGAAAAAGCTTCACATTTCAACCAGTTGTTTGCCCACATCCTAAAATGGTCTATGGATTCACTGGAACCATAAGGGAAGAAGTGAAACAAATACTTAGTCATATCTAATGAACTTGTTAGAAAAAAGTGATACAATACTTGGTAGAAATGTCTCATCAGAGATGTTGCCCTGCAGTAGCGCAGTGGAGCCAGTCCTTTGTGGGGCAGGAGGTGCACAAATATCAATTTAGTTTGCTTCATCTATGTGTCTCTGATCTGCTCTGTCCTTTGTTATACATGGAAACTGGGGCAGTTTAGCAACTCACTAAGAAACACACAAGAAGATGGGCAGCAGATGGGGAAGCATCATGGGCTGGGGCTCACAGCAGTGGTGAGAGCAAAGCAGTCCCCAGTGAACTAGGTGTCAGGTAGGTCAAGAAAGAGGGTCAAGTTCTGAAAACTGGAATATGGCAGAGAAGGTGGAAATAAGACAAGTGCTCTGATACTAAAACACACTAAAGTCAGAATGAGTTCAACAAATGAGGGCAGGGAGGCAGTCAGTCCCAAGCCTGAGGTTTAGCTGGGTTTGTGGTTGAGACTGAGTGGCTCCAGCAGTGGAGATAAAAGACCCAGGTCAGACAAGGAGCCATACGTGTTAAGTCCATACATTCAGAGCATGAGACCTATCACCAACATGGATGAAGATCCATGAAATTAAACTTTAGATATTTTAACGCTGTGCTCTAGTTCTATTTTTTAGTATTATAAGTGGACATTAATTCACAAACAGCAAACTATAGGAACCTGCCTAACTCCTCAAGAAAGAAGCAATTTGCACACAGAAAGAGATATGAATATAAATTCAAGGTATTATTAAAGACAAGTTCATTCCCTTTTCTCCTAGCTGTCAATTACCTTAAAATAGTAAAACTTTAAAACAATGTACCCCAGACTCAATAGTACTATTAACTTTTTTAAAAACAGCAAAAAAAAATCTACTTCAGATCCAAATTTCTTGGTCAAGTAAAACTAAGAGATTGATCACTAAATTACAAAAACAAATCCGTATGTAATAAGCTCAACTTTTAAATAAAGGTTTCTTCCCACCAGTGCCGGAAAATAAAATTTTCATGAGTTGGCCTCACAAAGGTTGTATCTGGACCAGAAACGCCCAATTAAAACAGACATAATCGAAGGTGCTGAGTTCTGAGTGGTTAAGAACTATGGACAAGGTACTAGCTAGTCAGAATGGCTACTGGTAAGGCGAGTTTGAATTATTGCCTGGAAGGGTAACAGCAGTGTCATATTAAACATTTACCCAGGGCTTCTTTTAAGTATCTGGGGAGGTGACATACCTTAAATATTAATGTTGCTGTTTATTCATCAAATATTTATGGAACCCATACTATGGACCCAAACCCTGTATTAAGCACTAGATCTGGTTCTCAAGGAGCTTACCATGAGTTACATTGTTAATAAAAGCATATTATTAACACAAAAATTAATATAAATTATGTGCTGTGTGCCAGATATTGTACTAGGTGTTTTATATTAGTATTTCACTTAATTCCATTTTAAATGTGAGAAAACTCAGGCTTAGAGGGTGAGTAACTTGCCCAAGTTCACACAGCTAGGATCTGGTGCTGTAATTAGAACTCCAATCTGTTCCAGAGCCCCAAATCCTATCCATTATGCGTATTGCCTCTGGTAAGGGAGATAAGACATAAAGAGCATAATTATCATATAAGGTCAAAAGTGAAAAAGGAAAAAAGAACTGTAGATAATTAAGGACATTCAAGAAGACGAATTTCTTCCAAGTGGGTAAGCAAGGAATGGCTTTGTGAAGCAAGTGATATTTACACAAATTTTGTTCGGATGGATAGGATCTGGTTGTACAGAGAAAGGATATGAAGGACAAGGTGTAAAAAGTATGGGTGGTGGAAGGCGTGTTTCACCAGGAATCGGAAGATCAGGTTCAAGCTTTACTCCTCCTTAACTGTGGACAAGAAGTAAGCCACTTACCTCTCTAGGCTTCAGGTTATTCTTATGTAAAATGTCCAGTATTGTTCATTAAAAAAAAAAAAAAAAAAAAAAAAAAAAAAAAAAAAGTAAAATCTAGGAAACAACTTACCAACAATCAAGAAACGGGTAAATAACTCAAATTATTATGCAGCCTTTCTGACAATAATTCTGGATACTGTAGCAACACAGAAAAGTGTAACAAACAGCAAATAATAAAAACTATTCAATACTGCACTACGACAAACATACATAGGACCAAAACTAAAGTATAGTATACAGAAATAAAATTTGAAAAATAAAAATACACATGCCAAATCTGTTCCCCAGACCTCTTAAAGTAAAAAAACTCTAGGGGGCTTCCCTAGTGGCGCAGTGGTTGAGAGTCCGCCTGCTGATGCAGGGGACACAGGTTCGTGCCCCGGACCGGAAGATCCCACATGCCGCGGAGCGGCTGGGCCTGTGAGCCATGGCGGCTGAGCCTGCGCGTCCGAAGCCTGTGCTCTGCAGCAGGAGAGGCCACAACATTGAGAGGCCCGCGTACCATAAAAAAACAAAACAAAAAACTCTAGGGATTCTCCAAGTGACTCTGATGTATACCCAGGACTGGGAGGCACTGATAGGATATCTAAAGGTTAAGGAGGGGTTTGGACATCATGCTGTTGGCCATGGAAGGTTTATCTATAGCTTCTGAGCTAAGTAAAATAGTGAGAACAGCACCAGCTCTCTGGAGTCTGGAGTCTTAGCAGCCTTGGGGTTTCTGCTGCCTTTGACTGGCATCACTGGATTTAAAGGGCCCTCACTGGTCTCCAAAAATGTCCCTAATTTTCTTATGAAGACAATCTAAGATAGCTCTTAGGGAGAGCAGGGATGTCAGTTACCTGGCATATTAGGTAGTACTATATTCTCCCTCACCTGAGGCAGACTTCACTAACCAATCACAGTACTCTTTCCCAATAAGCCTAGTTGGCTTCAAAATAATTCTCAATACTTCTCATAGCCCTCCAGGAAGCCAGGAGACCCTTCTAGTGGCAGAGATTTTTCCATCTCCCTACTCTTGAGCCTTAGAAGCAGAACCTACTCCTTCAATCTGGCTAAGAAGTGCTCCAAGGATTGGACAGGAACTCTAACGGTTCTAACTTCCTTTTGTGTGTGTAAGTACGTCACAGGTTCATCTCATACCAAGGGAAAAAGAAAAAAAACGGCAAACAGGAACGTAATTCCTAGTTAAGGTAGTGAACTTTAAGGATTAAAAATAAATCATATAAAAGTACAGACAAAACTAAATTTATCTATAAAGGAGGGGTGTGGGGGGAAAGCTGGCTTTGGTCTCCTTCTTAGCTACATCACATGCCAGTAGGTACAAAACTTACAGAATATTGATGGAAATTCTTTATCCAGACTGTTGATCACGTTTGAAGGCAACAGAAAAATGTTCTCAAATATGCAAAGAGTCAAGAAATACACCAGCTATGTACACTTCTTCTCAAAAATGTATCTGAAGATATCATCCAGCCAACCAACTAATGAAAAAAGAGAACACGCTTTTGATTTGGAATTTGTGACATGAAAGGACTAACAGTTAATATTTGAACTTTTAAGGCTAAATAAGTAGGAGGATGAGAAGAAATATTAAGTATGATCATTTCCTCACATTTAATACAGTGAACAAATAAATTTTATTCTTGATGAATCAAGAAATATATATGATTATTATTAAAGATACAAAAAAGTAAAAAACAGAGAAAGCGACAAGGATTTACTGTACAGCACAGGGAATTATATTAGGTATGTTGTACTAATCTATAATGGAATATAATCACAGAAAAAAATAACTGAATCACTACGCTGTACTCCTAAAATTAACACAATATTGTAAATCAACTTTACTTCAATTAAAAAAAAGAGAGTCTATCATTTAATTTACCAGAAGACGGGAAGATATACCAAAAATACATAGAGAAATGTGTGGAGGAATATGCAACAAAATATATTAACATGTTATCTCAAGATGGCTGGATCGAGGGTAAGTTCCGCTCTCTTATTCTTTAAGTTTCACCAGAGTTCCCCACCTCACGGCCTTAGGACTTGCTGCTCCCACCACCTGAAATACTCTTAACCTATACTCTTAACCTATCTTCACATGGCTAAGTCTGTCTCTGCAAGGCTGTCTCTCTCTCATTACTTAGATACAGCTCACATATGATTTATTTCCTCAGAAAGGCATTCCTTGATCATCCAATCTAGAGCAATCCCATCCCCACAAATCACTAGTATTTTACTGTCTTATTGTGTTCATGGCACTTTATCAGTATCTTAAATTAAAAATTATCTTATTTTTTCTTTGAATACTGTTAATCTTCCACACTAGAAATGGAAGCTCCATGAAGGGAGGCGCTTGTCCCTTCTGTTTCAATGCTGTATCTCCCCTTAGGACCTTGAAGCATACTTTGGCACATAATATTTGTTGAAAAATGTATATCCATAAGTCAATTTTGTAATCACAACAAAAAATAAAGTTATTTACTTTTGAGATATGAAAGAAATAAAAGCAGAGAGAATTAAGTTAGTTAAAAAAGTGGGGCTTCCCTGGTGGCGCAGTGGTTGAGAGTCCGCCTGCCGATGCAGGGGACACGGGTTCGTGCCCCAGTCCGGGAAGATCCCACATGCCGCAGGGGGGCTAGGCCCGTGAGCCATGGCCGCTGAGCCTGCACATCTGAAGCCTATGCTCCGCAACGGGAGAGGCCACAACAGTGAGAGGCCCGCGTACTGCACACACACACACACACAAAAAAAGTGAAATATAAGACTATACTAGGATATCATTTTATGCACACTTAATTGGCAAAAAAAATATAGAAGTACGAGAACCTTAAATGTTGGAAAGGATATGGCTCAATGGGAACTCATGTCACTGGTGGAGTATAAATCAATTCACTACTTTGGTAAACAATGTGACATTCTCTTACCGGGCTCATCATTTGCATATCCTATTACCCAGCAATTCCACTGCTGGAGAAACCTCTTCATATGTATGCACCAAGAGACACACGTTATAATGTTCACCGCAACACTGTAAAGGCAAAACAACTGGACTCCTAAACAGCCATCAAAAATAAAATGAATAGGGCTTCCCTGGTGGCGCAGTGGTTGAGCATCTGTCTGCCAATGCAGGGGACACGGGTTCGAGCCCTGGTCTGGGAAGATCCCACATGCCGCGGAGCAACTAGGCCCACGAGCCACAACTACTGAGCCTGCGCATCTGGAGCTTGTGCTCTGCAACAAGAGAGGCCGCGACAGTAAGAGGCCCGCGCACCGCAATGAAGAGTGGCCCCTGCTCGCCACAACTAGAGAAAGCCCTCGCACAGAAACGAAGACCCAACACAGCCAAAAATAAATAAATAAATATTTTTTAAAAAATTAAAAAAAAAATAAATAAATAAAATGAATAAATTCTGGTACATCAGACAAAACTGGAAATGAATGTACTGCAGCTACACAGAACAACATGGATGAATCTTAGAATGATTTAGCATAATCCCCATGATTCCAATTTTATAAAGGTTAGAAACAGAATTAAATACATTTTTGTATATAAGTAGATGTACAAATTAAAAAAAAGCAAAAACATGATAAACATGTTCCATATATTCTTTTGTGTCAGCTATTTAAAAAAAGTTAAATATGGAGACTTCCCTGGTGGCGCAGTGGTTAAGAAATCTACTGGCCAATGCAGGGGACACGGGTTCAATCCCTGGTCCAGAAAGATTCCACATGCCAGGGAGCAACTAAGCCCGTATGCCATAACTACTGAGCCTGCGCTCTAGAGCCTGCGAGCCACAACTACTGAACTTGCACACCTAGAGCCCGCAGTCCGCAGCAAAAGAAGCCACCGCCATGAGAAGCCCGCGCACCGCAACAAAGAGTAGCCCCCGCTCGCCACAACTAGAGAAAGCCCGCGTGCAGCAACAAAGACCCAACGCAGCCAAAAAATTAATTTAAAAAATTAAAAGAAAAAAATTGGACCTCACTTTGGAGTTGACCGTATCTATCGTTCAAATATGAATACTACACTTTTAGGAATTTTGGTTACAAACAACGAATTTTTAAAAAAATATATTAGTTCTAAAAAGAAAAACTTTAAAAAATTACAGTAGGCCTCTGACTTAAAGCTAAGCATATTTTACAACTGTATTTCCTATATATAGCAGAGTAGGTCTTCAATAAATATATATTTGCTCAATGAATGATAAGTGATACATAATTGAAGGACTATTAATAAAAACAGCTAACTTTTATCGAGCTAGGAACAGTTTTAAACACTTCACATAAAGTGTTCCATTTAATTTTCATAATAATCTTATGAGGCAAGTCATATATATTATCCCCATTCGTGGAAGTACTAGAAAGTTCTATGAGAATATAGAGAAGAGAGTACTTGTCTCAGCCCCAGAGGGTCGAAGATTATTAAAATGTCCTAGTTAGGAGCAAACTGGAGCAATTAAACTTATTTCAATACAATTTGAGTTTCTGAAGTTACATGCTTCACTTTCTTTTCTTTCACATTTTGATGTAGTCTGTCAGCAATAAAATTAAGGCAAATGTATTGTTAGGCTCATGTAAATTTTAAAAATTGTAACTGGTACCCTTTACAAATCCTGAATTCAAAAGTACAGCACTGGGCTCCCCTGGTGGCGCAATGATTGAGAGTCCGCCTGCCGATGCGGGGGACACGGGTTCGTGCCCCGCTCCAGGAGGATCCCACATGCCGCGGAGCGGAGCGGCTGGGCCCGTGAGCCATGGCCGCTGAGCCTGCACGTCCGGAGCCTGTGCTCCGCAACGGGAGGGGCCACAGCAGTGAGAGGCCCGCGTACCGCAAAAAAAAAAAGAAAAAAAAAAAGTACAGCACTATTTACGTTGGAGAAAAAAAAGGAAATTACTAGATATCATTTGGTTGTTATATATAGTTTAGTGAAAGAATTGAAGGCGTGTGAGGTATAATAAACTGGTTCATTTTCAGGAACTTAGGAAATTCTTGATAAAATGTGAATGCACAAAATTTTAAGGAAAACTTCTAGAATGAAATGGGGCTTTGTGATGACTAAATATTTTAGAAATGTGCATTACAAATTTCCAGTTTAAAGTGAAAAATGTCATATCACCATGGGAACCCTCTCTCCTTCACTTCTAAAAAGAATTTCAAGTAAACAAGACCAAAAAGTGAGAAACATATATGTTTAAAAGTCCACAATAGGGCTTCCCTGGTGGCGCAGTGGTTGAGAGTCCACCTGCCGATGCAGGGGACACGGGTTCGTGCCCTGGTCCGGGAAGATCCCACATGCCGCGGAATGGCTGGGCCCGTGAGCCATGGCCACTGAGCCTGCGCGTCCAGAGGCTGTGCTCCGCAACGGGAGAGGCCGCAACAGTGAGAGGCCTGTGTAGCGCCAAAAAAAAAAGTCCGCAATAAAAAGTCATATTATTTAAGACATGGTAGCCTAAAGTATCACATTTAAAAAAATAAACACTTGCTACTAGTTTGGGTGGGTTACAGGTTCTAATATGCCCCATCCTACATCTGCTTCAAACAGCTGCTTCAAGCAGTTCATCTCTGCATCTCTGTAAAATGAGGTTAGACTAGATCTTTAAGGTGCCTTCTAATTCTAACATCTTATGGTTCTATAAAGACAGTACTTTTAAGCAGGATAATTAAAAAAATTCCAATCTTCAAACCAGATACAGTAGTTCTGATCCCAAATGTAAAACTTTTAACTGCCAGGCTTAAATTAAAATACAAGCTAAATGTGTCTCCCTTTCCTGGTGGGAAGCTGAGAAAAACCAACTCAGATGTCTTGGGTTTCCCAGGACTAGGGTTTTCCCACCACTAGAGTATTTCTTAAGAGAGAAAATACCAAGGTTGTGTCAGAGAAGCAATCGGAAGAGGTCATATGAAGAGGGCCAGGGAGAACAAGAAAAGAATAGAGGCAATATGGATAAATATCCAAGTAAACTCCCTAACGAAGACTTCATTTTGTAGATATCAAATCTCCTAATATTTGTATCACTTTTACCTACTTCCTACCCACTTTCTCTAAGTTTTTTTAGGTGAAAACAAAACACCTCAAATTTAGTTTTTAACTATGCAAAGGGGCACATAAATATTTCTGAATGAAAATCGGAATTCTGTCTCTATCCCTGGAGATCTTAAAAATCTTTTTTCCAGTAATACAAGAGGCCCTAAGGTACTTGGTCAAGAATACATTGGTCTAGAACTTGTACTAATTTTTATCTAAAAGCATAATTACTTTGATGAAATTTATATAAGATGATACACATGGGACTTCCCTGGTGGCGCAGTGGTTAAGAATCCACCTGCCAAAGCAGGAGACACGGGTTCGAGCACTGCTCTGGGAAGATCCCACATGCCGCGGAGCAACTAAGCCCGTGTGCCACAATTACTGAGCCTGTGCTCTAGAGCCCGGAATCCACAACTACCGAGCTCACGTGCCACAACTACTGAAGCCTGCGCGCCTAGAGCCCGTGCTCTGCAACAAGAGAAGCCACTGCAATGAGAAGCCTGCGCACCGCAATGAAGAGTAGCCCCGGCTCGCCACAACTACAGAATGCCTGCACACAGCAACAAACACCCACACAGTCAAAAATAAATAAGTAAATAAATTTATTTTTAAAAATATATATGATACAGTATCTATTACAAGGGAAGTATCTTTCTATATCACCAACTTGATGAGGCATATTCCATTACGGAAGTCCTACATACACAATATATTTCATTTTCAAATTGTGACGTGCTTCTGGTAATAAGTATGTACATTGAAAATAAAATTCTAAATTTGAAAAAAATTTTAAGTATCAGAGAGCAAAGCTTCACTACTTGCATAATAAGGTAATAAATTATCGTTTATTACATAATTTTTTTTCAGCCACTGAGTAGTAAGCCCAGAGTAAGACTATCTCATATTTCATAAGAAAGACTTTCCAGGGACTTCCCTGGTGGTCAATGCAGGGAACACGGGTTTGAGTCCTGGTCCGGGAAGATCCCACATGCCACAGAGCAACTAAGCCCGTGTGCCACAACTACTGAGCCTGCACTCTAGAACCCACGTGCCACAACTACTGAAGTCCACGCACCTACAGCCCATGCTCCACAGCAAAAGAAGCCACTGCAATAAGAAGCCTGCGTATGGCAACAAAGAGTAGCCCCCCCCAAAAAAAAAAAAAAAAAAGAGTAGCCCCCACTCACCACAACTAGAGAAAGCCGGTGTGCAGCAACAAAGACCCCAAGCAGCCAAAAATTAAAAAATGAATAAGGACTTTCCAAAGAGAAAAAATAGAAGGAAAAAAAACATTAAAAAAAGAATACTTTCCAGCAAAAACTCAGTCAAGTTTTTAATGATTATAAAAAAACCCAGAAGATATAAGATTAAGGAGACAAGTACCAATACTCTTTATCCATTCACTAACTTTACCAAAATGAAATCCTCAAGGAAGCACTTGAGTACTGAAATACACCCGAGAACACCCAGTTATTGGTGTTTTTGGCACCTTATACTTTAAAAAATTGAAGATGCCCAGATGAGGTCAAGAAGAAAGTATTTGTAATTTACTTTAAAATACTTCAGTATTTGCAATGTGGCAAAATGTATTATTTAGGTTAAGCTGTAACCCAGGTGCTAATCAAGAATACACAGTCCTTGAGAGGTCTAGTGATGTTTTAATTAGGAAACATATGACCAGAAGCTGTACCTACAGGCCAATCTGACATCTCTAGTTACAATGGATCAGCTACACTTAAACAGTCCTCACTTCTGCAAAAGCAGACTGGATAAGAATTATGAGGCCTGTATCCTTTACTCTTCGATTTGATACTCTAGGTTAAATTTCCGTACGATCCTGTATCTAACAGTTAATTTTGGTTGTTGTTTGCCCAGGGCTTTCTATAAGAGAGCTCGACCTCTGAAATTTTATAATTTTCTCTGAATTCACTTTTCATGGTAGATGGTGGTTGGATTATCTAGAGGACAGACAGCTGCAACTTGCTTAGCTCAATCTGCTTCTTTCATCTGGACACGGGATAAATGTTTGCCATGCAAACAGTGGCGTTTACCATATGCTGACCTCTCTGCAATAGATTACCTTTCTCCCACTCCATCTACTGTCTGCCCAACATCCTTCAAGACTCAGAAGTAATCATTTCAGTACAGTCTTCCCTCTTCAACCAACCACCACCAGACTGAGTTAAGAAGTACTCCATTTCTATTTTTACAGCCCTTCGCTCACCACACTATTTATACCACATTTTACATCACTAAAACCACTGTTTCTTCCAGTGGACTGTACGTTCAATGAGAACATGTACCATTTCCTTAATTACAAAATATTGCAAACATATATAAGTATATCCACATATACACCACCCAGCTTTAGCACTTTGCTGTATTTGCTGCAGATCTTTAAGAAATAAAATATGACTTGGGCTTCCCTGGTGGTGCAGTGGTTAAGAATCCGCCTGCCAATGCAGGGAACACAGGTTCGATCCCTGGTCCAGGAAGATCCCACATGCCGTGGAGCAACTAAGCCCGTGAGTCACAACTAGTAAGCCTGCGCCCTGGAGCCCGTGAGCCACGACTACTAAAGCCAGTGAGCCACAACTACTGAAGCCCGCGCTTCTAGAGCCCATGCTCCACCACCAAGAGAAGCCACCGAAAAAAAAAAAAAGAGAAGCCCGCCCGCAGCAACAAAGACCCAACAACGCAGCCAAAAATTAAAAATATATAAAAATATGAAAGATAATAGTTGAAGCACTTTGTTTACCTCCACCTCCAAGAGGTAACTTACACCCTGTATTTGGTATTTACCATTCCCATGCAGCTCTCCATACTTTTGTTACATCTGTATGCATAAACACTAGTGTTGTATGTTTCCAACATTTAAATACTATAACATTGTACATACCTTTACTCAACTTGCTTTTATCACGCATTATTTGATATTCAGGTTGATAGTTAATTTTAACTATTTTTTTTTGCATTTACCTCTATTTATTCATTCCTCTACTGATGAGTATTTTGGTTGTTTCAAATTTTTCAGTTGCAAATAATATCACAGTATTTTTGTACATCTCCTTGTGCACGTATGGTTTCTGTAAGACATATATCCAGAGGTGGAGCTGGTGGATCTAGGAATATGTCATCTCCAATCTTATTCATAATCTTGCCAAAATGCTTTCCAAAGTGACTGAACTAGTTTATGTGGCAATATCTGCTCAGAGGTCCAAGATATTCTCTCCTTCTTCCTTTATTAACAGATCCTCCAAATTTTAGACGGGCGCATAGCCAACTAAAAATATATATCATTTCTCAAAATTTTTGTAACTATCTGTGGCCATGTGCCTAAGTTCTGGCCAATGGGATGTAAATAGAAGTTGGGCCACTTCTAGGTGATACCCTTAAAAAGATGAGATGGACCCTCCCCATTCTTAATTGGTATGTGGACATGATAGCCATAGCTGGAGTAGCTATCATGAAACCAAAGAATGAAGGTGCCTACTAAAGCTGACAGATAAAAAACTAAAAGAAGCCTGGGTCACTAACACTTTTATCAGCTCTATGCTTGGACTGTTACAAGAGAAAAACTTCCACTTCACTAAACCATGTTATAGTTGGATTTTTGTTACAACAGTCAGAACATGTATCCTAACAAAACACGCTCCCATTGGCAGTGTGTAAGAACATACGTTGTTCCGCATCTTTGTCAACATTTTTATCAGACCTTGATTTTTACCAAATCGATATAGGTTTTTGAAATGGTATTCTACTGCTTTAACTTGCATTTTTATGACTCCTAGTGAAGATGAGTCATCTTTTCATATTTATTGGTCATTCTAGTCTTCTCTTTTGTGAAGTGCCAGTTGATACTTTGCCCATTTTTCCACTGGACTATACTTTTCTTGTCAACTAAAAGCTTTAAATATTCTGGATATATATATATATATATATATATATATATTGCAAAATACTTCTTCCTGACTTAACCTTACTGTTGTGAGCTAACTTCAGTTTTCTTAGCTGTCCAACAAGGAGGTTAACATGGCTTTACAGCATTTTCATTTGAGTGTATGTAGGCTGGGAACGTTAATTCTTAGTTCTGAATATGAAGACACCTTTCAGAAAGCATCCAGGATTTGCAAACATACTTCTAAAATACTACATGATGGATTTTTCTTATAAAAGGCACACAACAATCAAAAAAAAAAAAGAAAAGGAATTCCAGAGACTGACACTGTCCTCAAAAAATCGTTAGAACTAAAGGATGTAATAAAGTAGGCAAAGTGAAAGAGAGAGAGAGACTGACTCCAGGTAAAACAAAAAACTTTACTGAAAAGGAAATGTAATCACATTACACTTCGTGGCCTTTTGAGTAATATTTACTATCATAAGAAATCTGTCGATTTCTAATTTTAAAATCAATCTGTAAAGAAATAAAAAAATCAATCTATAGACAAAACATGTTGTTTTATAGAAAATGCAAATGTCCGAGCCTTGACACTGCAGAAAGTATAGATGTGCAAAGTAAAAAGTGAAAGGTAGAAAAGGAACAGAAGAGTAAACGATGATATCTTTATGTTAAGTAAGGAGTTTAGATACTGTCTTTAATTGATAGAACAAAGAATAAAGATATGTTATAGAGGTAACAAATAGTGGAACAAAAAAGTGATATAATTACATAAAGGACAGTATAGATGGAATAAGCTAAATCATTAAGACAAGGAAATCAACAAATGTTAATATTTATAAGTCAGTAACAGAAAGATGTCATTTATACATACTGAGAGGAAGCCAAATGAAAATACTATTAAAAGTAGTTCTTCCTTGGTACTGTGACTGTGGGTGGGGCAAGGAACTATTGCCTTTTTTTTGGCCACACCACACAGCTTGCAGGATCTTAGTTCCCCAACCAGGGATTGAACTCAGGCCCATGGCAGTGAAGACGCCAAGTCCTAACCACTTGGCCGCCAGGGAGGTTCCCTATTGTTTTTTATTTGATCCACATTGGATTTTTAAAAGTGATATGCAATACTTTAAACAAAAGTTTACTGTTTCAAAAAGGAACAGTATGAACTCTGTACAAATGTCCAGGGACCACGTAAAAGATTAGGCGCTCTTAGAAATTATGAATTTCTGGAGTTAAATTCCTGTTGTTTTTTTTTTTAGTCTCACCACTACTTGCTTGCTGATTGAGAAACAGATGCCTGAGGTATGCTTGTCAATATCCTGACAGTTATCACAGCCTTTTTGATTTGAGAATTGAGATCACAGAGATGAACCTATTCAATGCAACAAACATTTATTGCCCACTATGTGCCAGGCACTATGAACCAGAAGTAGAATGAACACCAGGGTAATAAATTTAGTCACCTATTTTAACTGTTTCCAAGATATGTCTTCCACCCAAACAATTCACTGGTTGTTCTTAAGTTTTACTTTCATGATCTCAACCCTCTTAGAATACTGCACTGCCACCAAAACCCTTCTAAGGAACTGAAATCCTGAGGCTGAACACTAATTTCTTTATTTATTCCCATCTACAACCTTCAACTCAGTCATAGTGGCCAATTACTGCCACTCTTGTTCCCTGACATCATGCTCCATGAAGGTGACATATCATTTGCTTGTCCATTATCAAACCTTCCTCTCCGGGACTATCTGGGTTTCCTGCTATTGAGAGCTGCTAGATAAATTCCCACAAACATCAGCTTCCATCCAAGAAGCCCCACACTGGTGACCCACAGAAGAACTGGTCTGAAGGTGTGTTTGGCTCATAGTGCTTCATTTAAGTTTTAAAACAGAACTACCTTTTTGTCAAATTCAAAAAGATTTCTAACTTTTCTAGGAAAATGAAATCGGACAACCCTGACCAAACGTTACGCATGGCATGAACCTCATTCAGAAGGGTCAGGACTTCACCACTCTCCAATTGGCTCGTTTCACTCATTTCTACTACCTATCTGGTTCTAGGTATTTTATTAATAGTTTGCAATCCCTAGTCCAGCCTACCTCTATTCTAAATTCGAGCTGATCTTGCACCATGTAGGAAAGGGGAACTTTTTATTCTGGTAGACATCCTATAGGAAAAGTTACCTCTCAAAAGTTACATCCTATAGGAAAAGTTACCTCTCAAAAATCTTTCTCATCTTCCCGGAAAAGCACAAACTACACTGTTTCTCAGAACAGTTTTGTCCAAGAAACTCTTACTGTTGGAAAGGGTTATTCATTAGCCAATCAATAAGTACCTTCTAAAATCCTACTTAAAAAAAAAAAAATCCTGCTCAAAAGAACAGCATGAGTTAGATTTAAACTGCGCAATGCTCAAATAAAGGCACATGTCTATTGGAACCGCTAGTCTGCTCTGATGAAATCAACCCACTATTGGCAAGTTAGTTGAATTCAGCAATTATTAAGTGCCTCTCTTTAAGTATTGAGTTGGCCAAAAAGCTCATGCGGCTCTTTCTGTAAGTTACAGAAAAACCCCAAATGAACTTTTTGGCCAACCTAATATCACGCAGCAGCATTCTAGGTTTTAGAAATATAATGAACAAGACACACACCTCCATTCAAGGAGGCTGCACTCCAGTCCAAACAGGCAACATTAACGGTTGAGTACTTGGTGTAATGAAAGCATATATGACGGTCATCGTGAAGGCTCAGGAATTTTTAAGAGGAAATAACCTCTAAACTAAAATTTGCTAAGTGTAAAGATGAGGATGTCAACCAAGACAAGAGGTAATGGGAGGAGACAGGGTGTTCAGCCTAAGAGAATTGAGAGTTTGAACTGAGTACAAAGGGGAAATGGAAAGAAGTGAAACTGGGAAGATAAGCAGTGGGTCAGATTATGAAAGGTCTTCCAAGCCAAGTAAAGAAGTAAAACCTGAGTATCACTCTTCACTCCTACTCTTTATGGTACTTCCAATCATCCAAGTTTTATCCTGAGGGAAAAGAGAAGTCATTAAATGAGGGACAGGAAAAGAAGCTTAAGAAGCACCAAAAGGAATAATCTAGAGAGCACTAAAGAAGGTAGAAGTTGCTCTGTAAAGACATTACAAGACAAGCACAGAAAACAAGCACAGACTGGGAGAATACATTTGCAAAAAAAAATCTGATAAAGGACTTTGTACCCAAAATATAAAAACAAAATTATTAAAACTCAATAAGGAACCAACTCAATTTAAAAATGGGCCAAAGACCTTAACGGAAACCTTACTAAATAAGATATATGCATATGAAAAGATGCTACATGTTATATGAAGTTAATGCACAGTTAAATGAGATACAACTACACACGTATTAGAATGGCCAGTGTCTAGAACACTGACACCACCAAATGCTAGCAAGGATGCAGACCAAGAGGAGCCTGCATACATTGCTGGTGGGTATGCAAAAGGGCACACTTCGACAGAGTTTGGCAGTTTCTTATAAAACTAAACAACTTTTACTATACAATCCAGAAATTACATTTCTTCACATTTATTCCAAAGGATTTGAAACCTTACGTCAACACAAAAACCTACACATTGATGTTTATAGCAGCTTTACTCATAACCGTCAAAACCTGGAAGCAACCAAGACGTCCTTCAGTAGGTGAATGGATAAACTGGTACATCCAATTGAATATTATTCAGCACTAAAAAGAAATGAGCTAACAAACCATAAAGACATGGAAGACCCTTAAACACATATTACTGACAGCTTATCTGAGGCTATATACCGTATGATTCCAATTGTATGACATTCTGAAAAAGGTAAAACTATGAAAACAAAAAAAGATGTGATTGCTAGGGGTGGGAGTTGGGGAGATGAATAGGCAGAGCAGAGAATGTTTAGGGCAGTGAAAACGTTCTGTATATTACAATGATGGATATGTCACTATACTTTTATTCAAACCCATACAAAGCACATCTAGTGAACCCTATGGTAAACTACAGATCTATAGACTTTGGGTGATTATGATGTATCAGTGTACATTTATCCATAGTATTTTAAAAAAAAAAGTACCATTCTGGTAAATGATGTTGATAATGGGAGAGGCTATGTGTGGGGGCAGAAAATATATGAGAAATTCTGAACCTTCCTCTCAATTTTGTTGTAAACCTAGAACTGCTCTAAAATATAAAGAAAAAAAAAAAAAAAAAAAGGCAGTTGGTGGAATTCCAGAGCACAGTAAAAGGGGTTACCATGAAGAACTGGATACTGACTCCAAAGCAATAAAGGGTGTAAATACAGGTTATTTTATTTTATAGATATGGTACCTAAAAGTTAAAGGCTTTGACTTATTACCTTCATGAATTAGGAAGCAAAGCCATGAGACATGTATGCCGTGTGTGCTGGCATGGGAAGGAAGCAGACAAGGATTTGAAGACACATGGAACAAATAAGCGGAAAAGGTGACTATACCCTTACACAGAATTGCTTTGCAGCACCATGGGCTCAGCAAAGGTTGAAATGGTTATATGTTATCCATCTACAGTGTATGATTATACCCTATCAGACAACTTGCAAAGTTGTGTGATTGCTTCACTAGTGTCACTACAACCCATATTCTTCAAAATATATTAATCACTCAAAAAATCAAAAAAAAAACATTAAGCACCTATCACATTAAGTAGTGTGCCAAAGACTTCAATAAAAACGAACTTTCAGGAGTCAGTAAATTAAAGCAGAGGGATAAAAGTCATGAGGTCAAAAAGAACAAATGAGCTTATAAATAACGGTTTTGTTTCAGGTAATGAGCAGCTCACTGATCCTTTCAAACTCCAGGTACAAATAAGCTGGATGAACAGCACACTCACTCTGCCAACTATTAAAAACTGACTGTGGAAAACCAGTTTGGGGGAAGGTTTTGTGTGTGTGTGTGTGTGGGGGGGGTACACGGGCCTCTCACTGCTGTGGCCTCTCCCGTTGCGGAGCACAGGCTCCGGACGCGCAGGCTCAGCGGCCATGGCTCACGGGTCCAGCCGCTCTGCAGCATGTGGGATCTTCCCAGACTGGGGCACGAACCCGTGTCCCCTACATCGGCAGGCGGACTCTCAACCACTGCGCCACCAGGGAAGCCCTGGGGAAGGTTTTATAAATAGTTCAGTTATGTAAGACAGGATTTACCTGGGCCTAACAGAAAGGTTTTTGAAGCAGGGGAGCAGTCTTACTACTGAGAGAAAGTGACAGAAAAAACTGAGGGATTACAAGACAATGACCAAGTAAAGTGTGAGATACAGAGGGTTGCCAAAACGTTTTAAGCTAGCCCTTGTGAACAGGAGGAATTCTAGTTTTAACTTGACTGAGTCAATAGCAGTCAGGCCCAATTACTGTTCCTGAATCCTACTACTCCACATCACCAGGACAACAGTGGCACTGAGGAAATGGTGACAGTGTCTGGTGATCTGGTGGTAGACTGTGGATGCTTCTGAAGAGATGTGGAGACCAAAACGAAACTCTCATCAGTGAAGATCAAAGGCACTCCAATTTCTAGAGGAAATGTATATCCCTAATGTGGTATTCAAGGACCTTTACAGGCACACCTTAAATTTTCTTCTCATTCTTTGCAACTTTCACTCACATACCTCTTTATATTGTTGGGTTTTCCATTCATTCTCAACACTTTTTCATATTTGTCCAAATCCTAACAACTCTTCAAGACCTAGTTCAAATGCCTCTTTTTCCCGACACAAGGCAGGTGGAATTACCATCCTCCAAACTTCCTCAGAGGGCATTTTCACTTTCCTGTGTTAGCATTTATCCTTAAATCTAAAAAGACTGAAGCTTTCTCAATGCCTTACCAGATCTTCAATAAACATTTCCTAAATGAACGGTCAGGTGTGGGCTAAACCATGTGTAAGAGTTTAACTTTCAAATCTGTTTTTTTTGTGCTTAGGTTCGGCATCATCTAACTTCTTCTCCAATGATCATCTAAGCCATATTAATTCATAACATCAGTTATTCTTGAGTTCTGTTTAGAGCCAGGTTCTTGGCCTTCTAACTAGTCCCTATACTGCCCACCAATCCCCCCACCCTCAAACAACTTAGAATGACCTTTTAAAAATCATTTATACTACTCACCAGTTCAAAGTCCTCAATGACTTCCATTAGAATAAAATTCAAACCATGACCTGTGATTTGGCCTACCTTTCCAAGCTGCACAAAGGCCATCCCAATCCACCACTCATATACTTCATTTTTTGTTCCTCCAAGATGCTATGCTTTTCCATCTCAGTTTCTGCACATACTATTCCTTCTGCCTGTAATACTGTTACCCAACAAGACTTTTTGCAATGGCTGGCTTCTTAAATCCTCAACTCCAAGGTCCCTTTTGAGATGCATTCCCTGTCTATCTGTACACAGGAGAGTATCCAAACATGTCATAGGCATTCATATTTACTAAATGAAATTTTTAGGTTTTCAATAACTGCCTACCCGTCCCTAGCCCTGTCATTTCCACTGATCCGTCAGGCAAGGCTAAGTTGTTTCACACAGTAACTTTTTCTCACAAGTCTAGGAAAATTACCATCATTTTAGAGAAGTTAACTTGTTCAAGGCCATAAAACTACTAAATGATGGAGCAGGATCTGATTGCAAGGTCTAATTTTATGCCTATAGTCTAAACCACTATGCTACTCCTGGCTCCATCTACTTGTTCAACCTTATTACCTAATCACAATTACCCCATACCCACAGTCTAATCCTCCTCATTTACCCTTTACTTTCTCCCAATACACATTCCATATTTAATAAAAATAACTTTGTATTCTATTTCCCAAGGCATACCAAAAACTGTTCAGGACAGCTGATGTGTATCATTACAATTCATTCTCAATAGAATTTGTTCTGGATACAACTTAATAAAACGGGCTCAGACAAGTATCATAAATAATAAATGAAAAAAATTTTTACTCATCTTTGTTAAGAACAAGCACTCAAATGTTTATTAATGGTCGATCATTACCTTGGAACAAAAAGAGGCCTGCTTTTAATAATGCAAAAGCAAAAACCCTTCAACCTTTAAAAGAAAACACAAACTGAAAATTGCTTCCAATATGAAAATAAAGCATCATTTCTCAAATGGTAGTTTTGGCTTTCTTAAAGGCTAGCAAGCACTCCCAGATGACTTCAAGAGAAAGAAAATAAACACTTCAATGCCTTTTGTGAGCTCTAATAATTACATGGCTCCATACACTAAAGAACACCTAGGAACATCTCTTCCATCCAAACCCTACCAGTAGGCTAAAATTTAATATAGTTAACTACTATAAACGTGATCATCCATTTTTCTTATGCACTAGCTTCCAGGTGCTATGTCAAAGTGACAAAATGCACTACTGGGCTTCCCTGGTGGCACAGTGGTTGAGAGTCCGCCTGCCGATGCAGGGGACACGGTTCGTGCCCCGGTCCGGGAAGATCCCACATGCCGCGGAGTGGCTGGGCCCGTGAGCCACGGCCACTGAGCCTGTGCTCCGCAGCAGGAGACACCACAACAGTGAGAGGCCCGCGTAACGCAAAAAAAACCAAAATGCACTACTACTTGTGTTAAGAAAAAATTTTAAACACACCCTGCCCAAAAAAATTCCAAGTATTAATTGCTAGTATTTTCGTTTTGGAGGGGTAAGGGGTGCGGTGGGCCCAAGCTGCGGGCTTGCAGGATCTTAGTTTCCTGCCCAGGGATGGAACCCAGGAATTTGGCATTGACAGCGCCGAGTCCTAAATGGACTGCCAGGGAATAATTCCCCCATGATTTTTTTTTTGTGGGGGGGGCAGCTAGAGTTTTAAAGTTGGTAATAATTTAAAGCTAGTATTTAATTACAACCTTTAAATCAGAGAGTTCACTTACTTACACTAAAGGTTATGCCACTAGTCAATATCTTTTTGTTTAGCTAGACCATTTAATCATACACATGGACTAGCATTTATCCTCCCTTGTTTGTTTTGTTCAGGTCCTCCTTACCATCGTATCATACCCCTTGTATGACTTGCTCTTCACTTCCCTCCTTGCCAGTACAATGCTGGAGTGAAACCTGGAGACTGAATGGAGGGAAGCCACCCACCCCCAACACCCCAACCCGGGTCCCAACCCTTTAAGATCTTGTACCACTTCACAAAATAATGCTATACCAGTTTAGAAAACTGTAGACATACCGCTCAGATATAAATCACCTTCCCTGCTGTAGTAATTCAATGTTTTCACTTTAACCTCTATCTACTCTTCTTATTAATAGTAATGCAGTTCCAGGGAGGAGAGATTCCAAAATCTCACCACCTTTTTCTCTTATTTAAAAACCACTCCTTCCATGAAAATCCAGCATTGGCTTAATATTATTATACGATGATTCCTACAATACTCCAGGAAGAGCACAAAGATTTCTTTCCCATTTTTGATCAGTTGTCTATTGTCAGCTTTAACTGGAGCTGAAAAACAGAAGGCCTACATAAACTGAAAGTCATCACTGAGTTTTAAGATAGGGAGGTTTAAATAATTCTTCTTGAAGATATTTTCTTTACCCGCCACTTATTTCTACCCTGAAAAAACCCTGAAATATGAAATTAGTAAAACACCATACAAAATAAAAAGAAAACAATGCAGACAAAGGAGTAAGGTACATTTCAATTTAATCAGTGTGCACAGAAATTTGTAAAAATTCTAGGCACATTAAGTCGCAATGAAGATTTAAGAATTCTTGTTCACATCTAAATATTAGCTTAAACTGTGGAAATTTGGCTACTTATTCTCATCACTATTACATGCATTTAGTTACATACTTACCAAATTTTCAGTGTCTGCTTATCCTTGCTAGGAAAGGACAGAGTTCCTTAGAAATTTACTTCACTTTAAATCTTAAAGACATAAATTGAGGGTCCACACTTTGTGCAGTGCTTATCTAGAAGAATACATTACCATTATCACATATTCAAATTTTCAGATTTATTTTAGAAGACTATCACTGTTCATACTAAAAAGCATGAGCTGACTTTTTATTATTGGCTTACAAAGTTCACAGCAGGAAATACAATGTGAAAACATCCTTAGAGAAACTGATGTTAGGTAGGATGTGGCTAAAAGCTAGAGAGAAAAAATCCATGTGTTACAATGACGGAGGGATTTAACAGGGGATCAAGTAATTACAAATATGCTCAGGCTAATTTTCACGGGTATACACAATCCCAGAAATCAGTAGTCCAACCCAAGTTTTTCATGCAAGGTTAGAATGATTTAAGAATACATTTGAAATTCTCAAGCCTCACTCAGAGACTCCTGTAAGCAATTAGTCTGCATGACCATTTTGGGCAAGCTTTCCTTCAAGTCTATTCCCAGCTTAACTACTCAAGAATCACTGGACAAAAATTCTGGTCTTTAAATTTTAAACCTACGCAACATGGCAACCAAAAGCATTGAGGAAAAAAGCCACTTTTGCCTGTCAACTAAAAAAAATTTTAAGTTAAAATAAAAATTTTTTTAACACTAGTTTCACGTAAAAACATCTTTCCTATCTCACCAAAAAGAAATAATTTACATGTTAAAGTTTTTGTAGTTACATAGTCTATTAAGTGAAGGTCAGGAAAAAAGTGAGCCCCAATTATTAGAGAAACATCAGGAGGTAAAATAATCACCTTCTTAACATTCTCAATTCAGGTAATAAGAGTGTAGAAACTCATACACTTTGATCAAAGTGTCCAACTTAAGTTAAATTTAAATGGAAAAATAGTGATATATAAAAGTATAAAATAGTACTCACCAGAAAAGCAGCTTTAAAGAGATGGTTTTAAGGAAAACCATTTCCACTGTATCTACGCCATTTCTTATACAGATTAAACTGTGAAAGGCAATGAAACTTAAGCCCTTAGGCAATTTTATATGTTAAAAAACAAGTGGATATCTTATAAAATGTATTTTATTATAGGTTGATAAATCAAGGTCTTTATCACCATCCCAGTTTAATAGGAGTAAAAAAATCAGTAGTTGTACAGACAGACTCACATTATACAATATTACACTTAAGGTGAAGAGGAAGCCATACAGAATAGCAGAATGGTTCAGGTAGGCTTGTATAAACTAAATTGTATACTTTCTTCTTCTCTCCTCAGTATTTAAAATTTTTATCAACATAAGAGCACAATATTTAAAGGTTAAAGGAAATCTCTGAAGGATGGTTCAAGACAACAATGAACGCTGGTAGAACCAATGAAACTAGTAAAAACTTTAACATAACTTTCATAACCTGTTATGTCCTCACTGCTCCTCAAAAGGAATATACAAAGAATGTGTCTAAATTTCTTGATGGGTAGTCAGCTTTCATCTGAATATTAAAAAGGTTCTTCTTAGTTCAAATTAAAATGAACCCACAGTGGTGGTGCACCAACAGGTTATAGTTTACAAAAAGGATGAACAAAATTAGTACTTACAACAAGAGTTACTAAAAATATCTAAGAACAAAAAAGCAACATAAAAATATATTCTGGCATACGACTGCACACCATTTATCACTACTAGAGGTGAGGAAACTTGACTTTTTATCTGTTGATTCATACTGTAAAAAGTTAAAAGGTAAGTATGAGTACCAAGGAGCAGCTTAAGTAGGAGACCCTGGACCCAAACCCCTGTACTCCATATACCAACATGAGCATATGGCCAATTAAAACTTTCAGTCTTCCTTCTATGTACAACGTATCTATTTAGGTTTAACCGTAACCCAATAATAAAGGAGCAGTATTACACCTTTATTACAACTCAGGTGAGCAAACCTAGAGCTACTTTGGCCCAAGTACTGAGTGTTTAGAAGTGTCCAATGTCATACTCACATTTAAGTAACTGCACAGCTTTCTTCCTGGTGTGGGTTATATGGATATGTTTGAAAAAAATATGAACATCAGGTACTTACAGATTAAACTAACCTGTACTGGCAGGGCTGTGGGATTTTTCTTCTCTACCAGTAAGTAGCAAATGCTGAAATTCTGCTGCTAGTTAACAAAAACACAAATTGTATTAAACTGAGGAGTTCAATTCATAGTTTAAAAAGTCAATGTGCATAAAATTTCCTCAGAGCCTGACATTATTACATTAAAAAAAATTTCCCTGTCTTACAAAAAGTACCTTATATTGGCTATTAAATTTAGAGTGACCTTATGAGAATGAGTTAGTAATACTGTGTATCTCTTGGACACCTCTCAATTTTAATAAATTACATATTCCAGTATGTGTACTATAAAGATATGGGTTCCTCTAAAAGGAGAGGGGGGTACATATATCTAGGAATAAAAATCTCTGCATGGTAATTTCTAATTTAAGTACATGTAGACACATCCCACAGAAACAAGCAATTTTTAATATTTTAAATTCAACTTCTAAAATACTTGACTTCATTTCTGTATATTAAAGATTTTCCATTTTAAACACATGGGCTGAAAAGCACACTCTATTGCTTCTCCTAGAAGTACACTAACAAGCTAATAGCTAAAAGGCAGGCTATGCTCAGTAACTAAATCTCCCATATTTTTCTAACTCAAATTTACAGAAACTTTAATAACGCTTCCCTTGGTCCACTTGGGTAGTTAAGCAGACTTGTTTTATTAGTAGAAACTGGAAAATGACGTGGCAAACCTTGTTTATTTTCATCTGATTGCCAAATTATTTATAAATAAAAATATTAAGAATGAGCTACATTATAATAAATGATTTGATGATAAAATCTTGCATAACAAATGTAAACCAAGGCCAAAATACTATTACCTTTCATTACATTTAAGGTTCTTAAAAGTCTAACAATACTGTACAATGGCCTCTCACCCAAATAATCACTACTGGTTTGTGTGTAGTAAGCTGGGCAAACAACATTCTTCATTTTTATCCAAGTTGGGCATCAATGAATTTCACTGCCAGTTCCTCACATTTAAACAAAAACTAAGGCATATGATTCTTAACTATAATAATGATTAAAAAAAAAAACCCAGACACAGTAAGAATGCCAAAAGGCCCGGAGAATTCCAATAAAGGACTTCCCCTTTTTTACAAACAAAGCATTACACAAACCCCTAACCAAACACACAGCACATTACTGAAACTGTGCCATATCACAACCTTACATACCATTACAGCATTTGGAATTAATGGCTGGGGTCCAACTAATCAATTGTTAAAACAGTTTACTCACACGTATCTTCTCTGTAAGTTAATGTGCCCAAAATTACAACATATACACAAACATATTCTCACGATAAAGCTGGTGATTATTTGCCTCCTTAAGAACCTAACCATGAACCAGTCTTCATTTATAATAGTGTTCAATTTGCTTCAAATAGAAATAGTTCAAATTAGCTTCAGTGAAGATCTCCTTTGGGTCTCCAATTTCTGCCTTAATATGATTTCTATATCCTGACTCGTAAAATGTAATTTCCCCTGAGAATATACATGAGATTAGTTGAATAGATTTAAAGAGAGATAGTTCAAAAATTTCAAACTAATACAGTTTCAAGCTATTATTTTTCCAGCGTTAGGAAGAAAATGAAAAGCTCTTTCTTTTATGGCCAAATTATTATGCAAAAATGTATGAAGTCCACAGCAAGAAAAACAATGCTTATAAAAAACAATTCTCCTCTGAGCCTTACTGAAGAAATCTAGTTTTTTAAAACATGGTACTTTCAAACTTATTTTCCTACAAAAGTGCCAAGTAAGAACATGAAAACACTTGGAAATGTTGGAGATGTTTAAAGTATTAGGGAGCTCAAACTGAGGTCCTGCTTTCCCCATTTGCTATGTATTAGTTTGAATTAGATTCATAACAGGGGATGCCTAAGAGCCAAGATATTAAAAGTATAGTTCTCAAAATACAACATTAATTACAAAATTGTGAATATCCACTATGTGCATGACACTATATATAACATCATTAAAATAGCTGCTTATTTTGCCAAGAAATATCAGATGATTGCTATGCTATTAAAACAAAAGATCATTAAAATGATTCAGATGACAGAAAACAAAATACTGAGAAGGCTAAAAAGGAATAACCTATACTAATATTCAAATCATGAGATAGCAGAAGTATAAATGGGAGAATGTTTACTTACAAAACTCTGCCTTATAGTCAATAGTCTTATAATGAATCTCTTCTTTTAGAAGACTTCCATAAAAGAGTAAGAAAACCAGTTTCATTTTGGAATAACATACAAAGGTTATTCAATAGGGTAGATAAATACCGCCTTTAAAAAAAGACATACTTGATTTACACAAAATTTTAGGGAACATGTTTACTACTTTTTAAAAAATCCCCTAACCGATACAAGTGTCAGTTTACTTAAACAAAATTTCATCTCAGTAAAGAAGTGACTTCAACATTTCCTTTCAGTAATTTACCAAGTTTTACCTGTGGATATAATAGATACCTGAAAGTTACTCTCAAAACTGTATTTGTCTGAGTCAGAGGACTACAAAGATCGAAGAACCTACATCTTAGATATCTGTATCACCTTCAACAAATTATGTCTCCCTTAGAAAATCCCTCCCACCCCAGTACTCAAGCGTTTAAGAGGGTATTTCAATTATAATTATTTCAATGATCACTATTAGAATTAGGACAAGCAACTTCACTCTTGAATAGTTCAGTATATTGGGGAATGATGGATGCAACAGAAAACAACTCCAACTGAGGAGTCTTAAAAGATGCAGTTATTGAGCAGGTAGTAAAATATTCCAGTGGAATTTTTTTGTTGTGACACAATTCTTTTTTCAAACATTAATATCTTTTTTCCATGATTCAGTTACAGAGAAAAGCTTATATTCTAATTACAGAGGTGAAAATTTGGAATTCATTTAATTCGTTTTTCTTCTTTATGTTTCCAAGAATTAAAACCACATAGAAACACAAGCCTGGGTTTGCTAAACATTGTACTATAAGTGAACTGTTACTGTTCAGAGGAAAATGCTATCTGCATAGAACAGTGGCTTTAACACGGGAAGGAACAAAAGTAATCCAAGTTAATGTTCTGGCCTCTCTTTCAGTTCCCCTGTTACTTGCCCACTACAACATACACACATAAACACAACTTTTCCCACCAAATAAAAGCAATTTTTAGTTGGAAACAAACACAGGTGTTTTTCATGTGTGCATATTGCATCAAATATTGTTCAGTAAGGATAAAAATGAAACTCAAAATAATCGTTCCAAAACCACAATTCAATATACTAAACTTTACTATGTGAAACAATTTGTTTGGCTGCCTGAAAATTTGTAATCCATCCATACTGCTAAGTGTGTAATACCCAAACTCTTTTATTATATCAAATGTGTAGTGTATACGCATACATACCACACATACACACCATCTTCCCACTTTTCACAGGGCTCTACATTAACATTTGCTCTAATGTGGTGAAATTTGGAAATATTAAAAGTCACAAGCATTTCCAGATGACCTTTCAACCTTAACATTCAATGCATAACTTTGGGATTAAAAATGCAGATTTCAGTATCCAGTGGCATTTCCAATGATTATTATCCTTGAGGTTAAATTTAATAGTTTGAGGAGAAAATAACCAGTAAGGTTTTCCTAAAAGTGAAAGGGAAAATTTGAATGAAAACATTTCATGCCTCCAAATCAAGAACGTCAAATTTTGTCAATTTACTCAAGTTCAATATAAATAACATCACCTTTACTGAGGCTGTTAAATATTATGTAACACAAAGTAAATTACATAAAATTACATGTCAAATACTTTTTTCTGTTTATTAACACCACAGTCAAACGTGAATATTAATATAGAGCCTTCTCTGCCAAAAGAGTATAAAAATCCTAAATTTAATTAAATTTAGGGGCCTTCACCAAACTTGCTGCAAGTTTGGGGACATGAATATCCAACAGCCATAAAGCTGTGAAAGCCCCTATAAGGAATAAAATAAATCCCACTTGCCTCAGACTGAACAGGGCAACACTGAGACTCAGCCTCAGCCTGTCCTATGGCAGGGCTATAGGAAGAAGAAAATTTTAATTTTAGAAAAACATTACCCAATTAATGTAAAAGACATGCATTTAAAAAAATCCCAATGATCAAGCAAGCAAAGGAAAAAAAGAGTAGCTCTTTAAAAAAAAAAAAAATCTATTGTCCTATAATTCCACTCTGAGCCCATACTTTTACTGGGAATCTCGCCCCCCTCTGCAAATAATTAAATTTAATTAAACTGAGTTTAAGTTCAGTATGTGACTTGATCAGTGGAACAGGAGTGCTCAAAGAATATTTACCCCATTCCTAACAGTAAAAGTGTGAAAGATTGCTAAAATAGTATTCAAATCAAATGATATCCAGCAGCCACTCAAAAGTTGGTCCTCACCTGCTGGTCTTGTTACTGTCATACACACAATAGAAACTAGTGCCAGACAAAAATCGTTTTTGTTTCTTTAAAGAAAGTGGTAACAGTGGATGTAAGGTAGAGCCAAACTGGCAGCCCCATTAATCTTACAACTTCCTAAATTATGGCAATCACAATGCCTGCCGGTATATACCAAGTCCCAAAGCTGTCTTCTGTGAGGGCAGATGAAGTTTATTTCAACTCCATCTATTCTTTAAGAAAGCGTAAGTCAGAGTTAATTATTTCAACATAATTTGTTCCACTCGTGATTTACTATGGACCCCAGAAGCAATTAGGTAAAAGATATTTTCTAGAAGCTTAATTACACTCTGATGCATGCACAAATTACACATACCAAATGGGCACCATCTGAGCCATATACCTACAAAATACAACAGATGAATGATGTGCCTAAGTGTTGTGCATAACATTTTGAATTAACTTTTAATTAGAATTCTATCACTTCTTTAAAAGTGGCAATATTTTCTCCTTTCTGACCTCAGAAAGCAACAAACCTCAATATATCAGTTCTCTTTGCATCAAATGCAAATCAAGCTTTGCATAATTTTTGAAATATTACTAACCCATTTTTTTCCCTCTTCCTGATTCCTCTCCCCCACTGCTATAATCCATTCGTAGTTTGTTGATAAGCCTGTACATGAAATGCTTGAGAGACATTTGGTTTGGGAGAATATTTCCTATTTAATAATTCTAAACTTAATTATGTCATTTTTACCTTAAAAGATTTTCAACACAGGTCTTTCTTTGGCAGTATGATAAACATGCTGCCAAATCTAAGAAGTATATGATAATTTCAAAACTATTTACGTAGACAGGCGTTTGGCGTTTGGTGAGAAAGGGGTAGAGACATGGCTGCTGGCAGCAGGAACAAATGCATTCTTGGCGATACATGCATATTGCCTTTTCAAACTATGAAATTTTTTGACCCTCAAAAATAGCACAGGAGCTATAAAACCACTGGAGCAGAATAGCAGATTTAAAATAACACTCAGCTTTGTTAATACTTACAATGTTTTGTTTAAGATGAATGACTTTTACTTGTCACTTATATACACTCTTTTATGATAATTAAAACATCTTTCAGTATTTTCTTACATGGTTAAAGCTTTCTTTTGTTTAAACAAAACTTCAGATTCTGTGCCTTATACCTACACCTTCACATAAAGGTTATAAAGAAATGCTATTTTCTTAGCTGTCTTAACTTTATATTGAGGAAAACTAAACCTGAGTTCATAATATATTAATAATTATACTTTGTAACAGGTCATTTGATACTTAGTCATAAAAGTACTCTGCAAAAATGAAGATCAAAAAAATGGATGCCAAAAAGAGGTCAACAAGGCTATTAATATATGAGACTTGCAACATAAGATACTGAATAATAGCGGTCATCTCTACAGAAAAGTTCTCCATAGAACACAGTTGAACATTCAAATTTCCAAGGATGAAAAGGTTAACAGTAAAAAGCCATTTAGGCTTAATAATAACAGAAGGTAGCCATTTAATCAAAGAAATAATGTAATCTTCCAGGAACATAATAAAATAAAAAATTTCAAATCCATCTGTTAACCATCTTAACAGAGGCACATTTAGATGCTCATCATAACATTAGAATATATACCAGTCATTAACAGTACAGAAGGCTATTACTGCATGCACCTAAGCTTCTAGAAGTTTGCACCTGAAAAGCTTCTGAGGTCCACACAGTACCGCAGTCTCAAAAATAATCAGAAGGAAATGAATGGGTCTGGCACTAGGCTCTAAACATCAGCAGGAAGGAGGGAATATTAAGGTTTACATTTCAAATATCTATGATAGCTAACATATATTGACACACCAAGGGGGTGGAAAGGTGACACAATACAAAGATTTCATACCCATGTAATGACTCATAGGTATATCTAAGTTTTTCTGTCAACTGAAGGACTAACATACAATTCTACATATACTGTCCAGTTTAAAACATGCAGCTAAGGAATAACCTACAATTCAAAGACAGAATCCAATGATATATCAAAACTGCATTGGTATAACTACGAATTTTATTATGTGGACGTCTACTGTGGCATGCATCTGTACAAACCTTTCAGGCAGTGGTCCACAGCTGGGTTATGAATAAAAAGGCATAAATTTTTCTCTCATTTTATTACAATGAAGTTTAACAGTACAGAAAAGTCACATGACCTTGGTGGGTCAGATTTCTTAAACCCTGAAACATGAGGAACTCTAAATACATTAAATATTGTTACACATTCAGACTTCCAATGTACAGGTACTTGAAGACAGTTACAGCCCTCACCAAGCTAGGTTGGGGACATGAAGTCCAACAGCATCTGAAATGCTGTGAAGGCATAACTTTACAAATAGCAACATAAGCTTACAGAACTTGCCTTTATTAGGGTGGTATGTTCATGTAATTCCAGCGCCTTCACAATATAACGAACCAAATTTACTATACTTCACTTCTAAAAACCTAGATGAAACATGAAAAAGAAGCCATACAGTATAAATTGCAACTTCAGGAAAAGTTCCTGCTTTATTATTCCAAATAAATTTTCCCATGTAAAATAAATGTCCAATAGTTCCTGGTATGTGGGAAGATAATGTTTGTTAAAGTCACAATGAAGCCTTATTGACGGAAGCTTGGCTATATAAACAGCACAAGTTGAGAAAAGGTTTAATCTCCAAACCTATTAGACTGGATGAAGTAAGATCAGTAACGGCCACCTTGCGACATTACAGGAGGTCTCATTCCCATCGGAGGTCGAGGAGGCCCACCTTGGTAAGGGGGCACCATTGGCGGTCCCTGCCCATACGGCGGCATAGCACCAGGAAGATAACCTGGCATGCCCTGATGATGACCACCATACTGACCTAAAAAACACATTTAAAACACAAAAAAATAGATTGAGTCTGTGCCTTGTACTTTTAAATGCAATGCATTTTGCAGATAAATCTGTTTCATGCGTACACTCAGAATATCCACTAAATAAAATAAATGTAGAAAGAGGAATACCATGAGGCGGCATCGGGGGTCTCATTCCTTGTTGCTGTGGGATGCCTGGCTGTGGTGGCATCATACCTCCAATTGGTCCAACAGGTGGATTACCAATGGGAGCCTGTCCTGGTCGAGGAAGATTACGTTGATATTTAGGTAACTGTGCTCTTCTCTCTTCCTAGGAATAAAAATATGTGAAATGTGAACATCTGAACACAGGGAGTTAAGCATGAAGGTAAGCATCTAAAGTCTTTATAGAGTGAGACTAATTTTTAAATGTTCCCTTACATCCCAATTACTTTCACCCCACAAACCAGTCCAACTTAAAATCTTGATGCCTTAAGAAAACGTTACCTATTTTTATATTTGAAGCACGTTATATTGAACAACTTTCCAGAAATTATAAATTGCTTCAGCAAGAAACTGTGTAATGAAGAAGGTATATGGACTGCAAGGGACCTGCAGACTCTATCTCACACTTGTTTCTTCAATTAATTAAATTTATGAACAAAAATAATTTTTGAGAGAGTAAGAACCCAACTTACTGTCTTCTTTTAGAAATAGTCTTAGGGGGGATGTATCTAAGATCAAAACATGCAATATTCACTTTGTTTTGTGGTTCTTAAAAATCAGAATGATAAAAATCACTTAGCATTCAATCAGATCATAAGACCACTGGTATACAAATTAAAACTTTTCAAATGGACAAGTTGCTACCACAGTACTCAATCAAACTCTGCTACTAAAAAATGTAAACAACTTACCAGCGATATATCCTCATCTGGATGGATCAACTTACTGGTTGCACTGGTCGTCATAAGTGTAGCAGGCTTACTTGTTATTGAAGCTGCTGGTTTAGCTGCAGTGCTATTTGTTGTACTAGTGGTTGAAGCTGTAGACTGTGTATATGCAGGGAATGTAGGCTTTGGGGGTTCTGTAGTTGTTGCAGGGGTACTATTTAAGGGCTTGAAATCTGTACCAACAGGTCCTTGGACAGCTGCCTGAGCCTGTAAAACATTATTTTTCATCAACAAAACTTCAAAACCCAAAAGTGAATATATCTACTACCTATTTAACTTAAAAACAAGACACTAACATTCAATAAGGGACAAAACTTAAAGTTAAAATCACGAACAATCCACAAAATTCAAGATAACACATAATACCAAAAGATGTACATCCAAACCACAGCAGTGGAAACAAGAAACAAGTTAGACTGCTTATATAACTTCTCAGATATCATCTATCTCCTCACCAGAAATTACTTAATTTACAAAGCTTTGTATTTATTCCTAATTGAAGATATTATCATATAATGGAATAGTATATTTTCTATTATCATCATTCTAAATTCCTTTTTAAAATTAATCTACCAAGGAGCTCAAAAAAAATTGTTAGAAATTATAGAATACAAATGTTTGGATAAATTTCAGTTACTAAGTATAACATAAATAATAACTACCAATGGTAACATATTAAAGATATGTCCTTCACAACTATTCTTTATATAGTAATACAATGCCCTCCCAATTAACGATGGCTAGATTATTATGATGGACTAAAGGGTTTAGTAAGCTTTTAAGTATAACGTTACCAAGTAATCAATTTGTTACTTTTCATAACACTGAACATCTGAAACATGTAAACTAGGCCAACTTTTAGAATCAAATGCAGAGTACTAAATTTCCTTACATTATATGTGATGCATTAAACAGCATAAAACAGAATAGCTTAATCATGCATCAGGCTAACCACTGGCCACTAAAATGCATTTACTGCTTACATGCTTTTAACCCTTTAGAACCATAGAAGTTTGGGGTATATTTTTTTCTATTAGTATGCGGTTCAAATTTTCAAATACCATTGATTTATAAGCCATTAATTTTACTTTAGAAAAATTAAACGTATTTTTGGGAAAAGATTTAGTTTTAAAGTAGGGTCCAAAGGGTTAATGAAGTTATAAAGCCATTTTTAACAATTTTAAACTGCAACTTCCTGCGTACTTGTGCTGCGCTAGGAAACAGAGCTTTAGAAGACGCAGACAGACTTTCTGAATTGGATGAAGCTGTACTTGAGCTTGTTACAGGTGTCCCCATCTGTAGCATAAAAGAAAGGAAACAATGAAAAGTCTCCAAACAAATGGGTGAAAATAAGCCACGTGGTAGACTTTTTTTCCAGTATAGATTGCATTTTTCTAAATGCAAAATACAATGCAATCAAATCTGTTTTATAGAGGCAGGCAGTTTATGCATTTACAATAAACAGAGTGACACTATGAGCCTCAAAAAAACTTTTTAAATTCTACACCAATAAACCTAATTAACCACAGGTTTTTTCCCCTAAACTAACGTTTTACACTATGATATTTCAAAACTGAAACCTTAAACTGAGAACAATGATGCATTATTGACACTTCAATCCAATTCTCCATCGATAACTACAATTTTTGCCCAAAGTTTATTAATAGGATAAACAAAATAAACAAAATCCCCCCACCTCAAAAACATGTTAATGTACTTAAAAAGTAATGCTTTTAATTTAGCAACTACAAACAGAAAAAAAATTGAAAAAAGAAAACATCTAAGGGATAATTTTAAGGTGAACAATGAAGAACATACATCCTGAGTGTCTCAATTCTGAATGAATTAAATACATCTGCTTAACTCTGAATCAAACGGGGGGGAAAAAGTGAAGGTAACAACCATTATATACATACTATATATAAAAGAAGGATTTTTTGCTTCTGAGTTCTGGGGAGGAAAAAAAAAAAAGGACGAGTAGGAAATATGAGTGTGACTAGGTCAAAAGACGTTAAATGATGCCCTTCCAGCAACAGTGAGGCACTACTGTCTGTCACAATTCTAGACTAAAGGAAGAGCCCCAAAATTATTTGCTAAGGTCTTAGGATTTTTTGACTTTGGTTTTCATTCTGCTCATAGCTCATTAGGTAAAGGAGGACCTCATAACATTTTTATGTATTTAAGTTCCCAGAAATTAAATTTTCATTTCTAACTAAAGCTAAGAATAACCAGAGTTCACAACTACAAAAAAATAACATACTACACTATTTTCTGGTTCCAGTCAACATTTTATGAGTAAAGGAAATCAATGTGTGCAAAAATGGAAGAGAACACCACTTCTTCAGTATAGTTAATAAACTGTATTAAGAAGATTACAATTTTTAAAATGACTTGACATTTTCAAAGAGTTCAGTGAACTCCACTTTACCTTTAAACATAAGCACGCTCTTTTTCAGAAATTTCACCTTACCTGTCCTGCACTGGGGAAAAGAGGCTTAGTAACTGGAGGCTGTGGAGCTGGAACTGTTGCTGTTGGTGCAGGTGGTCTGTTAAGAATACCTGGCGCTGAAACAGCCTGTGCTTGAGTCATTGGAGGAATTCCAGGACGTGGAACAGGAGGGGGCATACCTGCAGAGGAGAAATACTTGAGTGGGACCCTGTTGCTGAAACATTTAGTTCAGAAAAAATACTTCCTCAAAACTTTGCCATTAAGACATACTAAATTAAATTAAAAATGAATCAAGGAAATTCCCTGGCAGTCCAGTGGTTAAGACTCGGCTTTCACTGCTATGGCCCGGGATCAATCCCTGGTAAGGGAACCAAGATCTCATAAGCCGTGAGGCACAGACACACACAAAACAAGATTCTATACTATGAAGTTATCAATACTGATGACTGACTGCTGAACTCAATGAAGCCCAAAGTACTTGGGCACCTGCCCCCTTGTAACAGTTTTGCCTCCAACTTTCTACACCTTTGCGTCTCTTCAGAATTTGGGGACATGAAAGATACCACTAGAAACCCTGTATATGGGCAAAGCCACAATTAGGCTTATTGATATTACTGATGCAGCAAATTTTTGAAACATACAGAATTATTTCAATCATCTAACGACAGATGTTTCCAGAACTCTAATGCGAACTACAATAAAAACTGTTAATAGGTCAAATACCCATAAAAATTATTCCAGAAACTTAGTTATTCCTTTAAGTGTGCTTTAAATACACAAATTTTCCTAAAATATACCACTAGGCATTCTTTGAAGTTCCTCAATGTAACTTAAAACTTTTACCGACTTCACATTACCAAATGAACATAGGTTATTTTTCTGTATTCATTTAAATGCCTAAAATTATCTCAGAGCATGATGTATGTGAAGCTGTTGCCTATAAATTAATGATTGCACTGGCATGATTCAAATTTTGCTGCTGCTTTATTTTTCTGTTCCCTTTAAACCAACTATCACTTGAGTACATCTGAATCTGCTATGGACTGCAAACCAAACTTGCTAGGATTAAAACGCTAGGCAATGGACTCAGAAAGCCTCATGAAGACCTCTGTGGCACATTTACTGGGCTAACCAAATCCCTTTCCCCACACTGTAGGCTAAAAAGTCAAGGTACTTTATTTCCCATGCTTCCCCGCACCTAGAAGCTCCATTAGACCTATTTCTGGCCAATGATATGTAAGAGGCTAAGGAGATTCTGGGAAAGTTACTTTGTTCCCTAATACAAGAAAAAGGAAAGCACCCTTTCTTGCCTGAGATTTTGTAACTTCTGAGTTACATGTCTGAGAGAGAAAGCTAAGGTTGGCAAAGTGGAAAATTTTTTAAGTATGGGTTCTTGTTATCACTGGAGCCACTGAGTCTACCACTTTTAGGTTGAGTAAGATAATAAACACCTACGTTGTTTAATAGTTTGTTGGATTTCTCTATTACTTGTTAAGAGTCTCCAGTACTTGCCTAAAATATTCCTAACAGATATAACCACTCTTAAGTCACAGGCTCAGTGACTCATTCTGGTGGCTTTGAGGACTACTTTTACTATCTATTTCAAAACTCGGAACTCAGAACAAAACGAGATCATTACATTTCTCACAGTAATTTTAAAAAGAAGTCACTAACCTATAGAAACTTTAAAAATTACACCAATTTTAAAACTGCACCTCGCAGGGGTTTAGAGTCCGCCTGCCGATGCAGAGGACACAGGTTTGTGCCCCAGTCTGGGAAGATCCCACCTGCCGCGGAGCAGCGGGGCCCGTGAGCCATGGCCGCTAAGCCTGCGTGTCTGGAGCCTGTGCTCCGCAACGGGAGAGGCCACAACAGTGAGAGGCCCGCGTACCGCAAAAAAACAAACAAAAAAACCCTGCACCAATGCCCACAAATCTGCTGTCTAAAATACTTAAGAATAAAGCACTTCTGTCATATTAAAAAGGAAACTGTCTAACATTTCATACCTGGTGGCATACCAGGCATCAGAGGTGGTATTCCCGGTCCAGGTGGCATCATTCCACCCATCGGCATCATTCTATTAGAAAGCAAATTTCAAGAGACAACTAAAGTTAATTAACAGTATAAAACGTTAGAAAATATTTTGGCTAAAGCCTGAAACAACAATAGATAAGACTTGAATTTGACCCCTAATATTGAAATCAATCAAGCTGAAAGAACACACAACACACTAAAACAATTCTATCAAAATAAATTCCCTAAAAACCAGCGAACTCTTTGGTTTACCAGTAAAATAGGGGAAAAAATTCAGTCTTTGTTAACAGAACATTTTAATACATTTAAAGTCATTGAAAACAATTATTATACTCTCCTTAATATAAACAAGAGGCCTTATCCAAAATGTGCGTAACTGGAAAACAAAATCACCTTTTGTCTCACTTGGAAAATATCCACAGAATATTAATCAAAAAAAAAAAAACCCTCTATATTTTAGAGTTATCAGATTTTTTCAAAAAGAAAATACTGAATGTACTCTGTGGAGTAAAGATTTGTTTTGGACAGGCACGGAAAAACTACCATCAAAATTAAAGATAATCAAAAGTAAACTCAGAATCCCTACTTCTCATGTACAAAGTTGCTATCACTAAATCAGGACTTAAAAACACAACCCATATTTGTTTTCCTTTCCTTAAAAGAGCTCACCTTCAAATATCAGTGTCCAATTCACTTAAAAAATTACCAAGTTTGTGAATTAATGATTTAGGATTCTTATCAGAATAACTTCTATATATAGGTTTTATTAGAAGAAAAATCAATTACCTTCTATAGTAACACAGCACGTAATTTGGCAAAGGAATATATACTCTTTCTTAAATATCACCCCTTTTTACTAAGTCCCCTTACTTTTAGCAGTTTGGGGAAAACAGCTGCACAATTAGAAAATGCTTTGTTTATATGAGTCTATTACGATTTCCTCACAGATGTTTTAGTTCCCTCCTTTCAGAGATCTGTGTCAATCAGTTTGCAAAGTTTAGAAGTTTTAGTAAGGAAGATTAGAAAACTTCTGAAGTCAACTTAATAGATACCATTAAACACACAAAAAAATGACATTATGATTATACCTCCTGAATTACATTACGAATGAGATGCTTACATGTTTTCACCGCAAAATGACTGGGTGTATTTTCTCTGATGATGCAATCTGTGAAAATGTATGACAAAATCAAAATCTAACTGATTTTCAAAATACAGTGGGAAAGTGTATTGTATACCTCTCACATCCAACAATATTTAAATAAAAGTGATGGGCACGAGCACCTCATATTCATTTTAGTTCTTGATGACTTGACAAATAAATACAGTTTGCTTCTCACAACTACAAAGTGTCATGGACAGTTTTGAATCTCAGAAACTCAAATCTACAACCAACTACTTTAATTACATCAGATGCAACTGAAGCAGATGGCTGCCTACATACATCCTAAAACCCAAAAATCTATTCTCTTCAGAGTCAAATTTATATTCCTTAAATTTATTAGTAGATCCCTTTATTAGGTAAGTTTAATAGTTACAGAGCCCATACCTTTTAGAAGCAAAAAGAAAAAAAAGAAAAAAAAAACACAGCAAAGTAACATTTAAGTGATGTAACACACCCAAGTTGAAAAAGATCATTCTAGGCACAAGCCCACAAGTCACTTAAAAGAGTTTTCTTACCCAGGTGGCATTCCTGGCATAACTGGTGGCATTCCTGGCATCAGAGGAGGAACACCTGGCATTAACGGAGGTATGCCTACAAACAAGTATTTCAACCAAAAAAATAAAAAAGGGTTAAGAGGAAAAAATTAATACTTCTAAACTGTATCAACAAAGACCTGAGAATGTTAAGTTGTAAGAAGCCTTATGTACTACCTGGAGGCATTCCTGGTGCTCCTGGAACTGGTGGTAGTCCTGGTTGTGCCATTGGGGGGATATAACCTTGTTGAGGTTGAACAGGCTGTGGCTGAAATGAAGTTGAAGCTGCAGAGTCATCATCATCATATTCATCAGAATCCTCTTGTTGCTTCTTTTTTTGACTCTCTGCTAAAAAAGTTTAAATTAATTTTTCCCATAGAGTAAAAAAAGAAAACCTAAGCAAGTTTAAGACATTCAACATTAAAAATTTTTATTTCAGTGCAAGTAGCTCCTGAGATTTTTCTTCCAAAAAAACTCAGTTAACACTGCTCTTTACTCTTTAAATGTTTTTTCAATCTGTATTAAGCAAGAAGGTTAACATCCTTTCCCTATTCTATGGTAGGTAAAGAACATTTTCCTAAAGCAGTTATACTTTTAAAGAACAGCTTTCTATTCCACTCCAAAAGGTGAACTATGAAAACTAGTCTGACCTCTCCAGAATGCTTTCCAAAACAAAAGACTTCATAGTTTATTAGTAAGTTTCTATCATTTGGATAGGAGAGGGCTGCAAATCCCAAGTCAAATACACCACTAAAAAAATTTACAATTAGTGGTTTCATAAATCAAAACAAGCTACCTTCCTTTTCAAAGGACTCAACACTTGCTAAATCCACCTGGAATTCAGTTATGAGTAAAAATATAATAAATGTATGGAATGATCCAAATGCTACCACATATACAAATAAGATACATTAACTTCAAACATAAGACAAAAAAACCTCAAATTGAAATTCTGAATAGAACTAACATCTACCATTAAATTTATACTTGAAAATATTGTAATAATACTCTCACTAGTTAAGCTGTATCAAGAAAAAGCATACATCTTAGCATTTACCTTGTGTTTTCTGTTCAAGAAGTCGTCTTCTTTCATCCATGTCTTTTTCTGGAATACCTTCCATACCATATATTTCCAACTCTATGTCTGTTCTCCCAGGTATTGCATTTGGTACTGCATCTATTGTCTCTTTATGCACCTAACATTAAAAAACCAAAAAGACCCCACATAAACAAAACAAAAACCTTCCATTAGATAGACAAAAGTGCCTCATGAAAGTCTTTTAAAGAGTAATTTTAAATTACTCAGAGACCACTTAGTATAATGGTTAAGAATGACGGGTTCCACAGTGAGACTATGTGGATTCAACCCCCAGCTTTATGGCCTATTAGCTATGTGAGATTAGGCAAATTCTTTGACCTAAGCCTCAGTTTACTTCACCTATTCAGCACCTAACTTCTGGGGTCATTTTTAGGATTAAAAAAGATACTGTGTATGTAAAAAGCACTTGGCAATGTGAAGCACATAGCAAGGGCTCAAAAAACAATTTCAAGTTTACCTTATAACCTTGATTGCTTGAATTATTAACAATGAACTAATAGTGCTACTCAAATCAGGGAAGTGTGAAGTCTGAACTAAGTAAAGCTTATGAAGTCTTAAAATTAAGTATTAGAATAAAGTAAATTTTCCAAGAATGTATGCTGAGACAGCTAGTAGCTACAAACCACAAAAGTGACATTTCCAATTAGCATTACCCGTAACCCATGAGTCACCTGAAGAGCTTAACACTGCCACAGTATTGATCCTGTCACTTTCCACCTCTGAATTTATTTGGCAGATCACAAAAAGAAGTCCTTCAGAGGTTTTATTGTAAAATAAAACACGGGATCTATCTAGCACCTTTTTTCACTGTATGGTTTTGCTACATCAAACATTTCTAACCCTAAAACGCGAATAACTTTTGCCAATATGCTAAAACCCCTGTCGGTCTTGGTTTCTTCCACAAAAGGTATTAACTTAGGCTAAAGGATGTCAAAGTATTTTGCCTAAAATATCAGCTTCACCTGGAAGCTTATTAGAAATGCAAATTCTATGCCAATAAAAATTTTAAAACAATAAATAAGAAATGCAAATTATCAGGCCACACCTGAGCCCTACTGAATCAGAAACTCTTGGGTGGAACTGCAAATCTATCTAGCAAGACTTCAAGGTGATTCCTTTGCATACTCAAGTTTGAGAACCACTTATTTAGGTTAATGACTTGGATATATTGGTCCAAGTAACACTCAATTTTTCTTTCCTTCCAAGACACTTTCATGGAAGAATAGAAAGGTAATTAAAGAAAACTAAGTATTTTCCTGGAGGAGTATCTCAAAGATTTTAAAAAGTGATATGCAAATCAAATTCACAAATTATCTTATTGTGATTAAAAGATCCAGGAATAAAGCTACTCAATAAATGACAATCACCATTTCCTAAATTTTTTGTAACATGTTACTTCTCTTGATGAAGGCAGATGAAGTAACTCATATATATGTTCTCTGAAAAAATACAATTACATTCACATACACATTAACTAGTTTTCACTACATTTCTAAGTGATGAAAGAAAGAAATATCTTAATTAAAAGGTATTGGAAAGAGAAGAAAAAATAACGCCATGCACTCAAAATCTTCCCAACCTTATGTTACAGCCAGAATTAGATTTCTTAGTCTTACATAGTAGAAATTAGTATGGTCTCGGCTGAAAAGATAGGCGCAAACATTGACGTAAAGTATCTAAATTACTAATGTCCTAAACTAATCTATAAAACTCCAGCATGTGTCTGATTTAACTGCCATGCCTATCTCACAAGCTCCTGTGAAATCATGGTAAGAACATATAAATAGAAGCACTTAGTCAATTAAAGATTATTACTAATAGTTTCTTAACTAATCTTCCAGTTTCCACTCACTCCATTTCTCTGCTCTTCCCTATAGTACAACTCCTTGAAATAGCACCTCTACTTTCCCCTCTCATTTTCCCTTGCAAGCATTCCTATCAGCCTTTCATCCTCTACATTCTAGGAAATCACTCTGGCAAGTAACCAATGACCTCTAGTTTGATTAATGCAATCTTAGTCCTGGGCTTAACTAACCTACCACCAGTGTTTGACTTAAATAAATAACTCACTCCTTGAAACACTTCATTTGACTTCCACGGCACTACTCTCTTGGTTTTCCTACCTTTTCAATCTTGATTGGTTTCTTTTAATCTTCTGACCTCTAAATGCTGGGAGTGGCGGCCCAAGGTGGTGTCGTTGGCACCACTTTTCTATCTATATTCTACTCCCTAAGGACATATAATATCATGGCTTAAAATAGCCATCCTTATACTGTATCCCCCCCAAATTTCTATCACCAGCTCCAACCTCTCTGAACTGCAGACCTGTAGATTCAACTGCTTATATGACCTCTCCATCTGGATATTCAACAGACCTCCTCAACATCTCAAAACTAACATACCCACACTCAAATTAACATAAGATGATCTTGATAGCCTCATCCCTAAGCCTATTTTTCCTGCAGCTTTCCACATTTCAGTACAGTCATCCCTTGATATCAAGGCATGACTGGTTCCAGGACCACTCCCCCCAATACCAAGGATGCTCAAGTCCCTTATATAAAATGGTGCAGTACCGTTAGCCCTCTGTATCCACGGATTCTGTACACGTGGATTCAACTTACCGATTTCAATTGCGGTATAATACGCAGATGTGGATACCAAGGGCCAAATGAATACAGTAACTCACTTTTCACACTGCTCAGGCCAAAAACTTTCAGAACATCCTCCACTCCTCATACTCCACATCTAATTCATCAGCAAATTCTGTCACCATCACCTCTTGCCTGAACACTCTTGCCTGGTCTCCTAAGTGGTCTTACTGCACTCTACAGTCTACTCTCAACCCTGCAGCCAAAATGACTCTTTAAAAAGTGTGCCAAAGCATGTTACATCTCAACTAAAACCTCCCATTTCACTCAGTATTAAAGAAAATGGCCTACAATAGCCTGCAAACCCTCCTATGTAAAGTAGCACATTGCTGTCCTTGCCCTCAATAAAGGAGAATGCTCCTGACGTGAAGGTCTTTCATCTGCTGTTCCCTGGAATCTCCCTCACCTCCTTTCAGATCTCTGTTCAGATGTCAATTTCTCATTCAGGCCTGTACTACCTTGTGGCCCTCCCCTATCCCCCCTACCTAGTTTTAGTTTTCTCTGTCACATATCAGCATAAAATTAAATATTTATAGATTGTTCTCCTCCACAATGTAAATCTAAACTCCACAATGATGACTTTAATTTATTCACTGCTGTATATTCAGTGCCTAAAACACTGTACTGTCTCACAGAAACTTTGTGATAAATGGTAATGTTCTGCATCTGTACTATCCAATACAATAGTCATCCACCAGTCACTTGTGGCTGAGCACAGGAAATGTGACTATAATGTGACTGAGAAACTGAAGTTTTAATTTTTAAATTTCTGTTTAAATAGCCACAAGTAACTAGTGACTACCACAGTGGAAAATTGTGGGTCTCATATTTTTTAATGGATACTGAATTGCTACTATAGCGACATAATTGGAGTGAAACAGATCTTTATAAACTTATTTTTAAACTCAGGGAAGCAATATCTTGTTTTAATTTACCTCCCTGCCTCCTACCAACAATAGTTCCCAATGAATGGGGATTTGCTCATCTCACATCTCTCTAGGGTCCAATTAGGCAAAAATTCAGGCAGCTCTAGGACTGGCAAAAGTAGAAGAAATAATGTTGAATAAAAAAGGTACTTATTAGATCTTCAAAAATATAAATTACAAAGCCCTCCCCACCTAGTAGTGAAAGAACTCAAGAAACCTAGAAAATAGTAAGTGAAACACCACGCCACCATTCCAAAAGAGGTCCATGGAATAAATCGTAGCTTAGCCCCAGGCAACAGATTTTAACAAATCGTTCAAAGACAGTGAGTAATGGTGGTTAATTATGTACTAATTCTTATGGGATTGGATTTGGTCAGACTGCCCACAAAATTTAAATCACTGATCCTTGTTCTCTTAGCCAAGTACTGACGAAATACTTCGTGATCTTAACCTAATTGTCACCCATCTAAATCTAGGATAAAAGGTATTATCAATAATTTAAAGGTAAATAGTAGCATAAACTCTTTATAAACATGAAAAATCAATTGTTTATCTTCTCAATGGCTAAAGAACAGGTTTTTTTTTTTATTTTAAAGCTGACTGGTCATCTTATCTAATCTTTTGCAATAAACAACAACAAAAAAAACCTCTACAGCTATCAAAGAGAAATTCAAGATTTTTTCATGTTGTTTCCAAACTACAAGAGAGCAAAAATTAAATACAGAAGAAACTCCTTACCTGCATGCAATGAATAGCTAAGCCAGGTCCTGTATACAATTTCTTATGACATATATGACATTTAAAATGCTTTGCTTTTTGGTGCTGTATAAGGATCTTCTCATCATCAAAATCTCTATTACAATACCTGATCACTATTGTTAAGGTACAAAAATAGCACAACAGTGACACTGCCTATAAAAAAATAAATCTGTAATGAAAGAGAATAGTAGTAACATTAAAAACAAGCAACAGCTAAAACCAAGAGTACTTTATATAAAGTCTACTTTTGATAATTATTATATAACTAAAGATTAACCTACCACATAATTTTGGAATTTTCAATGTCCTGGAAGCTCACAATCTCACATTATCTCTTCACCACCCCTAAATAAACACATCTCAGTAGGCAATATAATTTTGTCAAATTCCCGCGTTTCACACAGATTTATGTTAAATTAACTTTTCTTTTGTTCAATGTCTCAACATTTACAAATGCACACTGTGAACTGGAAGGGTTCAAAATGTTTAAAAAAAAAAAAAACCGAAGTTAATGTGGACAGAACTTCAAAAATTAGAAGATAAAAATAATCAAAATACTAAGAATTTACCTATTTAAAATTTAATGTTTATATTATTTAGAATCTGAAAATAAGTTCATTGCGACAATTTCCTATGAATAATCCACAAAGCTGCTTGCAATTCCGTACGAATTTGTCGCCCAAAAATGTATATAAACTCACAGATAAGTTCTGTCAATAATGCTGAGAATTCTTCTCTCCCTTGTCAGATTTTCCTAAAAGCACTTTACAAAACCTGTAACCAGTTTTCAACTATTATATAAATAAATGCAGCGTTTTAGGTACCAGACAGTAAATAAAACCAAC
>NW_020172446.1:1663755-1704727 GCF_003031525.2 Neophocaena asiaeorientalis asiaeorientalis
TTTTCTTTTTAAGAGGCACTTTCTCACTCCAATAAAACAGGTAAAAAGATAACAAGAAACCCCACCCTGTAAGAGAACGCTTCTCCAAGATTAAGGCGTCAGTGGGTGGGAGGCGGAAGCTAGATCTTCCCCCCAACCCCCCCAGCAAAAAAAAAAAAAGGGGGGGGGGGGGCGTCGAAATCAGGGTTGACTAACATAAGCCTTTACTAAACCACCGATTCTACCAAAAAAAAAAAAAAAGAAAAAAGAAAAGAGTGGGTGACCGACTCCGGAAGCTCCCCCCTGATCCGCCACAGAGTCAATAAGCGTACTATACTCGAAGCTCATGTCCCTTTGTTGAACCGTCACCAAAACAACGGAGTGTGGCAGAAGACTCCTCAGGGGACTCTGTCCTTGGTGAAGGGGGTCCAAGCCGCCTCCCCGCGGGTCAACGCTCGCACCAAACCAAGACCTTCCTGAGTCACGGAGTCCCACGACCCCACAACTGACAGAGCTTCTCGTCCCAGGGACCCCATTTTCCGAGAAACCTTCCCAAATCTGAGCCCAGCCACCAAACCACCGACCCCGAGGCCTAAATCCCACTCTCCGCCATAGGCCAAAACCAGGCCTCCCCGTCCCGGTCACCACCAACCGGCGCCCCCGCTCGGCCTCGACTTCAAACCGACAAAGGATACCAGCACCACGGCTTCAGCTGCTTCTTCTTCTTGCGACCCATAACTGCGCTCTACCAACAGAAAAAAAAGGAGAAAACAAGCAGGAAAAACTAGCCAAACACTCTCTCACTCTTCCGACCCAACCGCCACCTCCGCGTCCCACAGGAAACAGCCACAAAATGGCCGACGCCCTCGCTCGCTGCTCTGCCTCCCGTCAGGCACTGCGGCCGGGGGCGGTGCCAGGCAGGGGAGGGTCACATGACCAGGCCTACGCCCTGAGTGGGCGGACACTCGCGCCAGCGGAGGGCCGACTGCCATCTTGTCCGTGTGTCCGGTCCGGGTTCTCCCGTGCGCGCGAATTACTCTGGGTTTACTTTGTTTATAAAAGAGCCGGTGATACGTAGGTGCGCCGAGACAGCGCGAATTGGAGAAAAAAAAAAAAAAACCTCAATAGGTTACCAGAGTAATTCAAGGTAAACTACAAATAAAGGATAATTGAGACAGCGCCCAATTTTTCTTTTGTTTCATTTTCCGGATTACTCCTTTCTGTAGTAACTGTCGGACGTTTGCCTACTAAGTCGAAGAAGTCGCAGACTTTGCCTTGTAATTCACAGATCGGTGACGGATGCGTAAACGACGCAGCGTGACCACCGCGGTGACGGAAATTCGAGGTGCTGCGGAACCTCAGAGGAGAGGAACCGTTTACAGGGCCTTGGCGGTCATTGGGGTATCGAGGAAGGTTTCCTGCAGGGTCAATGGGAGCAAACGAGGTGGAGGAGAGGGTATCTCACTAAGGGCGCAAAAAGTGCACGTCTTTGAGCCTGAGCACCTGAAAAAACACTAGAGATAGTAGGGTTGGAGCTCGTAGTGAAGGGGCTGATGGCAAGAGATAATCCTAGGGAGGCTGGCAAAGGCGACTTCCGGAGATTCTCCAGCAGCCTGAGGAGCTGGATTTTATGCTGAAGTCTCTGGGAAGCAACAGAAGAATTTTAAGAGCGCAGTTAGAGAAAAACGCAAATAAGAGTATAGCTGGTTAAGAGTCCAGTGCTTGGGTTCATTTTCCACCAGTGCCACTGCCTATTTGCATGGCTTTGGGCAAGCCACTTAAACTTCCTCTGTCTGCACTTATAACAGAGTTTGGCATAGAGAAATAACCAGTAATGTAAATTAGATGTTACTATTAAAAGGAAAAAGTAATAGTAGATATCCATGGAGCGCTTATCGTGCGCCAGACAAGGTGGTAAGTTTTACATTACTTGTCTCAACAAACCTGTGATGGAGGTGCCATTGTTATCACCCGGTTAACATAGATGAAGAAAAAGAGGCTTAGGGGAGTTGAAGCAGGGAGTTCCCTGGTGGTCCAGTGGTTAGGACTCCTCACTTGCACTGCCGAGGGTCGACCCCTGATGGGGGGGAACTAAGACCCCACAAGTTGCGGGGGGAGCAGCCAAAAAAAGGGGGGGCGGGGAGTTGAAGTAATTGACACAAAGTCACAGAGTTAGTAAGCATGAAGCTGAATTAGATTTGAGTTTTAGAAAAAATCGTTTTGCCTACAGTGGGAACAGTGGATTGGTGGAGGCTGAAAGGCAAGTCATAGAGAATGTGACAGTGATCTGGATAAGAAATGAAATTGGTGTGAAGTAGGGAGTGGTTATATATAGAAAAGCATTTATTCATTCTTCCTAAAATAAAAAATAAGATAATTTTAGATGGTGCCCAGTGCTCTACCAAACACAAAAATGAAGAAAGAAGGTGATGGAACAATATAAGGATGTCCACTCTTGCCACTCTTATTCAACATTGTACTGCAGGTCCAGCCAGGGTGATTAGGCAAGAAAAAGAAGTAAAAGGAATCCAGATTGGAATGGAACAAGTAAAACCATTTCTATTCAGAGATGGCATGAGTATGTGAATAAAAGAAAAAGCCCGCAAAGAAAAAGTAATGTGTTGAAATCCTACCCCCCAGTACCTCATAATGTGACCTTATTTGGAAATAGAGTCTTTACAGAGGTAATAATGCTAAGGTGAGGTCATTGGGGTGGACACTGGTGACTGGTGTCCTTACAAAAAGGAAATTTGGTTGCAGAGATAGGTATAGAAGAAAACACTATAAAGAGATAGGAAGGAGACCACTATAAATCAAGGAAAAAAACCTGGAACAGACTTTTCCACATAGCCCTCAGAAGGAACCAACCCTGTTTTCACCTTGACTTTGGACTTCTAACCTCTAGAACTGTGGGACAATAAATTTTGTTGTTTAGGGTGCAGTGGTTAGTACTCAGCACTTTCACTGCTGGGACCCCAAGGTTCAGTCCTGCAAGCCGCACAGCCAAAAAAAAAAAAATTGTGTGTGTGTGTTTAAACCACTCAGTCTGTGGTACTTTGTTAATGGGAACCCTGGAAAACTAATACACTTGTTTGTAGAAAATTCTAAGGAATACATGTTTTAAAAATATAGAGCTAATAAGAGTTCAACAAAGTTCACAGTACAAGATCAATAAACAAAAATCAATTGTACTTTTTTTTTTTTTTTTTTTTTTTTTTTTTTGTGTACACGGCTCACAGGCCCAGCCACTCTGCGGCATGTGGGATCTTCCCGGACCGGGGCACGAACCCGTGTCCCCTGCATCGGCAGGCGGACTCTCAACCACTGCGCCACCAGGGAAGCCCCAATTGTACTTCTATACACTAGCAACAAGCAATCTGAAAATAAAATTAAGAAAACAATTCTGGTTACAATAGCATCAAAAAGCATAAAAATTAGGAATAAATTTAACAAAAGTTCTGAACTATATTCTGGAAAACCAAAATATTGTAAGAAATTAAAGATCTAAAGAAGTGAAAAAAAACAAAACAAAACAACCCTGAGATTAATTGTCCAATAATTTTAGATCAACAAGTCATCCTCAATTCAATTTTGCAGTATTAAGAGTTCTAGAGGGACTTCCCTGGTGGAGCCGTAGTTAAGAATCCGTCTGCCAATGCAGGGGACACGGGTTCGATCCCTGGTCCGGGAAGATCCCACATGCCATGGAGCAACTAAGCCCGTGCGCCACAACTACTGAGCCTGTGTTCTTGAGCCCACGAGCCACAACTACTGAAGCCCACGCGCCGAGAACCTGCGCTCTGCAACAAGAGAAGACAGTGCAATGAGAAGCTCGCGCACCACTCGCCGCAACTGGAGAAAGCCTGCGGGCAGCAATGAAGACCCAAGGCAGCCAAAAATAAATAAATTAAAAAAAAAAAAGTTCTAGAGCCAGAGTGGGTTTGAATGCCACTCTGCCACTTATTAGCTATTTTACCATGGACAAGTTAAGTAATACTGGCCTTGGTTTACTCATCTGTCAAATGGGATAATATTTACCTCATGGAGTTGTGAGAATTAAATGAGTAAGTATTTGTAAAGCACTTAGAAGGGTCCTCACAAACAGAAACTGCTCCGTACATGTTAGCTATTATTTTTCTGTATAAAGTTAACATGGGATGTAGGTGTACTTTAATATCTTTGATATAGTGATAGGGTGAAACGTGCAAGAAAAACATGCCTAGGCGTTACAAAATCTTAAGACGAATTCAGCAAACAGTTCTTGAGCACCGTAGGCCGTGGGCTAGGACAGAGGATATGGCAATGAACAAGCTGACATTCTACTGGGAGAGACATAGTAAACAAATACATAAGGTGGGGGCAAGTGCTATGAAGAAGAAGTAAATATAAGGGGACAGGACAGAGACTGATGGGACATCAGTAGAGGTGCGTGTGGGATGTGTTTTGCATAGGGCAGTCAAATTCTCTCTGAGGAAGTGACGTTTCTGCAGAGACCTGAATGATGTGAGAGAAGACATGAAAATCAGGGGGCGGTCCAGCTTCCTCGCCTGAGAGCCCGGGAAACCGGCGGAACGCAGATACGCGAGGGCCGGGAGCCGGAGGAGCCGGGCCACCGAGGACTGTACGGCAGCGGGGGAGCGGTTTGGCGGGGACACAGGGCCATTCAGTGGCCGCCGCGATGCTCCCCTCCTTGCAGGAATCGCTGGATGGGGATGAAAAGGAGCTAGAGAGCAGCGAGGAGGGTGGCTCCGCTGAGGAGCGGAGACTCGAGCCGCCGCCCAGCAGCTACTACTGTCTCTACAACTACCGCGGAAGCAGGTGCAGCGCCCGACCGCCCTTGTGGCCCCGCCCCGGCCCCACCGCTCGGCCCCACCGCTCGGCCCCGCCGCCCGGCCCCGCAGCCCACCCCAGGTCCCGCAGCCTGGCGGCTCTCAAACGCCGTCTTCTCCCCTCCCAGCCAAGGTCTCTGGCCCTCAGGGCCCTCCTCGCCTTACGCGGTACTTCCGGGCCCCCATCCTGGACTTTTGTGCCTGGCGCTCCCATGCCTGTGCGCTCTGTCCTTAACATATTCCAGCCCCTTCCTGTCGCCCCTGCCTTTTGTTTAGCGCAGTGCCACACACGCTCAATAATGTCAATTCCCATCCCCTGTCCTTCCTGTCATTGTCTCCCCACTTTCCTCCATCCCCAACCCGCCATCCCTACCCCCACGCCCACCTTCTAGTTACCCTCTGTCCTTGCTGCCTCTTTTCCCTCTGCCCCAGCAGACTTCCTGGGGTTCTTCTGGCCCTTGAAGTCTGTTTTTGTTTTTGTTTTGGCCGCAGTGGGTGGCTTGGGGGATCTTATTTCCCCGACCAGGGATTGAACCCAGGCCCTCAGCAGTGAAAGTTACGAGTCCTAACCAGTGGACCACCAGGGAATTCCCTGTAAAGTCTGTTTTTAAGAGTAAATTTCCTTGACTCTTCTGGATGTTTAATTTAGCCTTTCCTCCACCCCTTAAGTGGCCTGGAGAGAGAAGGAGCCCTTGTCAGAGCTGTTTTATGGGTTTTCCCTGTCAATGGAGGCAGTGGAGGATTCAAGCACTTCTACCTTGCAGCATTTTAGTTGACTGCCCCTATCCTGCTTGCGGGGGGTGGGGCCCCATACTCCGCTTGAGTTAGAACCCATAAGTTGATAGCTGACTTGCTTTTGCGGCGTGCAGATTGGCACAGCAGCGAGCGGACAGCGATGATGGAAGCCCAAGTGGCACAAATGCAGAAACTCCCTCTGGTGATGATTTCAGGTAAAAACAGCTTGGCCATATCCCGCGTATGTGCTTTTCTCTTAAGAGCATCTCTGGCCTGCAGATGTCAGTGGGTACCCTGTCTCCACGCAGCTTTCCCTGAGTCAAACCATCAAGCCCGCCTCTCCCCTAGGAACCTCATCTTGATTTCATTAGTTCATTTAGTCAAGGCTGGGGCAGATCCAAAAACCCTTGTGATTAGCCCCAGGGTGATTAGCCACACAGTTAATCTGAGCTTCTTGATTGGAACTCCAGTAAATATTCAATATAAGTATCAAGAAATTTAAAATCCTCCTTTCCCCCCCGCATTGAATACCCTTTCATAGCTCCTTTGCTGCACGCTACAGTGTAAACTCCAGGATAGCAGGGATTGCCGTCTCTTTTGTTCATCGATGTCTCCCTACCTAGTACCTTGAGTGGTACCTGGCACAGGGTAGATATTTAATATATACTTATATATATATGAATGAATGAACCTCAACACTTGATGGATGCAAAGTGGAGTATAATACAAAAATATGTTCACTGAGTGACTGCATGATGGATGATTTAAGGAATTTTCCAGGTACTGTATTAGGAGTGTGGATATTTAAGTCCTCATTTTTAGAGATACCTAATGAGAAATTTAGGGATGAAATAATATGATTCCAGAAACTTGCTTCAAAATAAGTCTGGGAAGTGGGAGGTATGGACAACATGGGAGTACAGGTGAAACAAGATTCTTTTAAAAATAATTTTTATTGCAGTATAGTTGATTTACAATGTTGTGTTAGTTTCAGGTGGACAGCAAAGTGAATCAGTTATATGTATACATATAACCACTCTTTTTTAGATTCTTTTCCCATATAGGCTATTACAGAGTATTGAGTAGAGTTCTCTGTGCTATATACTAGGTCTTTTTTCGTTATCTATTTTATATATAGTAGTGTGTAAAAGTCAATCCCAATCTCCCAGTTTATCCCCGCCACCAAGTGAAACAAGATTGCCCATAAGCTGATAATTGTCAAAACTGGGTGGTAGGTACATGTGGGTTCATTATACTATTCTCTCTACTTTTTATATGTTTGAAATTTTCCATAACATGAAACCAAAGATGTGAGGCTTACTGGGTTTATATTTTATATTGGGAAGTTTGATGACAGAAAAGCTTTTCTTCCTGCATATTCAATTTATAGTTTCTGTTTATATTCTAATCTCAACCAAACTGAAGTGTTTATGTTTAGCTCATAAATGATCACTAAGCTGGTGTGTTTATTCATGGGTAGTAGGTAGTTGGAGGATTGAGGAAAGAAGAGGAGGCATGAAATAGTGATCTCGAGGGACTTCCCTGGTGGCACAGTGGTTAAGAATCCGCCTGCCAATGCAGGGGACACAGGTTCAAGCCCTGGTCTGGGAAGATCCCACATGCCGTGAAGCAACTAAGCCATGTGTCCCACAACTACTGAGCCTGTGCTCTAGAGCCTGCGAGCCACAACTACTGAAGCCCGCGTGCCTAGAGCCCGTGCTCTGCAACAAGAAAAGCCACCACAATGAGAAGCCCGCGCACTGCAACGAAGAGTAGCCCCCGCTCGCCACAACTAGAGAAAGCCCACGCTCAGCAATGAAGACCCAATGCAGCCAAAATTAATTAATTAATTAATTTAAAGAAAAATAGAGATCTCAAAGAGTTGAAGAATGAGTGAACCAGGAAATGTGATAGCTGGGCAGAAGTAGGGCCCACTGGAGGCTAGTGGTCATTTATGTATGTATGTATGTAATGTATGTATGTATTTTGGCTGTGCTGCACGGCTTGCAGGATCTTAGTTCCCCGACCAGGGATTGAACCCGGGCCCACGGCAGTGAAACCACCAACCTAACCGCTGGACCGCCAGGGAATTCCTAGTGGTCATTAATTTAAAATGAGACTAGACACTGTGGATATGGGTTTTTGTCCAACCACATTCAGCTGCATAGGTGCAGATGCAGAGTAGGTAGAGAGCTGGACTAACCAGGGCTGAAGTTTTGCTAAGCAGGTACAGGGAGGTGAAAACAAAGGGGTTGAATGAGAATGTGTGCAGGGGTGTGATTACAATGACTGGAATTTAAGCTGGGTAAGGAGGAAGGAGATGAGGATGAGAAACTTGAGGCTACTGTGAAAAAGATATAAGGTCAGTGGCTTGGGGGTCCCAGTGGAGTCATAATACTAGAGAGAATGAGCTGGAAAGATAGAACTATTTTAAATGGATGAGGTAGATCATACTTGGTGATATACATTCCTAGAAGCCTCACCAACAGGAGTCAGATAGAAAGCTTTGCCGAGTCCTTAGTGAGGGCTTTTAGCGATGTCCTGTCTGACTTACGGGGTGTAAATGCAGAGTCCACTGGTAAGGAACGTGTGTCTTTCATTTGTCAAGCCTCTCCTTGGCGGATACTAATCTACCATCTGAATTGGAGCCAGAGCTGTGCAGTTTCATTGCTAAGCGTCTTTCTAAGGGAGCAGTCTTTGAAGGGCTGGGTAATGTTGCATCTGTGGAGCTGAGGTAAGTATAAAATGTGCTGTATCCTGAGATTTTATTTCTGAGCTAAATATGAGAAGTGGTGAGAAACTCCAAAAGATCAGTACCTACTAGACCTGCAAAGTTCATCTTTGTTCTCTGGCAGCTGAGCACTGGGCCTCACATTTTTGTGGAATGGACTTAACTGAACGGCAGAGACTGCCTCCTCAGTGTACATATTTAGTCTTGTACTTGGAAGAAAGGAGCTCATTACCAAAACTATAACTGTATACTTTACAGTGGTAAAGGGCTTTCACAAACTTCAATGCCATTCTCCTTACAAAGGGGTGATAAAGCAGATACTCTTCCATTTTCAGATGAAGTAATAAACTCAGAGAAGTTGAGGTCCCAAGGCTGGTCACACTGATGGAATTCAGGCTTAAATATAGGTGTCCTCAGTTGAATTCCAGCCATCTTTCTACTACACCCCTTGATTGTAGTTCACTTCAGACCATGATATTGGCATCAAGTCCTCTCAGGAGTATGAGGCCACATACCAAAGATAAGGCCATCGGATAAACACTTCACATCTGCCTGGAGCTTCAGTGATTCATGAAGGTTTAGGGGAGGGAGAAAAGATGATTATATTTATGTGAACATGGATAAACTATGAACAAGAGTGAAATTTGCATGCATTTTTCACATAAGACAGGAGAATTCAAAGAAATTCCATGTTTGTTAGGTGCTGCTTTAGCTAAAGCCCATTATGGTATATGTTCATTTTCCTCTGTTGTTACAAGTAAACCAAGAAGTCTGGGAAGCTCTGACCTACTGAGCAATCTAATGGTATTGCCAGATCAGGATGACCAGGGCTCAGAGGAGTCTACAGAACTACATGCATGAGTTATCAAAATAATACATTTAACCTTTTTCTTTCTGTTCTAGAGCTCCAGGTTACCGAGTTGGTTGTTATTACTGCCTTTTCCAACAAGAAAAACTGCTTTCCCAAACAACAACAGACTCTGAACATAACTGTTCAGAGTATGTGGTCTGCTTTTTAGGAGGGTCTGAAAAAGGACTTGAGCTATATCCTTTCTTTGGTCTTTGAGGGTATCAGGAAGGAAAATGTTGGCAGGCAAGTAGAGGATTATTACTAGCAACCTCCGAAAAGGTTTTCTACCTCTTACGCATTAACTTCAATTTCAGATCTCCATACGACCAGTTTGTCTTGGCTTGTTTTAATTGACAGTTATTTGAGAGATTTTTATATTATCTATTGAGAAATAAAACCCTTTCTTGATTCATCCTTTATTGCTTCCTTAAGAACATACTTTCAGGCTTGAATTGGACAAGTATATTCAAGGGCTGAAAAACAACATGAACTGTGAGGTAAGATGATTGCATTAATCTTTTTTAAAAGAGTTTCATTCTTTTTTTAAAAATATTTATTATTTATTTGGTTGTGCCGGGTCTTAGTTGCAACACGTGGGATCTTTAGTTGTGGCATGCGGGATCTAGTTCCCTGACCAGGGATTGAACCTGGGCCCCCTGCATTGGGAGCGTGCAGTCTTAACCGCTGGACCACCAGGGAAGTCCCTGCGTTAATATTTTTAAAGACTGAGATGATTAACATTATGCGACTGCTATACTTGTCAAATCATCCAGGTGGACACAAACACTTAGAAATTCTGAAAATGTGCTACTTTGTGGGCTAAAAGAAAGGTGCTTGGGGGCTTCCCTGGTGGTGCAGTGGTTAAGAATCCGCCTGCCAATGCAGGGGACACGGGTTCGAGCCCTGGTCCGGGAAGATCCCACATGCCGCGGAGCAACTAAGCCCGTGCGCCACAACTACTGAACCTGCGCTCTAGAGCCCGTGCACCGCAACTACTGAGCCCGCGTGTCTAGAACCCGTGCTCCTCAACAAGAGAAGCCACCGCAATGAGAAGCCCGCGCACCACAATGAAGAGTAGCCCCCACTCCACACAACTAGAGAAAGCCCGCGTGCAGCAATGAAGACCCAACGCAGCCAAAAATACATAAATTAATTTAAAATGGATTTCTGTTTTAAAAAAAGAAGAAAAAAAAAGAAAGGTGCTTGTTAAGGGAAGCAGGGAACATAGTCCTATAAGTGCTGTATGTTTCACAAGACTGCTTCTGAAGTTTTGCATCTATGAAAAATTCAATTAAATTCAAAGGTATATAGTAACATGCCAAGCAAGGAAGATGACGTTCTTTTCTCAATTTCTAGACACATAAGATTTATATTCTGGTCAGAACTAATGGCCCACAAAGCCTCTGGCACCAGAGACATGCTATGCAATGGGATGACTGTCCTTGAACTCAACCTCAAAGATTTTTAGAAACATCCCAGTTTTCATTAATCGATCTTTTATGAATTAGATACCTCCGTATCAATTCCTTTATCTGTACCTTTTAAAAACTATGTGTTTGGTTGGTGGCAGTTAAGTCATAACTCTTAAAATTTACTCCCCATTACACGTGGTAATAATTCCTTTCTTTCACTTGTGCATGTGCTTACAAGACCCTGCAGGAGGGGAAAGGATAGCATAGGAGTGAGCCGGGGATACGAGTCTAGGGGGAGCTGCTCTCCCAGGCTGGAGCTCTCCCTCCAGCCCCAGGGAGCAGCACAGCCAAGGAAGCCAAATGAGCTCCTGGCAGCGTGTCTGACACCCGGAGTGGGCTTGAGTGCTTTGATGCGATGACTTGTATCCTTCCCTGTTCGCATTTCGAGTGTGAACAAACTATCTGCATTCTTTCATTCAACAGGCACTTTATAAGCTCATCCATGGACGTTTCAGACGCTGTGCCAGGTGCTGGGGAGATGAGGATTATTAAGAGAGTATCTCCAAGAGTTCACAGTACAGTGGGAGGAGATTGACATGTAAATGCCCCAACTCCTTTCAGTGATGAAATAGCATGGAACCCTATTAATTCAGTCTCTTCATTTTATATAACGCATTTCTTAGTGTGTTTTTAAGAAATGCAGTACTGAATTAATCCCCACTCTGCCCAACAAGCCCAGCAAAGTTATATCACAATTCCTTTTTTAAAATTTGTGGTGTTAGCTTAAAAGAAGGTGTCTGTCCCCAGTTCTTTTCACTGTCAAGAGTATCATGAAGAAAATGTTAAGTCCAAGGTGAAGGCTGTCCAAGGTGAAGGCTGATATCAAAGCAAATGACATTCTCTCTCGATCTAGGAAAGGGGTGGGGAGAACCACGTACAGTCCTACCTGAGCAGCTGGTTTGAGGATGTTGTATGCCCAATCCAAAGGGTGGTTCATCTCTTTCAGGAGCAGCTTACCTTTCTGCTACATGCTGTAAGTATTGCCCAAACAAAAGCATTTCCTTAATTGAGAATCACTTTGGCCGAGTTTGGATTATTTAAAGACATATTTATTTTCTCTGAACGTTACCTTCCCCCCGAATATTCATTCAGACGATGCCTGCATTAGGATAGACCACACTCTATTTATTCAGATCTAGAAAGTTACACTACTAAGGTAGAATTGCAAATACTGAGTCTTCTAATAAGATAAAACGTTTTAAAATAATTACCTTTTTTTTTTTTGGCCGCGCTGCACAGCTTATGCGGTCTTGGTTCCCCGACCAGGGATTGAACCTGGGCCACGGCAGTGAAAGCCCCGAATCCTAACCACTAGACCAGCAGGGAACTCCCTAAAATAATTACTCTTTGAAGTGATCTGGAAGACGTGTAATTTCCAAAATAATTTGAGAAGGAAAATGGAAATCAAAAGTGATTTTACCTATATAAAAATGTCCAAATAAAAAATGAAAACTTCACTAAAATATCTAGACAATGGGGTAGGCTCGAGTAAATGGCCAGATTTTTCATGTAAATATGTGGTAGGTAGATGGAGCTGAGGCTGGATGGCCCCACAAGCCCAGGTGGTGAAGCCAGGTTTCAGACCATTAGTGAGCAACAGCTGAACAAGGCTCTGGAGAGCTCCCGGACAGTGCCGAGCAAGCATCGTCTAGCATGGTGGTTATTGGGGGAGGTGATGTTTAGTCACAAGTGGCTGCGCAACAAGGAAAACTGGAATACATGTATCAGTTAGGCTTTATTTTTCTCTCATAGGCTCTGAGTTATACTCCTGTTGAGGTTAAAGAATCAGATGAAAAAACAAAGAGAGACATTCACAGGTAAAGAACAGTTTTGCAAACAGAGAACCTTTTCCACAGCAAGCCTGATGTTTATGTTTTTAACACCCACCCCCACTCCCAATGCAGAATGAATTTGCTTCCTCCCTCCCATCCTATAATATAGTTTGTGCAAAAGGATTGTGTGTGTGGCAGGTTTCTGAGTGTGGCCAGTCTCCAAGGCCTTATTCACGAAGGCACCATGACGTCTTTGTGCATGGCTATGACGGAGGAGCAGCATAAGTCTGTGATCATCGATTGTAGTAGCTCCCAGCCTCAGTTCCACAACGCAGGTGAGCCACAACCCCGGGAGCAGGCTTGTGAATCTCCTTTTTTGCGCTGAGAACAAATGATGCAAACTTATCCTTCCTGTCTTGTGCAGTTTTACATGTTTATCCCCAAATCACCAAAAACAATAGCAGTTCTAGAAACGTGGAAATCATGTCATGCCTAGCAATTCTTCTCCTAGGTATATAGAGAACTCTTGTACGTGTACACAAGGAGACAAATACAAGATGTTCATAAGGGCACTGTTTGAAATAGCAAAGAACTGAAAGCAACTTAAGTGTCTGTCAACAGGAGAATTGATAAACTGCTCTATTCGTACAATGGCATACTATATAGCCGTGACAATGAGTGAACTAGAGCTACATGTCTCAGTATAGCACACAAACGTATTATATAGTGCAAGAGCCATGAAAGAAAAATACAGTTTTAACATATGCAAAATAATACTATATAGGGCTTATAGATAAAGTATGTGGCAAAAGTTTAAAGAAAGACATGGGCAAGGAAGGGGAAAGGAAGGGGATGCGATTGGGAAGAGGCACATTGGAGCTTCAACCATTTTGGTATTTCTTAACCAGGTGGTGAGTTAATTTTTTTTAGACCATTATAGAAGTCTTAAATAATTCATTATAAGAGTTTTTATAAAGGAGGAAAGAATATCACGATGTATACAAATATTGAATCATTATGTTGTGCACCGGAAACTAATATGTCAATTACACCTCAATTTAAAAAAAAGAAAATAGGGCTTCCCTGGTGGCGCAGTGGTTGAGAGTCCGTCTGCCGATGCAGGGGACACGGGTTCGTGCCCCGGACCGGGAAGATCCCACGTGCCACGGAGCGGCTGGGCCCGTGAGCCATGGCCGCTGAGCCTGCACGTCCGGAGCCTGTGCTCCACAACGGGAGAGGCCACAGCAGTGAGAGGCCCGCGTACCGCAAAAAAAAGAAAATAAGTAAAAAGAAAGGACGAATAAATGTCTTGTGATTTCACGTTTATTTATTTTTCTAAAATATTTTATAGGAAGCAATCGGTTTTGTGAGGATTGGATGCAGGCTTTTTTGAATGGTGCTGAAGGAGGTAACCCTTTTCTTTTTCGACAAGTCCTGGAGAACTTTAAACTAAAGGTAACTAATTGGCTGTGTGCCGAGTGCCACGCATAGTCTTTGTCTGAATTGTAATTAGTACCAGTGACTGAGTAACAAATCTGCTTTATAGCTATGATGTCATTCTCAAAACTAGAATCCTCAGTGCCAGTTTTCCCATACCCAGTGACCACTGGGTACCTAAACTTTTCATGTTTGCTAATCTGACAGGGTGACGATGGTATATCACTGTTTTTATTTGATTTATTTTTTTTCTTTTTCGGCTGTGTTGGGTCTTAGTTGCAGAGCGTGGGCTCTTCATTGCAGCGTGCGGGCTCTCTGGTTGTGGCGCGCGAGCTTAGTTGCCCCACAGCATGTGGGATCTTAGTCCCCTGACCAGGGATCGAACCAGCGTCCCCTGCATTGCAAGACAGATTCTTAACCACTGGACCACCAGGGAAGTCCCTTTATTTGCATTTAAAAAATTCAGTTTATTTCAACCAAAACCAAAACAGTTCACCCATTTCTCCCACTCCCTACCTCCTGCCTCTGGTGGCTACCAGTCTGTTCTCGAAGTCTATGAGCTTGTTTGTTTTTTTAACTCTATATATTTGGATTCCACATGTAGAAGAGATCGTGTGGTATTTGTCTTTCTCTGTCGGACTTGTTTCACTTAACACGATGCCCTTGAGGTCCATCCGCGTTGTCACCGATGGCGGGATCTCATTCTTTTTCATGGCTGAGTGGTACTCCACTGGGTATATATACCACAGCTTCTTCGTCCACTCGTCCGTCAGTGGACACTTGGGTTCTTCGGTGATGCCGCAGGGAACATGAGGGTGCAGATACCTTTTTGAATAGGTGTTTTGTTTTCTTCAGGGAGATGCAGAAGGAGCATTGCTGGATCGTATTTTTTTCATTTGGATTATTACCTTAGGGTATATTCCCTAACGTGGGATTACCAAGTCAAAGGGTTTGAATGCTTTGGTTCCTCTTACAAATTGCCAGCTTGCACTTCAGAAAAATAGGAACAAATTACAGAATGGCCAGCAATGTGTGTGGGTTTTCTGTGCAGAACCTAATACAACAGGTTTTTTATCAATCTTATTTATTTTTATTAATTTAATACTGGCACTCCATAGCTGTTCAAGTCTGTCTTTAATTATTATTCAGGCTGAACATTTTTTCATGTTAGTTTACTATTTGCAGATAAACAAACAAAAAGACACATTTCAATGGAGCAAATCTATCCACTGTGATATAGCGACATTATAAATTGTAAAGGCAATACTAATGAAAGATGTTACCTGTCATTCTTTATATGTAAACAATCTTTATTTCTTTTTAATTTTTTTTTTGGTGTTTTTATTTATTTATTTTTATTTTTTTATTTTTTTAAACATCTTTATTGGGGTATAATTGCTTTACAATGGTGTGTTAGTAATTGTCAGTAGAGTCCGGGTCTTAACCATAAATTTGCATTATTCTGTATCTATTTTGTACCATAAGCCTTATTCACAATAATTAAAATAAGTTTTTAAAAACAAACACGAACTAGAATCCTCAAAAGGCATTCCATTTATATTTTTCAGTGGCTTCTGCATATGTACCATTGCATATCCAATTAATTGGATTGAATGCTTGCTTATATTTCAAGGACTTCAGTCTTGTAATTCGTGACATATCTTAGTTGGAAAGGAGTTCCATGCCTAAGGGTTCAAAAAAAGGAGTTCCATGCCTAAGGGTTCAAAATTTTGGTGGGGAGGCATGTTGTCACCTTATTTAGGAGATTTGTAAAGTATTCTTACTTTATATATATAAAAGATTTTGTTCTACCAAGGGCAAAGCATATTAGCAATAAAAATGATGAAAATATTCAAAAATAAAAAGCAAACATTTCAGTAACATATGTTGAGTTCTCAGCTGGATAGGAGGTCTTTTTCAGGCTTCATTATTATCTCACTAAACACACATTTGACTGGGTAATCTTTTTCTAGGCCATACAAGACACAAATAATTTGAAGAGATTTATCCGGCAGGCAGAAATGAATCATTATGCTTTGTTTAAATGTTACATGTTCCTAAAGAACTGTGGTAGTGGAGATATCCTTTTGAAGATTGTTAAAGTGGAACACGAAGAAATGCCTGAAGCCAAAAGTGTGGTAGCTGTCCTCGAAGAATTTATGAAAGAAGCTCCTACCCAAAGTTTTTAATCACATATTTTGAGATGATTATATTGTGAAGTTATGCAAGCCTTGGTGTTTGAAATTGCAGTTGTTATAACTGTCATAGGATTGCTATTTCAGATTATTTGAAACATTCTAGGTTTTTTCATGTTGTACTTTTAAGATTAAACCTAATAAGACATATAAATCTGATGCAAGTCTTCACTGAGCCCTAGATAGATGTGTGTTAGAGTTGTGAAAATTTTACATTTGCTGGTCTCATAAATTCTAGACTTCAGGGAGTTGTTCCTTAAAAAACTTCAGAGGTGATTTTGTGGCTTCTGTGAGGAGTTTGCTGCAGTATTTAGCAACTTTTCCTCCCAGAAAAATGATAATACTTCTTTCTCAACGTACTATAGCTTCTTTTAAAAAAAGTACTCCTAGTTTTAGGACAGATTAACACCACGACACCATTTCAAAAACAGATCTGTGCATCCTGTGGGTGCTTGATAGATTTTTTTTGTCTGATTGATGATGGATGATGAAGCCAGCTTTCGTGTCAATATGCAAATAAATCATGAGTGCGTAGGGAGGTAAATGAGCTTTAAAAATAGATGTACTAGCTTCAAGATAAAACATTATCTCTGATAGAAAGCTACTGCAGAAGTGGCCCCATCACTTTTCTTCATTTGTTCACAGGTATTTGCCAAGAGCCTATATTTTCTTTTTTCTTTCAGACGAAAATGCTGGATTTTTTAAACAGAGGGTCAAAAAAGAAACAAAGTACATAAATTTTACAAGCAAATGTAACAGAGATTCTTCATGTCAGGGTTAATCATTGCTTTTAGTTTTTTGTACATTTGTTGCAAGCCTTAAATTGTTTTATTCTGAATCAGTTGAAAGTGTTCTCAGAGCCGTTTATAATTCCCATGGAAGCCAACCGTAGCTACACACATATGACTGCGGTTTGTTCTGCTTAGCTCTTTAATAAATCCATTTGATAATGATTTTCGTTTAGAAGATCAGAAGTCTTGTGTTCTCACTGCCCTCAGGATGCTCAGAGGAACACAAGCCCATAAAAGTCCTCTCCTACACTCATCTAAATTCACATTAAGTGCTGAGTTTTAACTTTCCAAATGACTGACAACGGCCTTCTGCTTTCTCTTATACTGAAGTCTAGAGACATGACTCACTGAGCCATTTCTTTTCTTTAATGAGAAATACAATTCAGGATCCTCATAAAGGCTTTCATATGGTTTTAAACTTTAATAACTTGGATCATAGTCAATGTAGAAAAAAAAAAATCCAAGTAGCATCTTTTTTATAGCATTAAGTTCAGAATGACTATGGAAAACAAGCGATTTTATGGCACAGCCCTTGAATCTTTTTCTAATGTAGGGTTGCCCACTTGGAAATCAAACTTTTAAATAAACAATGTTAAGACATCAACATTTTGAGTCTGGAAAACATATTTTTCATTTTCAAATTCACATATTCAAGAGTCCATGTTGTGAATAGCATTTAAAAGCAAATGTATTACCTGCTTCAAGTCATTTATCGATAGAGTCAAGGCATAATTACATATTCTTTATATGTACTTTTATATATACTTTTTGTAATGTAAGCTCACCACATTACACAGTTATATATAAAACAGTCTTATTTTAAAAGTGTATGATGAACTGTGTATCACTACTGTAGACAAGGAAAATAGTGACATGGAGTTGAATATCTTGTGGGCCATGAGAAGAAACTCAAAGAGCTCATGACCAAAAACATGTACTGTATTCAAATTTTAATAAGCTAATATATTAACTTTTAAAGTTTTAAAAAGCATTTGTTCAGGTGTGGAATACATTATGTATTATCTGTGTGCTATACACAGGAAATGTATGTTTGTCACATATCAAAAATGGTCTCAATTTATCTGTAATTATATTTATAATAATAATAATAAAACAACTTAGCTTCTCACCAGCACAGTCATTTTTATTCAGTGAGCTCAATTCTCCAGCCTGACATTTTTATTAACTCACAACAAGTTTATGGGGGAAATTATACTCGTTAGGCTAAGGAATTTGTTGAAGAAAATCAGATCACCTGCTGGGAGACACCTTTCTGCAGCTTGCAGGAGGCATCAGGCAGAGTGTAGGAGCAATTTCCATCACAATGTTTTATTCATTGTCCAGTAAAGTTTACCTTTCGAACTCAATAACCCAAGTCAATTCCTTTCACTCTCATTCATTATTAACCACGACAGAATGCCTCTCCTTTACCAGAGGATCCCTTATACCAGATGCCAGAAAAGCCTGCAGGCATCTCAGAAATAAGATTCAGTTACTAGGACTACATTTTCCTAACCATGTGCCTTCTTAGTAATGGAAACCCCACTGGCTTCAATGAAGTCTTTCCATTTGGAGGTCTAAGAAAGCAGCTCCAGTCCTATAGCTGCTAAACTTCTTAAATGTGCCTCATGGACTTCGTACCACTCTGCGCTGGCATAAATGCTAGATTCTGGAAATTGGGGGGTGATAGGGGGTGATAGCTGCTGATTTTCTTGTGACCTACCTCTGGGAGGGCTGACAAAACGGAGATCCTGTTAAGTGAACACCGAGTTAATGTTCCAAGGTTCACGGCTGTGACCGATGGCCCTAGGCCCAGGGCAATGAGACTGGCTCTTTAAACAAACACCCTGATGCTTCTACAAACTTAGTGTCCTCAAAGTTCTGTACAAACACCCGAAGGCTAAGGACACGAACTTTGGAAGCAGGCAGTCTTGGGTGTGATCCTACTAGCAAGTTACTGAACTTCTCTAAGCCTTCCCCTCAAGTGTCAATACGGGTGTACTTATACCCACTTCACACCAAGTAGCTTTGCAATTAAATGAGAGTAAGATTGAAAGTGCCTCTCGCCCAGTGCCCTGGCACGTAGTAGGTACCCAGTAAATGGTCTTCATAATTACCTCATTATCGGTAAACATTAAGTAATGGGAAGAAAGAATCTTCCCATTACTTAATGGTAGAAGGGAGGAAGGGAGGAAGCCGAAGAGTGAAGAAGGAAGTGCTAAGAGGCCAAGTCCAAAGCTGGCTTAACGACTTTTGGCTGCCAGGGAGCTTACCTTTAACTGCCTCGGGTGTCGGAACCTGGAACTGAGTCCTGGGAACACGGCTGCTGACAGGGTCCAGACTTTCCTTCTAGGAGAGTCAGTTCTCCACACTCCAGACAGAAGTGGGTTCCTGGACCTTTAGGCTGAACCCTGCTCTCAAGTTTGTTCTGGGGTGACTTCTGCCATTCCAGAAAGCATTTTAAAATATTTGTAAATGATACACAGGAGACTGATGTGAAAACATTTAAGGGAAACAACTCCCACAGTGAATTTAACAGGGTAGTTTAATCCTCCAGCGAAAGTTATGAATGGCAAAACTACATACACTGCCATCAGCTTAGAAAAACTGGTGAGAACGGATCACCTTCTCAGGTTTCATCCATTCAAAGCCCACTCGATTGTTAAACTTACCAAGCACCAGACTCTACCTTAACGCTTAATGCTCCTCTTATTTTCCCGTTCTGTATGTGAACTGTCCATGCCCTTTTACCCTGAGAACATTCCTAATCGCTTCTCAAGATCAGGGTACTGACAGCCTCTAGAAAGACCTAAAGACTAGGTCATTGGGGTAAAAAAGGAAGTACCTAGGATATTTTGAAGACAATTCCCCCAATAATAATAGTCAAAATATTAAGCTCTCATTGGGGTACCGTGTAAGAGTGGAAGGGGAAGGCAGGGCACCCACCAGGACAGCTGGCACAGAGGTTCTTGACCTGAAACTATGGATGAGTTTCCTTATTCACAGCCCTTTCCCCCCAAATCGTACACAAAATTGTCTATCTGTGCATTTTTATGGGCAGAGAAATCGTGCTTTCATCAACCAGTCAAAAGAACTCAGTAATTCAAGAAACGTTAAGAACCACCAAGCTGGGCTTCCCTGGTGGCGCAGTGGTTAAGAGTCCACCTGTCAATGCAGGAGATGCGTGTTCGAGCCCTGGCCCGGGAGGATCCCACACGCCGCGGGGCAACTAAGCCCGTGAGCCACAACTACTGAGCTCACGTGCCACAACTACTGAAGCCCTGGAGCCCAGAGCCCGTGCTCCGCAACAAGAGAAGCCACGACAATGAGAAGCCCGCGCACCGCAACGAAGAGTAGCCCCGGCTCGCCACAACTAGAGAGCCCGCGCGCAGCAACGAAGACCCAATGCAGCCAAAATAAATAAATAAATAAATTTATATTAAAAAAAAAAAGGAAGAACCACCGAGCTGGAAACACCAGCACGGAGCACGGATGCCCCATCTGTAGCGCATACATCGTAGACCCACCCCCACTGCTGTCCACACTCTCCCCCTCCCTAACCCAAACTGAGATGAAATAGAGTCCAATGCCAGCCCTTCAGGTCACTTCTTGAATAACCAATGGCTTAAAGAAAAAAAAAAAATCTTTAATGGAATCTGTGCTCAAATAATATGTTACAACAAAAATATACACAATATACACAATATAAAAATATTTCGAAACAAACATTGCAGCTTGTGTTTTTTGTTTCCACTTACTCAAGTCCTGGGCAGAGGAAGATCAGTGTTGGGCAGTTTTTTAAGGCAGAGGAGTTTCAGAGCTTTCCAGCCAGCACTGGGAGCAACATGAATGATGTCAGGAAAGGGTTTCCACTGCACCCGGGAATCATCATTATTTGCAAACTAAATTGGACACTGGGGAAAGAAGATCCAGGCTTGGCGAGCAGCAACTCCCCTAATCCTCTGGGCAAGAATGATCCTCATGGAAGTTGAGAATCCCATTAGCTGTCAAAAGCGGCTCATTAGGGAGCTTTTCCTAATTAAAAAATGAATGATGAATGGTGTCATTAAAACGAAATTTCTCCTCTGAAGGTTTGTTTTCCTTTCCCCAGTTTCCATGATTCCTCTTGCATTTAGGGAGGGAGGGAGTGAGTCTAGGGCTGCTGTTTGGGGAAGCTCAGCTTTCAATCTCTGGAGCCTGCGGATGAAAGGCAACTGGCCTCCACAGCCTGAAGATTCACTCTACCCTCTGCTTCCCAGCACCCTGGCCAGGTGGCCATACTAGAGGAGGGAGGACGGAGGACGACGGGGACGTGCTGCTGGCAGGTGCTGGGAGCTCGGGAACAGAGGGACTTGCCGGGGAAAAAGCCAGACTCCAAAAGTAAAGCCTTCTTACCGGACAGCTGTCTCCCGGCCCTGGGTTGGAGACCTGAGTGGTGTGGAGTGACTGCCGTCATCACTGGGCAGTCTTGCTTGGAGCGATGGTTGGGAGAGGCGGTGCAGGTGGGCGCTGAGCACAGCAAAGAACTTCAGGGCTGTTTTTGGACAGGGAGCAGCTGGGGCTGGAGGCCTGAGGTGTGGACGAGGCTCCCTCAGCGCATCCCAGACCTTGCAGGGCAGACTTAACAGGATGGGAGGCAGGACCTCCGCCTCAGGCAGTCCATCTCGGTAACAGGCTTCCATCTGAAACTCTGAAGGAACTGGGTACTTCTCTGAGGGCTTTCTAGACTCTTCTGGTTCACAGTCTTCTTGCCCCTCTCCAGGCCGCACCAAACAAGAAGGCCCCTCTCTGCCTCCTCCACCCACATCCCAGAGCTCTCAGGTGCCAGGGTCTGGAGGGGAAGCCCCTGCCTTGCAGCCAGGCACCAGCAGCTTCTGTCCCTCCAGGAAAGGACAGCGCCACTCAGGGTTAGCAGTGGCGGCAGCCCAGGGCTGAGCCCCGCCCCCATCCTCACCCGAGCCTCTTGGCCCCCATTCCAGCTCAGAGTCTCCTAAGAAGCAGACTCTTCCAGCTACAGCTGTCTCTCAGGAGGGCAGAGAGTGGCTGGCAGGGCACAGACTGGCACAGCTCAGCCACACCCAGGCTCACCCCCCACCCTGGGGCTGGCAGTCCTCAGCACAGCGTTGGCACAAGTGCAGCAGGACCTCGGGAGCCAGACGCGGGGACCAGAACCATCTATTGTTGGGCAAAGCCAGGGAAGGGCTTGGCATGGCTTGGGGGTGTCCCTGGCTAGGAAGACCCCTGACCATTTACGTGCGATCACAGTGGCCCAAGACCCCCAAATGCTTGGCCTGGCTGACTCTGGACCTTGGTATATTTAAGGGCTCTGTCAGGCATGTGGCTGCCCCATCCCTGCACGAACGCAGCCTCTGGGCTGTCAGTGGCTGTGAGTTCCCAGAGCGGTAGAAAGGGAATGGCGTAGTTTGTCAAACGCCATCCTCCCCACACCCTCCCCTCAGGGTGGGCACAAGCTTCTATCAGGGGTCGATGCCTCAGCCTTGTTTGCCACTTGTGTAATGGGTGGGGGGATGGATTTGATCATCTCCGTATTCCCTCCCAGCTCTGAGTCTACGGGCTGCCCTCACCTCTGACACTCACCCAAGCACCCTACAGTTCTTCTCCAGGAGTAGTTTTCCATCTGAATTGAGTTCCTTTTCTGTAGCCTCCTGTGCCCTCAACTCAAAAGGGCACTTGGCCTCAACATTCCTGCTCCAGCCTCTCCTGCGCCCCCAAGGCTCCTAAGGGAGATACAACAGAACCTTTTCAGATAGGGAGTCTATTCTAGATGGGAATTGGAGCAGAACTTGGCAAAGGCGAGGAAAACCTCAGCATCCTGAGGGTCCCTGGAAAGGCCCGAGGTCTCCCTCCACCACGGCAAGTCTCCCACGGTCAGTGATTCTCAGAGAGGCTCCCGGGAGCCTCTCTGAGAAAGGCAAGAAAGCCCAGTAGCCTCTCTGAGGAAAGCAAGAAAGAAGGGGGCAAGCTTTTTCCCATCTCTCAGCACCCTCCTTCCTCTCATGCAAACTCCCGCCCCATCCCCCTCTGCCCCTCACAGCCTCCTCTGCTGCCTCCAACTGGCCTCACGTTGTCTTTCCCATCCCACGTGCATCCGCCCACCAGACCACACACACACGCACACGCACACGCACACACTCACACATGCACACACGTATCAGAACACTGGCTCTATAAACAAAGGACAGGCACATTGGGGGGTCAGGGCAGTGGAAGGGGAGGAAAAGGCCCTGAACATAAGGGTATGGATGCTGGGGCACTGGTGTGAGATGTCAGCACCCAGGAGACACCCAAAGCGGATACCCTTCCTCGGGGGGGAACTTGGTACAAAGTTTATTCCCTCCCACTTGGGTTCCTCTCGCTGGGTACCTGCAGGGCAAAGGTGGGGCCTGGAGTTACAGAATTGGCCTCCTCTGCCCACCCCACCCCAGGCACTAGAGGCCACATCCCAGCACCCACTGACATGCATGGGAGGGCACCCTGGGCCCCCCAGACCAAAGTCGACATGTCCTCCACCACCAGGCTCCCTTCCACTCTAGAGCTCCAGAACCAACAGCTATGGAGGGAACACTTCCTGGCCCACAGTGACCTCTGGGCTGGACAAGGGCCTGCCTGGCTACTACAGACTCAGGCCCTCCTTACGCGCTTAGGTGTCTCAGGGTGGCGATGAGTGAGAAGGCTGGTGCCCAGTCTATGACAAGGGAGGGGACCCCTGTACACATGGGACACGCCCAGCCCAGGGGGACGGCCACTCTCATCTCACCCCAGGCCTTCACCCTGGCCCGAGGTTTTCAGAACAATCTAGAAAAACTACAGAAGCCACATCCAAACCCTCCAACAGGTGCCTTTCAGAAAAATGCCTCCACTCTGTTCAAATCGGAACACAAATATTACAGCGGCCCAGCGTCTCTCGTCCTCGCCTCCCTGGCCTCACTGAGCTGGTGATGAGAAGAAGAACACGGCTGCTCCTTGCCCGACTGCTTCTCCCTCCCCTCCCCGACCAAGGTCCTCCAGGCCCTTAGGGGGGCGGCGGCAGCTTTAAGTCCAGCAGGGTGTAGGCAAAGATGTTCCAGAAGACAGCGAACAGCACAAAGACGGTGTACATGGCCACAAAAATCCACCAGAGCGACTGGTCCTGCAGCCTCTGCTCGTAGTTCCTCAGGATCACCACGCCCAGGGTGATGCCTACAGCCACGCCACCCAAGTGCGCCACGAAGCTCGGGTGAGGGCACGGGGGATAGGCTGATGGGTGGAATCGCAGCCACACGGCCCGCCCAAACTCCATACTCACTGCAAGGGGAGGAAGCACAAAGAAGTCACAGGAGGGCCACGGGGCGGGGGCTGAGCAGGAAGCCTTGCAGTCCATCCATTCATCCAGCCGTCCACCCACTGATGCATTCACTACCCATCAGGCCAAGCACTGTTTGCTCTGTGCACTGGAAATATAATCGTGACGATAATACACAAACCTCTGTCCTCCTAGAGCTCACAGGGTCTGGAGATGGACCAGCATATAGTTACGTATGTAAGATAATTTCAGTAAAAGAAATTCTATGGGGGAAAAATAGGTGATTTAAAATCAAGGCCACATTTAAGGAGGGGGATTCTTTAGTTTGGGGAATCAGATCTTCCTAAAGGACTGACATCTGAATATCAAGAGAAGACCCTAAGAAGAGCGTTCCAGGCAGAGGGGACAGCTCTGTGCAGAAGCCCAAAGGCCCTTGCACCCCTGCAGGTGTGAGTCCTGCAGGTTCAGTTTCCCCATCTGTATCAAGTCTCAGCCTCTAGGTACCAGGCTGCACGGCCGGGACATTGATAACAACCTCAATACGTGCTAGCCCTTTACATTTTATAAAGTGTCTTCATGTACTAGTTCAAAACCCTTAAAGAACCCTCAGAACCAGTGCTTCTGTGGTTGGAAGGAAGGGATGAAGGGAAAGAAGGGCAAAGAAGGAATGGAAATAAACAATCCCAACAAAGTGCTGGAATTTAACCTTAACGGATTCTAAACGCCCCCATCCCGCTCTCCAATCCATCGTTCTTGCACGAACTTCTTGGGTTGGCCAGTCCAATGGGGATGTACTCTCTTGAAAGGATAAGTGCTGGGAAATTGTGCCATTTCATTACCTACCACCCAAAAAACACCAAGTGTGGGGATTCTTATCCCTATTTGACAGACTAAAGCCTTTGAGGGGAATTTTCTACTTATTCGTTACCAGTTAATTAACCAGGGCACCTCTCTCCACACTAACCGTCCCAGAGATGCCAGCACCTCGAGGGATGATCCTTCCCCCGGGGAATTGCCCAGCCTCCTGGCCTGGATCCTGCAACTCCAGGGGTGGCCAATAGATGGCGGAAAAGGAGCGGCGAGGGACGCCCACAGTGCCCTCCCACACGCCTCCCCAGGCCCTGGGGCATCTTCCTGCCTTTGCTTCACAGGCCCTGCGGTCCGCAAACGAGGTTTGAATGGCATTGGTTCCAGCTCCAAAACCACATTTCAGTTTTTATGCTGCTTGGAGTTGGATTCTTCTAAACAGCAAGACATCATTCTGTTCCTTTCCTTGCAAACAGACAAACTCAGTCTGAGCAAACTGGAGGCTATGCTCCCCAACTGCTCCCAGCCCACTGCCCCCCCACGGCCCACCATGGCCCCGGCTCAAAGATTCTGTGAGTTTTAGGGCTGGAAGTTCCTCTCTGGGATTAGAGATCCTCCAACCCCATCCAGGAAACGGAGACCAGAGGGCCCTGAACGCCAGGGGTACAAGGGATGTAAAAGTGGATTTAAGTGGAGCCCACCCAGGCCCCTGCTCCTTTGTTCTGGCTCAGTCTTCCTCCTCCCCACACAGCAGGTAGCTGACCCAGGCACAGTCCAGGAGCTCCTGCCCAGCCTGGCTGAAGTGTGGGGCATTAGAGATGACACAGGCTGGCTCTGAACACTGGCTCTACCACCTCTAGGGCGGGTGACCCCAGGCAAGGAACTTCACGCTCTGAGCCTGTAAATTAAGCCTGACAATAATCCACTCTTCATAGCCATGTTCTGGGGACTGAATGAGAGTCTGTGTGTCCCTCTTCTCTCCTCTGTTCAGACTCATTTTTCCCATCTCACAATGAGCCTCTTGGCCTCTGGTGTCATCCCCCTCACTCAACATCCTCTGCATCCTGCAGCCTGATGAGTGACTGCAAACTCAAAACCGTCAGTCTCTCTCTTGTTTAAAGGCCTCCAGTGGCCTCCCAGTACATTCAAAATGAAGCCCAATTTTTCTCTTTGCATTTAAATCCCTCCATGATCTGACTCCAATGACCTCTTACATAATCACACACAGTCCTGAACCTCCTGGGGCAGTTTTGTTAACTGACTTGCCAGCCATGACCCTTCACCCACCCGTGTCTTTGTTCCCGCTGCACCTTAAGTGTCCTCCTGCATCCTGTCTATCTGGCAAACACCTGCCTGTCTTTCACACTCAAAATGCAGGTGGACTGACTTCTCCCAACTAAGGCCCCCATGGCACCTGTTCACGGGGGTTCATGGATTAGCTACAGTTTGTGAACCTGCTGAACTGCGAGTTTTAGAGTGTGTGCATGTGTGTGTGTGTGTGCGCTTCCAAGGAGAAGCTTCCGAGGAGATCTCAAAGGATCAACTCCATGACCCAAAAGGTGAAGAAGTTATTTTTCTCACAAGGAAAAAATATTTTTTTTCCATTTCTTTAATTCTTCATCTGTATGAGATGACGGATGTTCGCTAAACTGACTGTACTAACCAGTTCATGATGGGTGTAAGTCAAATCATCACGCTGTACACCTGAAACTTACACAGGGCTGTATGTCAACTACATCTCAAGAAAGCTGGAAGGAAAAACATTTTTTTAAATAAAAATACTGAAACCAGAAATTTTTTTGAAATAAAAAGAAATAAAAGCCAGAAAAGGTTATTCTTCTTGGTATGACCATTGAGCTGGACACTAATCCTGCATGCCCTTTCCCGTTTGCAGATTATACATCAGTGAAAAGTTGAAGAAAGGTTAGGTAGCAGCATCGTAGGCCAGACCCTCTCATAACATCCCTACCATGTTGCACATTGTGGACACGTCTCCCTTTTCTTTTTGACCACAAGTCCCAGAAGGGCAGGGACTGTGCCGTCTCTACATCCCCCAGGCCCAGTACAGGGCTCCCCTCCCCCAGCCTGCCCCGTCAGAACTTACTACAGATCAAGGCCACAGCCATCCGAAGCAGCTTGAATTGACACTTCATGCCTGACCAGTTCTAGGGAAAAAGGAGACAGAGTTCCATTAGTTCCAGATCAGACCACTCCTCTGCAGAGGGAACCCGCTTAGGAAAACCTGACATTTAAACAAATCATCTCCATTAAATCCTGAATGAGCCGGTTGTGGTTTTGTCCCAGATCACACCAGCATGGCTTTGAGATTTCAGGCAATGGTAAGTTTATTAGTGTCATAAAAGCTCTCAAGCTGCACGAACAGAGGAAGAGAATCTAGATCCTGGGAGATGACAGTCCTTGTTTCCCTCACACAGATGTCTTGACGGTTGCCTCAACTGCTGGGTCCCACGGTTGCAAGGGGATGCAGGAAAGCAAAGCAAGCCAAGTTAAAGCAGAGCCATCAGGATGATAAAAGAACTCAAAATCCTCCATCTGAGGAACGAATGAGGTGACGACTCGGGGTCAAATTCATTGCCGTCAAGTATGAAGTGAGTCAACGCAGGAAAGGGTATATTCAGTGTAACCTGTAAGCGGAAGACTCAATGGATGAAAACTTCAGAGATTTTTTTTTTAAGCTCAGGATAAGCTTTCATTTCTAATAAGCTGAGCTGTCCAAACAAAGATGAAGTGATCCACGGGATGGTGAGTTTCCCAACATCGAGGGGTTCAATGGGGGCTTCGCATCACTCAGAGAGGATGCTCAAGAGAATCAGGCATTGGAAATGGGGTGGGCCAGACGGCCTTCAGACAAATCCCTCTTTCCCCTGAGAATCTCTGAAACTCTGAACCTCCAAAGCAGATAATCGAGTACAATTACTCACTTTATGAAAGGACTGTTCAATTTACAAAAGACTGCGCCACAGGGCTCCTTTGAGGGGCACTCCTGCAGCGCTTTCAAAGCTCGATTCCATTTACCCAGAAGCAGAAATGAGCCTGGAATCTTCCTGGAACACATCAGTCCTAGGGTAGGAGGCAAGTGGGGACAGCGAGGGCTTCTGTTCCCTCCCACCCACCTCCCCTGCTTCCGCTGCCTGGCCCAGGCCCAGCTCAGGGGCACGTCTTGAACTCCTTTGACATTGGGGGACCCATGCGTGAAACTTGACAGAGGCCCTGAACACTGGCATGTACAATAATGTCTATGGAAGCTTCACTGGACCAAGCAGGATGCGGGAAGCTGCCAAAAGACAGAGAAATCCTGCCACATTCGGCTTCTTGCCCTTTGCCTCCCTGTTATTCCCTATTATTCCTCAATGACCTGAACCTCACAAAAGGCGAGGTGAGTGACACACGGCCCCTCTTTAGGTGGGGGAGTCTAACCTCTGCTTGCTGACATGTTCTGTGCTAAAGGAGCAGACGGCAGGACAACACTGTCACCTGCTGGCATCTGCCCCCAGGGGACCCTCGCTGGGAGACAGGCAACAAAACGGGAGTTGGTGCCCTCCGCCGGATCTGGCCACCTAACCCGAGCTAGCTCATTTGGCCGAAGGTCAGTGGCCCCTCAGCTCCTCTCCAAGATGAAGCCCAAGGATGGGAGGGTCCTTGGGAGTCACCTGATGGGCCATCTCCACCCAAAGGGACACCCCTGCCAACAAGCTGACAAGATGGCCCTCCAGCCCCTGTGACCAGGAACTCACCACGTCCTGAAGCAGCCCCGTGAAGGGGCTCCACTCACTGAAAAGTTCTTCCTGCTATTGTCCAGGCAGGCTTTGTCTCCCTGTGAGGTCCACCCATGGGTTGTCATTCTCCCTTAAATGTGACACCCATGTTCACAGCAGTGTTATTCACAACAGCCAAAAAAGTGGAAGCCAGCCAAGCGTCCATGGATGGATGAATATAGAAACAGAAGGTGGTGTATCCACACAATGGAATAGTACTCAGCCTTCAAAAGGAAGGAAACCAAGACACATGCTACAACTTGAATGAAACTTGAAGACATTACGCTAAGTGAAATAAGCCACTCACAAAAAGACAAATAGTGTTTGATTCCACTTGTACGAGGTACAGACTACAGAGGTAGTCAAATTCATGGAGACAGAAAGTAGAATAGGGGTTTCCAGGAGCTGGGGGAGGGAGGAATGGAAGTTGTTAAATGGGTACAGAGTTTTTGTTTTGCAAAATAGAAAGAGTTCTGTGGACAGTTGGCGATTCATATGGATATGGAACACTTCTAAGATCCCTTTTCCTCATAAAAACCCTCTGAAGGGGCTTCCCTGGTGGTGCAGTGGTTGAGAGTCTGCCTGCCGATGCAGGGAACATGGGTTCGTGCCCCGGTCCGGGAAGATCCCACATGCCGCGGAGCGGCTGGGCCCGTGAGCCATGGCCGCTGAGCCTGCACGTCCGGAGCCTGTGCTCCGCAACGGGAGAGGCCGCAACAGTGAGAGGCCCGCGTACCGCAAAAAAACAAACAAAAAAAACAACCCTCTGAATATTTTACCTGAAGTCTCTTTCACTGTGTTCTGAGTGACAGTATCAGGCAGAGTTAAGTCTAGAATGTATTGGCCGCTCTCTCCTTCAGCTGAGGTCCAGGTCCCTCTGGGCCCTATCTGGGACCTGTCTAAAAAAGCACTGTCTGTATTTTTGGTCTGGCAAGACCACTGGTGTGGTGGCTCAGAATTCCTTTTTTCTAGTGTCCTCATTTGTAAATCTGAGATAACAACAGTACCTAACTCATTACCCACCTCATGGTTTGTTGCGAAGGTGAAATGAATTAATATGTGTAAAGAAGAACACTGTCTGGCACGTGGTAAGAGTCATCTAAGTGCCTGATAGTATCTGGACCTGGGGCAAAGATGGTGAGTTTGCCCTGCAGAGCGGCTTCAAAACTTCAGAATCTCTGCTAAGTCAGACAGAGAAAGACAAATACTGTATGATATCACCTACATGTGGAATCTAAAAAAATTCAACAAACTAGTGAATATAACACAGAGAACAAATGAGTGGTTACCAGTGAGGGGGGAGGGGAAATATAGGGATGGGGGAGTGGAAGGTACAAACTATTAGGGGGTAAGACAGGCTCAAGGATGTATTGTATAATATAGCCGATATTTTGTTATAACTGTAAATGGAAAGTAACCTTTAAAAACTGTATAAAAATAAAAAAAATTTTTTTAAAAGAAGCTTCAGACTCTCAATGACCTTGGAGGAGGCCGGGGGGCTCCAGTTTTGCAACATGGCTCCCAGGACCAGCTTCATCTACCATACCTGCCGAGCCCTGGAAGGCTCTGAAGTTTGCCAAGCTGATCTAGTCATCCCACTCTGATCTGCACTTGAGGGTCCAGGTGGGCAAGTGCAAGGTCACAGTGAGTAAATGTCGAGCTTGACAGGGTTCCCAGTCCAGGGCTCTGTCCGCCCACACTTCCAAGGCAGGGTCACATTCTGTCTGTCCATGCTGGCTGCCCCCAGAGCTGAGCAAACATCAGTAAATGAGCAGCCTTCCAGCAGCTGAGGGGTTAAACTAGAAAGTCACTCCTTTCCCCCAGCTGCCTCATCTCCCCCCCTCCTCCCCATTATTCCCTCCAATAAAATAAGCACAGTGAAACAACAGGAGAGAAGGAAAAAAATCTCACACAGAGCCAGCGCTGCTGCTGCTATAAATGTTGAAAAGCCTGCAGGCCCCTGGGGAATATAAACTTTTTTCAGGTCCTTTAATTTCATTCTCTACCAGAGCCTCACAGGGTGAGATGGTAACTCACAAACGACAAACAAGGCAGTAACCAGTCCCCTAGGCATCTTGCTCACCCAGTCAGTCAAGAGCTCAGAGGCTGAAACCCAGGAGAGGTTCTGTTCCCAGACGGCTTTACATAACCCCAGTGGAAACAATTTCTTGTCAAATCACTTCAAGAAAACCCAACACAGGAAACAAGGAAAGCGTGACACAGATAAAAAAGAAAGCACGACACAGATAAAATTACATTTTATTAAGTAAAAATCCTACAGAAGGATTTTTACTTAATAAAATGAACCTTATAACAAATCTTCTGTGACTTTTCGACAACAATCTTTCCTTGTGCTTTGACAGTATGGTTCCATTTGCAAAAATTTAGATCTCAAATGTTTTAGAAAAACATCTATCATATGGGGCAAAGTTAAAGAAAATATCTTGTATATTTAAAAATGAGGGCTACCCTGGTGGCGCAGTGGTTAAGAATCCGCCTGCTAATGCAGGGGACACGGGTTTGAGCCCTGGTCTGGGAAGATCCCACATGCCACGGAGCAACTAAGCCCGTGCGCTACAACTACTGAGCCTGCACTTTAGAGTCTGCGGGCCACAACTACTGAGCCCGTGTGCCGCAACTACTGAAGCCCGTGCACCTAGATCCCGTGCTCCACAACAAGAGAAGCCACCGCAATGAGAAGCCTGCGCACCACAACGAAGAGTAGCCCCGGCTCGCTGCAACTAGAGAAAGCCCACGCACAGCAACAAAGACCCAATGCAGCCAAAAATAAGTAATAAAATAAAATAAATAAATTTTTAAAAATTAAAAATAAATAAATAAAAATGAAACTCTGTCCTATGGGCCCCAGCAAAAAGCAATTAATAAATTATTCAATTATGTGTGCCTTTATACTGCTAGAATTTAAAATAAGAAGTCTTGATTACAGGTCTTTAATGCCATCCAGATCATCTGCTGAAATATTTTTTAGATTTATTCCCTTGATGTAAACAAGCGTTTTGAAACTCAGAGTGTTTTTTATGAAAAATAAGACATACTTTAATTTAAGGCAGAATCTCTCACTTAAACAGAGTCCTGAGAACAGAAGTGTTCAACATTTTTCTGTTATGTATCTGTAATGTATCAACATTTTATCTGAAGCATAAAGGACACATTTTCAGATTATTCTCTGTACAGATATCAGGTGGAATTTATAAAGATAAGGAATTATATGTATAAAAATATATAGGGCTTCCCCTGGTGGCACAGTGGTTGAGAGTCCGCCTGCCGATGCAGGGGACATGGGTTCGTGCCCCGGTCCAGGAGGATCCCACATGCCGCGGAGCGGCTGGGCCCGTGAGCCATGAAGAAACTGAAAAAGAATAGATATATGTATATGTATAACTAAGTCACTTTGCTATACTCTTTTTTTTGTTTTGGCCGAGTGGAATATGGGATCTTAGTTTCCCGAGCAGGGATCGAACCCCTGGCCCCTGCAGTGGAAGTGCAGAGTCTTAACCACTGGACAGCCAGGGAAGTCCCTGCTGTACTCCTGAAACTAATACAACACTGTAAATCAACTATACTCCAATATAAAATAAAAATTAAAAAAAAAAAGAACTCTCCCCACACATTTGCTAACATTCTGGGGAAAAACAAATCGATAGTCTATCTATTAGGTTGAACCACATGAAATTGCCAATGCCTAAATGCTTCTGACCCACAGAAACAGCAATTTCATATGGTGTGTCCTAATGTGTCTCTGAATTGCTGGGCACTGAGCTAGCTTGGGTAAAGACAGCCTCTTGATGAAAGGAAACTGACCTAAGGAGGAAGTGACTGTTTTTCACTGTCCAATAAGCACCACACAACTTTCTAAGGGAAAGGCTACCTTATGTCACACTCCAGGGGACCCCAAAGCTCCCCGTTGGTCAGGGAAAGCCACGTCCTTCTGTAAGACCGCTGGGCTCTTGGGTGGGACAGCTCATCTGCACAGCCACAGGCTACTTGCAGAAAGAAACATAAACTGGAAGAAAACTGCTCTCACACCCCCCTCCTCAACCCCATGCCCCAGCCCTCGGTCCGGGTCCTAGAGGTGGTCTGCCTTCACCACAGGAACTTCTGGGGCATCGGGGCCGCTTCCCAGGCGGTGGGAAGGGGTGGAAAAGGTCATCGTTATGAAGTCCTGTTTGCTTCTTCTTCCTTAGTTGTGCTGGCTCATCCCCTTCATACACAGATGCACCTTGGGGGGAAGGGGAAGGGGAGGGTGGCCTTTCCTCCCCCTGCAGAAAGGAATTGGGGCAGGGGGAGGGGGGAGTGGCAGAAGCAGAATTCAGAGGAAAAGCTGTATCTGGGGAAAGCTGTGGCACTGATACAGAATGACCCATTTAAAGAGCCAATGTGAGGCGGCCCTGGGCTCCCAGGTGTTTAGCAGACCAAGCCAAGCACCCCGTGTGTAAACATACTGTCACACACCCACCCGCCCCTGCTGTAGCTCTCTTTCTCTCTCAGTGTACAAAGGGGACTTTGGTGCAAAGAAAGGGGATGGTGCTGAGGAGCAGGCTAGGTGACAGAGGCAATAATAATGAAGAAATGGGGGTGGGACTTCCCTGGAGGTCCAGTGGTTAAGATTTGTGTTTCCAAGACCTCCATAAACTGCTGTCACTGAGCATTCACACATCTGCCACGTGGGTGACGACAGTGATGGAGGAGAGAGGTGAGAGCAAGAAGACCCCAAAGAGAAGCTACTCCCTTCCTGCCCTCCCTCCGGCCCTTCTCTCCCTTCTTCCCCCCAATTTAGTGGGCACCCTCTGCCATGTGTCCAGCCCTATTCCAGGCACTGGGGAAAAGATGAGTAAGATCTGGGCTCTGCTTGGAGGCTCCTGGGCAAGTGGGGGCATCAGACAGGGTGAGCCAAGCACTGCCAGTGACTCCTCTTTCAGCCTCCAAACTTCAGACTGCTTCTAAAACAAGGAGGCCGTCTTGACCTCCTCTGAGACTATCAGGTGGCTTCCAATCGCTTGCCTTGAAGATCCTGTCTCTATTCTGAGTCTACCCCGGCCTCTTCCGTGGGGAGTCAGGAATTAAGTTCACACTTAGACTGAGTGGTTATTTTCACTTTATGTCATTGATCCCATCTCATCCCATTTCACAGATGTAGACACTGAGGCACAAAGCAGTAAAGTCATTTGCCCAAGGTCACTCTTTAGGAAGTGGGGAGCTGGGATTCAGATCTGGGAGGAATAACAGCTCCTGCTCTTAGCTAGTTACACTAGATTGCTCTTCAGGAAAAGGCAAGGAAGAGCATGAGAAATGGAATGACGGCATCCAGTCGCTTTGAAGGGCTGGTGGAGGAGAGCGACACTAGAATGACTGCCAGGAGATGTGGGTTCAAGTCCCCATTTTGCCACAGATTTGATTGTGGCTTTGGACAAATCACTTAACCTCTCAGAGCCTTCTTTCCTGTTTGGGACTTTTGATGAGATCATCTCTAAGATCCCTTTACTTTTTTTTTTAAATTTTTGGCTGCGTTGGGTCTTTGTTGCTGCAAGCGGGCTTTCTCTAGTTGTGGTGAGTGGGGGTTACTCTTCGTTGCGGTGCGCGGGCTTCTCATTGCTGTGGCTTCTCTTGTTGTGAAGCATGGGCTCTCGGCACGCGGGCTTCAGTAGTTGTGGCATGCAGGCTCAGCAGTTGTGGCTCACGGGCTCTAGAGCGCAGGCTCAGTAGTTGTGGCACACGGGCTTAGTTGCTCTGAGGCATGTGGGATCTTCCCGGACCCAGGCTCAAACCCGTGTCCCCTGCATTGGCAGGCGGATTCTTAACCACTGCACTTAGGGAAGTCCCTAAGATCCCCTTACTTTTAACAGCCAATGACAAACAACAAGTTACAATCACAACGCATGCTAGTGGTCAAGGATTTAAACTTTTTAAAGTCACTGAGTAGCAAACAGTTGGAATAGGAAGATGGGCAAAGCCATGGCTGGAGAAAATATGAATCATATATGGAAGGGTCCCACTGGAAGTATCCCGGCAGAGGGCGAGGAGTGTCCTTAAACTCAGCTACTGGCCAAGGCCACCTGGCGCTTGCCAAGCCCGGGCTGGAGCGTGAAGGAGGATCTAAACCCCAGCTCCAACAGATTAACGCCAGGCCCAGCGACAGCAGAGGGGAGGCCAAGAGAGGGCTGCTGGGACAGGGGGTGCTCACCATCACGATGTTGGCCAGATGGGCAGAGACAAGCGCATACACCCCTCCAGAGGAGCCCACCACTGGTGCGGTCATGTCAGCCACAGACACCGCCAAGGACCCTGGTACAGAGAGAGATGGAGAACTCAAGGATGCTGGAGTCGGCTCCCCACCCCAGTCCCAGGCCGCTGCAGCCTCTGGGCTGAGACCCCACAGCAAGAGGCTCGCTCTCTTCCTCCCTTGATCGCATGTCACCTCGGAGCTTCCTAGAAGATTCATTTATGGCCGAAAGAACCATTTGGTTCAAACTTCTCCTTTTACAGCCGGGAAGCAAAGTCTCAAGGAGAGAAGTGACTTGCCCAAAGTAGAACTCTGCCACCCAGATCATCTTGCCTGGCAATCCAGCCTCCCCTTGTGCTATCTCAGGGTTCTGAGCAACGACAAAAATAGTAGCAGTAGTTCTTGCAGAAACAGCTACCCCTTATGGGGCACGGTGTGTCAGACACTGGCCAGGCATTTTACAGACATCCTTCCCTTTGACCCTCAAGCCCACCCTCTGAGGCAGGCACTAGTAGCCTCACTGCAGAGATGAGGCTGAGCCCAGAGTCACCTGGTAGGAAGGGCTGGAGCCAGGATATGAGTCCAGGTCTGCCTGACACAAAGCCCGTGTGTGCTCTCGGCCTCTCTAGCAGCCACTCCCCAAAATGGGTCAGAGGTCGACCTCCACCCTCTACCCTCGCTCTCCTCAACAGCATCCAAAAACCTGCCTAGCATCACCTCCAACCGAGTGAAATGACAACAGGCCAACAGGATCTCCAGAGCGGGGCTTCTTTGGAGGAAAAACGTCCTTGAGAAGTCCCGGGGAAGAGAGAAAGATGATGTAATACCCTCTGGGGGAAAGGAATGGTAGAGACTCTTGGTCTGGAGGATGATAAACTTTCATCCTGGGAGGGAAGCTGGGCAGAGAAGAAGATGGGAAATGTGTTGTTCTGGTCTCATTTAAGTGTGATCAATGCTTTGGCTTTCAGGGAAGGACACAGGAGACTAAAAATAACTGGGAGTTAGAACCCAGGGCTCAGAGGATGAGAGGTGGCCGGCCTGGGTGAGTGTGCAGAAATCACCACTGGAAAATGCCTGCAGGCTCAGGAGCCAATTAGCTGCTGCTTGGGTGGAGAGAAGAGGGACAGGCAGAAGGCCAACTCTGCAGGCCCTACAGGGCTGGAGGGTTCACTACTTAGCAGGAGGCAAGGCCCGGCCCGGGAACCAGCGTGCCTGACACCCTGGGCGTGGAGAGGCCCCTGCAACGTCATATGCCTTCTCCCTGGCTTGCCGTCACCCCCAGACCACTCTCAAGGCTTCTTGTCTCACTGAGATCCTCGGAGGAAGAGATCCCCACAACAGATTCTTAGTCTCAAGGGGAATGTCATCTCTCAGGAAAATACAAACCGTTATGAACTAAGGACACCCAAGTCCTTCTCCCCTCCCAGGGCAACTATAAATCTTTCTTCTCCCCTTTCATGATTTCCCTCTGGCTTTAATTAGGTATTGATCTATTGTCAGATAACTTTCTTTTTTTTTTTTTAACTGCCTAGCCATGGGGTCAGCCCTATATAACAGGAAAAAGAAAAAAAAAAATCCCAGGGTGGCCAACGGGCAGGCAGTGGGATCTGCATGACAAAGGATTCCCACGCTCTCACTCTCCCTGGCGGCAGGGCTGGCCGCAAAGGCTGCACTGCAGGGCTGCACAGGGCTGGCTGCCCATTAACTACCGTCTGGACAGAGGAAGCCCCAGCCTCCTCGGGGCTGGCCTCTCTCCTCCACGTGAGTCCCCACAAACCGGGCCAGATTCTGCTCCCTTGGCCTCCCTGGTGGGATCCACCAGGACAGGGAGGCGGCAGGGAAGCCCCCAGGGTCCAGCTTCCGTGCACTGACCTTTCCCTCACCCTAAGGATGGATGAGAGTCCTGACCCCAGGACCAGAGGTCAGTCTGGATTGTGGCAGGATTATGGGATGGGGGCGTGACTGGTTACTTGTGTGACCCTGGGCACAGCTCCTGAATTCTTTGGGCTTCAGTTTTCACATCTGTGAAATGAGGAGGTTAGTCTAAGGCTTTCTAACTTTTGAACAGTGAGACACTATTTTCAAAGAAACCTGACTCACACCCCTACCCCATGGTGCAGAGAGCTGCTCTGGCTGAATGGGGATGGGACCTGGGGAGTAAAGTCTGCCACCCACTGGAGGGCATCTCAAGGGTTCCTTCCAGATCAGAAATACAATAATCCAAGTCTTGGCCTAAGATCCAGGGTCTGAGGTTCGGATCCTGGTTCTAGAATCTGGAAGGTGACAATCTGGATCCACCTGCCCTCCATTTGTGGTAGAAAGACTTTCCTTGGGCTTCCCTGGTGGCGCAGTGGTTGAGAGTCTGCCTGCCGATGCAGGGGACACGGGTTCGTGCCCCGGTCCGGGAAGATCCCACATGCTGCGGAGCGGCTGGGCCCGTGAGCCATGGCCGCTGAGCCTGCGCGTCCGGAGCCTGTGCTCCGCAACGGGAGAGGCCACAACAGTGAGAGGCCCGCGTACCGCAAAAAAAAAAAGAAAGACTTTCCTTAAGTGACTGCAGATTAGACCTGGACTATAGGGACTAAGAGAGGTCAAGTATAAATGTACGTATGCATATCAATAAAGTAAGACACGTCATCCCAGGACAGAAAGCCAGGGCCAGGCAGGATTCCCGATGAACGGAATGGATCACAGTTCAATAAAGGCCAGTGTGAACTCCTGGAGGTCATGGGAGCAGAGGACGGGGAGAGAAAGGCGAGCCGGAGTGACACGCCACACCTGTACACAGCAGCAAACCAAAGGATCAGTGCTAGTCAGGGCTATGAATTTTCCCCCAAAACCCTGGGTCCATGCCAGCACGGGGATGAATTGGTGACTTTGCCATTATGCACAGCTGCGATAATTTTAGCCTGGAAAATTTAAAGCAGGTGTTCTCCAGCATCTCCCTTAGCCGTTAAAAAACCCCCAAACAAATCCAAATAAAAATTGGCAGAACATCTACCTTTAAGCAGTACAACTTTATCTATGTATGTACTCTTTCACTTAGTTTACAAATATTTGTTGCTTACCATGTACCAAACCCTGTGCTAGGCTCTGGGGATGCATCCATCGCTTCTGATCTATATAATCTATCATAAAGCTGGGCAGAGCAGCGAAGAGACTGGATCTTAAAGTATTTAAACTCAGCTCTGTAATCATTAGCCGGAAGTGAGATGCACGTTGGCTTTCAAGCATTGGCTACAAGCACCGGGCAGAGGAAGGGTTTCCACCCCAGTTCTAGGGCTTCTTGGCTGAGCAAATAGAGTCATTTTACCTCTTTGAACTGCCTATAAAATGGGGGTGTCAGCACCTACCTCATAGGATGTTGTGATGAGAAGAGCAGATAACATACGTGTGAACCATTTATCACATACCTGGACTACCAGACACGCTCAGCAGAGGTTAGTTATTATGGTTACAAAATGCGATGGCCTTGGATTTGGAATATTTTCATTGGGCAGGAATTAGAGAGCAGGGGTCAATGTCTATTAAGACCTCCCTTGGTTTCTGACAAATTATGTGCATAAAGGATAAGGCCTTTTAATTCTCGTAACACTGTGATAGTGTTAGAGCACAGCCTTTGAGGTCAGATAGCCTGGATTAGAGCCCAGCTCCACCACTTACGACTGTATCTTCTTAGGCAAGTCACTTAGCGTCCCTAAGTCTCGGTTTCTGTATCTGTAACAGATGGAGAGTTAACAGTTCCTGCCTCATGGAGTTGTCGTGGGGATTAAAAACAGCCCGCACAGGACAGGCACCTGATAAGTATCGGCTATCCGGTCAGGGTCTGGCTGTCTGAACAGGACCCCTTCTCTGAGGAGGGATGCACACAGAGCAGAGAGGGAGGAAGGGGTACAGGCAGGTCAATCAACTCAATCCTGGAGATCAGTGATTTGATGTGAGGTGACCAGAATGCCTCTGCTCTGAATCAATGACTCAGATAGAACAGCACGTGTAATTTGCTTTGCAATACAGCCCCACGCCCTCAGGTTTAGTTGGAAAGCCCCCGTCTGCCTTTACACCATCTCCTTCTGCACTGGCATCACTGGGAGGTGATACCTGCACTGTCTTCCCGCTGGGTGTCATCTGGTTTGGGCGAGGCCTGAGTCATCTTGAATCTATGTCTGTCTTCTAGGTTACTGGCACTCCCATCTAATTAACTACCAACTGCAAGTGTTACGAGCATCTTTCCTGTTCCTCGCCATTAACCATCTGGGTCTCTGAGTATGTCGGCATGGAAAATGTGGCTCTAAATCCCCAGATGTCGACACTCAGGGGTGTGTCAGTGGCTAAGTAAGTCTGGCACACAGAGATGTTCATCAGACCTTTTTTCAAGGATGCAGACGGTGCTGGATTCTGGGAGAAGCTGGTGTGAGTGCTGTCCAAGGTGGCCAAGTTTTTAACCTCAGCACAGGAGTGAAGGAGACAGCGCTGGGCCAATCTCCCAGGCTGAGGGTTCACGAACTAGCAGACCAGCCTCTCATGGGATGGGGGTGTGTGGTGGGACCCTTCCCTCTTTGATTCCTGAAGTCATTCCACTTACCTCCAGGGTCCCTGCCTGACCACTGTTTACAAAGCTGACGCTGCCCTGCTCTCCTGATGACAACTTCAATGCCACTCAGAAAGGATTAAGATCTTACTTAAACGTACACACAAAGCTCCCCAGGGTACAGCTGTCAGGGGGGAAGAGCTGAGGCGGCAAACCTTGTAAAGAGAAAAGCCAGCGATAAAGGTGGAAACATCACGAGGGAGATCCCTCTGTTCAGAAGCCCAGTTGGTGCAGACTTTTCCTGTAGAAATCTGCTCTGCTCTCCCCACCTCATCCCAGTGCACCTCCCCTGCCACTGGGGAGGGGGATAGGGGGCTGGCCACTACCCTCAAGCCCACAATGATCACTGTCATCACCTGCCACATGAGCTGAGCCAGCCAGGGCCCCAGACTCCTCCAGCTGGCACGAGTGCCCACTACCTCCTAGGCCAGACTCTCTCCGGCCAGCCGTGGGTCAATCAAGGGCCAGCCCGGGCAGAGGCAAGATCCCCCTTAGGGTACAGATGCTGGCCTGGCCAGGGCAGGCACCTGGCTCCACCCACTCCTTGGATGTCCCCACAGGGATCTCACCTCCCTTGCACGGTTTATTTCATCCTTCACCTCACTCCGCCTTCCTCACACCTGGCAGGCAGATCTCATCAGTTCCCTCTTAAAGCTTAACAGGGCCAAGAGAAGGTAAGGCATTTCCCCAAGTTCCCACAGCTGCAACACGGCAGTGTGAAGACTGAAACTCCGGTCAGTCTGCCTGTTCCAAATGCTGTGCTCTCCCCTCCTTTGTCATCACATGCCTCCCTCTCTGGGTGGCAGTTCCCAGTATCCCCAGGGAAGTGGGGAGATTTGCCTGGAGGCCAAGCCTAGTAGTCAGGAGCCTGGATGGTGAGGGTCCTCTGGAAGTTGGGGCTTGCTTGACCTCATGGGGTCTCCTAGACGCCCTGGGGAGGTTCACCCCTGGGGACACGGGGCCCACCTGCCTACCTGCCACGACACCAGCCACATAGACAAGCGCAATGCGGGTTGCTCCGTGCACCATCTCCAGGGGTACCCCCACCAGGAGCTGCAGCACCACATTGAGTCCCAGGTGTTCTATCCTGTACAGAGAGATCACATTCATTCATCCATTCATGTAGCATGCCACGATGCTGGGGATCCAGTAGTGAACAAGACCTTATAGCTGGGAGACCTGGTGGTCTAGTGGTTAGGACTCAGTGCTTTCACTGCTGTCGCCCGGGTTCAATCCCTGGTTGGGGAACTGTGATCCCACAAGCCGCGCTGCATGGCCAAAATTAAATTAAAAAAAAAAAAGACCCTATAGCTGCCTTTGAGGAGCTCACAGTCTAGGGGGTGGAGGGGAAGGAATTACAACGCAGACAGACCATTTTAGAGTGTTCCTTCCACCCTCCCTGCCAGCTGGGACAGGAACACAGGTGCAGGGCTGGGGGGTGACTGGCAGTGTCTGCACTTCCCACT
>NW_020172446.1:1704757-1729715 GCF_003031525.2 Neophocaena asiaeorientalis asiaeorientalis
AAAAAAAAAAAAAAAAGATCCAGCAACTCCATCAGTTGACACAAGAGAAGCTGAGGCTGTGTGACCTTAAGTCACACAGCCGGTTAGTGGTCAGGCTGGGACCACGGCCCCGGTCTCTGATGTGCGGGACCTGGTCCATTATCCAGGCTACTCAGTCGCTCCGGCTCGCTATTGTATTTGTAAGACCTACTGATATTTAAAGAGAAACATGTTTTCCAAACAAGTGCAAGCACGAAAGACATCTGTTAGAGCTTAGTATATCAAAGTTACCCTCCAGTTCCTGTGGTGTCCAGATCTTGGTTCATGAGGAGACAGAAGCATGAAGTGCCTCCCCGACCCTGCTCCTCAGCCTGTGAAGCTGAAGCTGGGACACAGCAGGCAGGGCATCCATCCGCTCAGGCTCAGAGTGGAGACGTCCATCAACAACCATCCAGAAGTCTCCTCACGCCAAAGCACCCTTCCCAGCACGCGCAGCCAGTTAGGGGGTGGCTCTTGTGCCCCCTTTAGCGGCTCAGCAGGAAGGGAGGCTCACAGGGGAGCTTCCTCTTGGCCACTGTGGGTCTTTCTGCCAAGGAAAGAGCCATGGGGGCCGGGATAATCCTCTCCCCATTGGCAATCCCAGGGACAGGCACCCACAGGGCTTTTCCATCACTTCTCTAGAAGAGTCTGTAGAAGACACCGCAGAGGTCTGGTGTCCGGGGACTCTGATTTCCCAACTCCATGCTTCTACTGTGTAAAAACAGTCTCCAGCCAAGACCATGCTCTTCAAGGGACTTGGACCTGGGTGGTCGCCTGGTCCTTATCATGGGGTAGGAGGTACCAGTGAGAACTGATTGCACTCCAGGCCCCAAAAAAGGCCACACGGCTCTACAAACAGAAACTTTAAGTATTGCGAGAGTTCCTCAAGAAGACTCATGCCACCATATTGCGAGACCTCCTTTCAATAAATCTGTCCTTTATTTCACTTATGGGGCACTCACACACATGGTTTATGGACAATGAACCTGGCGGCGGACCACATTTCCCTCTTTGCTTTGGCCGCTAGGAAGTTCAGAATAAATTTATAACCCACTTATAGCAAGTACATAGCATCACATGCTGTGTATATGCTAAAAAGCTCTCTGCTGGCTTTTTAGCATTTTCCTCTATTTTCCCTTTCCCATACACTTTTTTTTAAAATAAATTTATTTACTTTATTTATTTATTTTTTGGCTGCCTTGGGTCTCCGTTGCTGTGCACAAGCTTTCTCTAGTTGCAGCGAGTGGGGGCTGCTCTTCATTGCGGTGTACATGCTTCTCATTGCGGTGGCTTCTCTGGTTGAGGAGCACAGGCTCTAGGCACGCGGGATTCAGTAGTTGTGGCACACGGGCTCAGGAGTTGCAGCTCGCAGGCTCTAGAGAGCAGGCTCAGTAGTGGTGGCGCACGGGCTTCGTTGCTCTGCAGCATGTGGGATCTTCCCAGACTAGGGCTCAAACCTGTGTCCCCTGCATCGGCAGGCGGACTCCCAACCACTGCGCCACCAGGGAAGCCCCTCCCATACACTCTTAATAACTTACTCATACAGTTTGGTATAAGTTTCAAGAAGCCACCTCAAATCCTGTGTCCAGGTAGATAAAAATAAAAAATAAATTTCAATCCAGGCTCTCTGGACCAGTTATTTTCCCACAGGGACTCTTTTATTTTATTTTATTTTTTTTTCCCCGGTACGCCGGCCTCTCACTGCTGTGGCCTCGCCTGTTGCGGAGCACAGGCTCCGGACGCGCAGGCTCAGTGGCCATGGCTCACGGGCCCAGCCGCTCCGCGGCATGTGGGATCTTCCCAGACCAGGGATTGAACCATTGGCCCCTGCATTGGCAGGCGGGGTCTTAACCACTGCGCCACTGGGGAAGTCCCCCCCACAGGGACTCTTGATAGAGTGTACTCACCCCGCATGCATGAAGATGTAGGTCAGGTAACGCCAAGCCTGTGCTCGGAGCTGTGGATGGTAAACCAGTGAGTTCTTCAGGTATCGTGGATGGGTTACCTGCAGCACAAATTGGTCCAGCGACACCCCATTATAGAGGAAAAAGGCAACCTGGATGAGAGCACAGAATGAAGAGAGCCTGTTACTAGGTGTGAAACTGCCCAGGAACCCCTCTTGTGCTGACCTTTGGAATCCCTGCGGAAGGAGGGACATCCCTACGACCAGAGCCAAGCTAGCTCTGCACCATCTCTTACCCCACTTCTGTTCGATTATTTTGTTAAATGTTCACAAAATGGTCTCTGCCCACATTTCCTCGGTGTTAAGCAGGAAGGGTTTGTAGGATTTTAAACTTTAATTCAGATAATAACTCACATACCCACTTGGGGGCTGAGGCAATTCCACATAAGTTGATTAAAAAAAAAAAACTCTGGTAAAATACACATAAGGTAAAATTTACCATCTTAACCATTTTAAGTGTACGGTTCAGTGGTATTACATACATTCATAATGTGCAGCCATCACCAACATCCATTTACAGTATTCTTTTCATCTCGTAAAACTGAAAGAAACTCTATACACATTAAACATTAATTCCCATTCCCTGCCTCCAGCCCCTGGCAATCACCATTCTGCTTTCTGTTTCTATGAGTTTGACTACTCCAGGGACTGCATATAAGTGGAATCATACAGTATTTGTCTTTTGTGGTTGGTTTATTTCACTCAGCATAACGCCATCAAGGTATAGCCCTGTTGTAACACACGTCAGAATTTCCTTCCTAATAATCCTCTGTATGTATCTACCACATTTTGTTTATCCACTCATCTGTCAGTGGACACTTGGGTTGCTTCCACCTTTTATCTATTGTGAATAATGCTGCTATGAACATGGGTGTACAAATTTCTCTTTGAACCCCTGTTTTCAATTCTTTTGGGTATACACCCAGAAGTGGAATTGCTGGACCATGTAATTCTGTTTAATTTTTTTGAGGAACTGCCATACTGTTTCCCACAGTGGCTGTACCATTTTCCATTCCCACCAACAGTACACACGTGTTTCAATTTCTTTGAATTCTCACCAACACCTCACATAATTGTCCTTCTTTTTTTTTGGCTGCACTGTGTGTCATGCGGAACTTCCCCGACCAGGGATTGAACCTGTGCCCCCTGCAGTGGAAGCGTGGAGTCTTAACCACTGGACCGCCGGGTAAGTCCCACATAAGTTAATTTTAAAGATGACTAAAAAATAAATAAATAAATAAATAAATAAATAAATAAATAAAAAGATGACTGATGTGTACTTGTTTAAGCCCTAAGAGAGTATTTATTTGAACTATTTTTTCCTGGAACTCTTTTTCTTTCTTTAAATATTATTTATTTATTTGGTTGCGCTGGGTCTTAGTTGCAGCAGGTGGGCTCCTTAGTTGCGGCTCGCCAGCTCCTTAGCTGTGGCATGTGAACTCTTAGTTGCGGCATGTATGTGGGATCTAGTTCCCCGACGAGGGATAAAAACCAGACCCCCTTCACTGGGAGCACGCCACCAGGGAAGTCCCCTGAAACTCTTTCTAGAATGTAAAATTCACGTCCCTTAATTTTAAGGATGTCTCAGGTATTGATCTGGGCTATAGGAGTGATGTCTTCTCCAGTAACTGATAGGGGTTTTGCTCCTATACTAAATGGTCCCAAATTCTTGTTTCTTTACGACTCAGGTTTGCTTTTACATTTTCTTTTGTCCTCTCCCGCAATGCCTGGGTGTCAGCATGTTGTTGACCAGGTACTACAAGGTTCTTACTTCCTATTGTTGGTTGGTAGGGAGACCCTTCTAGTAGCTTCCCACCATGTTCACTCTGTTATGGACTCAGAAAACCAGGTTACTAGAACTGTATGTAAAACAAAAACCTTGGGCTTTAGTATAAGGACTCTGAAACAGTTATTTCATCATTTTCCAGTTTCTTCTAGATTGGTGGCTCGAGATTACACAGCTGAGGTTTCTGAAAATCTGAAACCAATCTGGACACAAGATCGGACTCCTCTGGATGACCTTGGGCAAATTATTTTAATTTACTGGTCCTCAGTTTCCCCATCTGGAAATGGGGATACTAATTCTTACACTTCCACGGTGATCGTGAGGTTTAAAAACGATAAAGTACGTGAGGAGCAGGCATGCACTGAGGGAAGGCAGCTGTAATTAGTGTGTGGCTAAGCCCTCCCGGGCTGAGCCTGGGAATGGCTCAGGCCTCCCAGCAGCTGGACTCCCGGGGCTCTCTGGGAGCCGTTCTGTCCACCTAACACCATGAGTACAGGTGGCCTGGGAGCAAATACAGCTTCCAAGACAGCTTGTTATTATTGGTCCTCAAATAGAAGTTAATAAATAGACCAACACAGTAAGTGCTTGGAAAACAAGTCCAAGAATATCTCAGAAAAATCACAACTTCCACATGTACTTGGATGAAGCCAGAACAACACAGGAGCTCTAGCCTGCAGTCCAGATATTATGACTTAGAAAAAAAGAAGAGCGACGCCATGAAGCTTAATGATCCTGCGGTTTGATTCAGCAGGAACTTTACAAGAACATATGCAGGGGCGGTAAGTAGGCCCCTGGTTCTGGAAGAGAAACGATGGAGATTATAAAACGCCCAAGGGAAGCCAAGCATTGGTTCGTTCAAGACCCGGGGTTGGGAGGCCCGCTGGTTCTTGGGCTGAGGAGCGGAAAGCATTCAGAGTTCCTCATACAGGAGCGCTGATGCAGAAGGTGGTACTTTGGATTCTGTTATTTTAGAATAACAATAGGTACGGATGATTTCCTAAGGGGAGAATGTTCTTGCAAAACACGTGAAGCCCACATCTACCTGTTCATATAGGCTCCCTCCCATATGTATTTGTGCAATGCTTTTGTGTTCAGAAAGCACCACCTGCCGTTCTCTGGCTCTAAATAGGGGAGTCCTGTGGGAAAAGGAGGGCAGGTCTGGTTATTCCTACTTCACAGGCGTCCCAGGGGAGCACATGACTCGTCCGGGTTACTCACTCCAGGAGGAACTAAAAGAAGGTGTCTTCATGAGTTAGCCTGGCTAAATCCCCCGAATCAATGAACTAGCGACATTGTTTTTGCTGCTGTTGGTTTTGGTGGAGGTGGTCACAGGGGGATTTTGCTGCAGGGTAATGATCTCTGTAATCTCTCTATGGTCCGGGGGTTATAACAACACTTGCGTGCCCTGTAACAGGGCCTGACTTGCAGTGACATGCCCTTCCCCTCGTGATCTCAGATATCCTCTTGACCCTCCGGCAGCCCCTTCCCCACCCTCGTCCTTGCCTCCAGCAGCGTTACTGTGATCATGAACCAGGGCGGTGGGCAGCAGGTGTAGCTGTCGTAGTACCACTTCCGGTCAATCTCCCGGGGCAGGGTCTCGTATGCCACGTGGCGGATCAGTCGCTGGGAGAAGTTCAGCCCCTTCTCCTCCAGCAGGGCCTTGCTGCAGAGCCTGCGGTTGCCCTGCAAGATGGCCTGGCGGAAGCTGTTGGACCGCTTGTTGCTAATCTACACAGGAAACAGGGCAGGGGAGGGGGGTCAGAACCGGAGTCTCAGGGGAGCCCCATCCCGTTTTCCCAGCCAGCACATTCCTTAGACCAACCAGGCCTGATTCTGCCTTCCTCTTTCTTCTGTAATAATAGTTAACAAGAAGTTAAATGTAATAGTTAACAAGAAGCAATATTCACTGAGCTCTTATGTGTCAGGGGCTGTTCTAAGCACATCACAGCTTGGCTCATTGATGCAACTAGTCTGCCTGCTAGATAAAGACCATGAATATCCCCATTCCACCAGACAGGAGACCAAAGCACAGAGAGTTTTAGGAACCCATCAAGTTCAAACCCGGTAGGGCTCCAGAGCCTGTATTCATATCCACTATACCTCCCTTCCACCCACTTGTCCATTATCCATCACAATTTCCTTAGCAACTACTAAGCATTAGGTGTTGCCAGACATGGGGATACAGTGGTGCTCAAGACAGATAAGTAACCAGCAATAAGTAACGGTTCAGAGTGAAGGCTGCTGCGGGAGCACACAGGAAAGAGTCCAACCCGGTCCCAAGGTAGTCAGGGAGGGCTTCCTGAAGGAGGTGGCATGAGTCAGAACTGAAGGATAAGTAGGGGTCAGCATCCTTGGTCCCCGGAACCAGAACCCAAAGCTGTGCTTGTGGAAGATCATCAGCCCTGAGTGCCTCCAAGGGAACTGTGATGCTCAGGGAGCCCCAGGACTGGCCCCTCCCCAGGCAGAGTCCTGGCTGCCTCACTCAGTGGTCAGCCTGACCCCCAGAGATCAGAGGCGGTCCTACTGACTTCCAGCCTCCCAAGGCTTCTGTTATCTCCCACCCACCCTCCACGACCACACTCTAGACCCTTCCTACGGGGAGATGTCCTAAAGACACAGCTCTCCCAACCCCAGAGCTCACAGTGCCACCCAGGGGCTACTCTGTGGTTGCTGGGTGGGGATTATCAACATATTCCTGGGACTGTGGGCCCAGCAGGGACATCAGGTTAAAACTGAAGGCAGGAGTCCAGACAGGGCTGGGGAGGTGAGCCAGCCCAACCAAGGCACATGGGTTTGAAGCCCTGTCAGGGGGCAGGGAGCTGGGGAGGATCTGGGTTCAGACCAAGCCAGGTGGAACAAGCCTCCATCTGCAGTACCCCGTCCCCTCTCCTGGGTTCGGCACACACCTGAAAAATCTGGCTTAAGCCTCCCCCATCCAGCAGGCCTTCCTGGATGAACCCCTTCCAACGATGCCCTATTCCCATCCCCTCCACGCCTGCAAAGCTTGGGTCTGGTTCTTAGTGGCTTGGCGGTTCTGTTAATGCGGATAGGACTTGGGGCTCCATGATCACTACAAGCCCAAGATAAGACCATGTCATCAAATTAGTTTGTAGCCGTCCTCTCCCCCAATCCCTGGATGTGTACATGCACATGTGCGTGTACCACACATATACTCACAAACAATACATCTGCAAGACCCGTGGTGGGAAGGAGCTCAGCATAAATACAGGAGAAGCAGTGTGTACACACATACACACTCACCATTCAGCTGTGCCCCGATGTGCCTAGAACTGTGCCGGGCACAGCAGCAGCCATGGTCTCTGGCCTCACAGAGCATACAGGAGAGACAGATGCATAAACGGCAGCAAAAGAGGATGTCATCTTCATCGTTTGGTGCGTAGTATCATCCCCACGTTATAAAGACAGGGATGAGAGCTTGGAGAGCGTAAGTAATTTCCTCAAGGACCCACAGTTAGTAAATCACAGAGTCAGGATTCAAATCCAGATCTGCCTGACTCTGGAGCCCATGTGGAGCTTTTGTGCCAATTAGATAAGGGAGCCTCTCCTTCCAGGTGGATGCACCCATTCCAGGCCTTGCTGAACAAAGCCCAGGCCAGATTTCAGTCCCCATTCCTCTCTCTGCCCGGCATCCTTGTGCAGTCCACAACCTGCACACCCATACATGATAACCCTGGCCACTCAGCTGTAATGCAATGTGGTCTGTGCTATAAGACAGGCCTGTGCAAAGCACTGCGGGGGCTCTGGGTAAGGTTGGTTCATTCTGCCTGGGTTGGGGTGGGAAAGGGCTCACAAAGGACGCAGAGGAGTTAACCTGGTGGAAGAACATTAGAGGCAACAAAAACTTTCAAACACTTCTTATTTAATCCTTGCCACAACCCTGAAGAGGGTCTCCTTTGGCTTCATTTTACAAATGGGAAAACCGGGGCTCAGTTTTGCCACTGAGTGGCAAAGGCAGAGCCTGTCGCAGGACCCAGGCCCACCTGACTCCAGCCCCTGAGCTCTCTGCCCTGCCCAGAGCTTCCCCCACTGGTGAACCCCTTCTTAGTCTTGGCCTCCAGGGCAGCCCTGCTCACAAGAATCCAGGCTATGGCTGGCTGCTCCAGCTCAGAATTCAAATAGAGAAATCTCGATGGTAACAAGTAATCTGCTGTTGTGAATTCACACGGACGACTCCACGAACCCCCAGCTGGAGAGAAGCAGCTCCCCTGGCCCAGCCATGCCCTCACTCTGCCCTGGGCTGAGCAGGGCATGCAGCAAACACGCTGGCGCTGGGGCTGTGGACGAGCCGATGCAGGCTCAACTCCGTGGCCTGCTCTTTGCTGGCACTGCTGGGTTCCCAGTCACGGGGCTCACCTCCATGGCCCATCCCATGAATCCCAACTGTCCCCAACTCCCCTGCTTATCTGAGCTCTGCACCCCCGCCCTCTGGGAGATCTGCTCCCTGGGTCCACTCTGAACAGCAGGTTTCTTCACCACTAAAGGCCCTACAGCTGCTCCCTGCAATCACGCTAACCTCTGGGCAAAGGCAGGTCCTTAATCAAGAAGCAATTAAAACAATGCCAAAGCCCACACATCCACATCAGAGAGCAAACCTGGCACGATGGCAGGTCCTGGCTCCTCCATCACTGATGCTTTTGAATTCCAAGAGCCTGGGGACTTCACACCGGTCATTTCATGGGTGACAAGAAGAGGGGCGACTGTTTCCATTTCACCGATAGGGAAACCAAGTGGGGCCTTCCAGCCTCGTGTTCACGCTGCTAGTTCATGCAGCTTCTGCTCATGTGCCATCCACCCCACAGAGGGATGCTTCCTGCTTAACCCCACTGAACCCCACTCCAATCCCGCCACAGTAGCCCCCGGAACAGCACAGCAGTAACCCCAGTGAGGAGGAAGTCCTGACTCAAGACACCAGACCACTGGGCAGGATTCACGGGCCTCCCGTCTCCAGCCCCTCCGACAACCCAGGACAGCTGCCAGCAGGTGTGATGAGCTCCGGCCTTCACCCATGTGCCCCGTTGCACCTGAAAGGTCTGCCCTGATCCTCCCAACATCCACTCCCCAGCTCCTCTCCTGCCAACGATAACCTCCCACCTCCCACTCCAAATCCTTCCTTTCCGTGGAAATGACCCCACTCCCAGCTCCACGGGTGGGCACTGATTGGTTTGATTCAATCGGCACAACCCACTGACCCAATCTAGGCCAACTGGAGGAAGGAAATCCCAGGCCTCACGTGGGAGCTACCACACGAAAAGTCCCTCTCCTCCCCTGCGTGGTGAGGCCTGAGGGCATGAGGGCTGGAACAGCCGCAGCCACTTTGCTGCCACGATGGTAGGGTCTGGAATTGCCTGGGGCTTTTTTGAGTACTGCTGACACTGTAGAAAGCAGAACTGACAGATAAAGAGAAATTGGGTCTTTGGTGATTTCCTTTCACCTGCTGAAGCCTGGACTTCTTCAGTGCTGCAGACCAACAGATCCCATTAATTATCCAAAAGGATCCTCTAAGCCACACCCCCAAACAGGCCTCTCCCAGTGGCGAGGGGCCCAGAGCGCTCACCAGGTTGACAAAATCCTGGTAGCAGATCTGCCCATCGGCATGGCTGTCGGCGAGAGCCAGCAGCACCTCCCTCTTGTGCGGGTCCAGCTTGGAGCTTTGGCTCTCCAGGAGGCTCCGGAACTTACATGTGCTGATGTAGCCCGTGTTCCCAGGGTCAAACTGAGGGAGAAGCACACACACCAGTGGGGTCAGCAGGGCTCCGTCTCCCTCTCCACACTGCCCCGGGTGCCCCATCACCGTCACCACTCACGGCTCCTGTCTCCGGCCCTCTGCTGACAGAGGGCTAGGCGGCATCTGGGATGTTTCCAAGGCCCCCAGGGGAAACACCCAAATAGGGCAGACAACCACTTACAACCCTAGAAGGCCCTGGAGACCTCTGAGGTCGCCCAGCGCAGCCCTGTGGTGCGTGGAGAAGGGAAACGGAGGTTCAGAGAGGTTATTACTCTCTGCCTTTACTCCTGACCCTGGACAAGGGGAAAGGGGGAATGAAAAGGCGATGAGTAGAGGAACATGAGGAAATCTGGGGCCTGGGGCAGAGGGACTGAGCGGGGAAGGCATGAGGCCCCGGGCAGCGGGGAGCACAGCCCGCACAGCGCTTCCGCATCTGCCTGCCAGCCCCTCTCCCACGCCTGCACCCACGTACACCCCACACAGGGCTCCCCAAAGACACTGTGCTCTGAGTGTTTGGTTGTTTTTATTTGGGAGCCATGCCACACAGTATGTGGGATCTTCGTTCCCAGACCAGGGATCGAACCCGCGCTCCCTGCATTGGAAGTGCGGAGTCTTAACCACTGGACCACCAGGGAAGTCCCTGGTTGGATTTTTGATGCTGCCCTTTTCCCTCTGCAGCTTTGCACACGTGGGCACCTCTGCCTAAGACTCCCTCTCTCCCCTTGTCTCCCTGGGAGACTCCGACTCACCCTTCCGACTCCTCAGATGTCCCGCGTCCAGGGAGCCTTCCCCCAACACGTGATCTGCAACCCCTGCATGTCAGACAGCCCTCTGGCCTCCACCCTGCACTGGCCTCCATTTTCAACTCCTTGCTGGTTGGTGAACAACTTTCCCCGGGGCTTATGGCACAGAGCCGGGCAGAGTCGGCACTCAGTGAAGATTTGTTGGGTGAACAAGTAGATGTTTGGGTGAAAAGACAGGTACCCATTTTCCAAGGAAAGGCTCACAGGTTCAGTTAGAAAGGGGGCTTATTCATCTCTCCCAGAGAAGCACACAAGCTTTGTCACCCTTCCATCCCCTCTCCTTCCCTGCAGAGCCCAGTGTCTCCACTCAGTACACACTAACGAGCTGCCAGGTTGCCCAGGGAAATCCTGTTCACAAACCCCGTCCCCACATGAATTCACTGCACACGGAGGTGCTGCTGAGGGTTGCTGAGATTTTAAAAGGCAGACAGACGTCCGCGTGTGCATGACAAGGGAGCCCGAAGACCGAACCCACCTTTCCCTCTCTTCTGGATAAGGTCAGTGAAGACTATTTTCGGAAGGCTGATGCTGTGTGCAGCCTGTCTAAGACAATCCAGGAGAAACAGCCAAGAGTCACAAGTCATGACTCCTTCAATTCTCCCCAGATCTCAACGAGAGAGGACATCTCTAATGAGGCCTATTTAAACATCTGCCTGTGTACCCAATCCTCCACCCAAAATACCAGATTTCAGGGATGACACCTCTTCGGTTCCCACCATCGAGTACTTTAGGAAACTCACCTACCCTCTGTTCCAGAAAGATCTTCACGAGTAAACACGCCTAATATTTGCTGAGTGTTTTCATGGGGCCAAACACCACACCAAGCATTTCATGTAAATATATGATTTCTTTGACCTCCTGCCGCGACCTTATGAGCGGGTCCTATGGTTATATCTCCATGTCACACACAGATGAGGAAGTAGAGACACGGGAAAACGAGCACAGAGAGGTTAAGTGACATGTCTGCAAGTGGCAGAGCCAGGATTCCAGACCCGGGCAGCCCGGCACTGCCTCTAACCACTGGCTGCCGCTGACCGTCAGCCTCTAGGGCCTCTGCTCTGCTGCTCAGAAGCCAGATGTCAAGGGTCAAAGAGGTGAGTGCAGGCCCAGGAGCGGAGGGGCTCCAGGAGCCACACGGGCCCACTCTACACAGATTTTTTAAGCAGGAAAGAGCTCATACAGGAACAGTTCTGATCTCCTTATAGCTCAGACAGGAAATGACGCCTGGGGTGGCAAAGCGGAGACGGCTGCTAGGGAGGGTCTCCTTCTCTGCCTGGGACCCCTCCCGTCCCCACAGGCTGGCACTGGCTACAGGGACTCACCAGCCTGGCCCCTGCCTGGGCCCACGTGGCCCTCGTACTGGGTGGGCTGACGTGGGGGATGAGAAGCAGCCCCGAGCCCTGGGAAGATCCATCCCCTCCCTAACCCTCCCCTGGTGAGCACGGCAGGGGGCAGTGGGCTGCTCACAGCAGGGAGCCTCTGCTGCCCAGCCCGGGGTGGGGGTGGGGGTGGGGGAGGAAGCCAATCCCCGCCCCGGGGGCCCATCCGTGGCTGGGGTGGGGGGCAGTGGGGTGGAGGCGCTGGGATCAGGCAAGGGCCCCTCTCCCTCATTCCAGCTCCAGACAAAGGACCACCTGCTCCCCTGCTCTCCCTCCCCTCCAGGGCTCCCTGCTGTCGTCCTAGTGACAGGGGCTGCCCTGTGGCTCCTCCTCCTACCCCCTACCAGGGCCTGCCAGGCCTGCCCCTAGCACATTACAGGCTCCAGACCGCAGAGAAGGGGCTGGAAGCCGGCCCAGCCTCCCTTCTCTGCCAAAACTCTACCTTTCGTGCCAGGGCCAGACAGCCCAGACAATGGGGGGACGGTCATCGCTACGCTAATAATGAGGCCTCAGGGATGAAGGAGGGGGACTGGGGGAAAGGGTGGGAGAGGGAGGGAGGGGCCAGCTGCCTGGGCTCCACAGATGTACACGGGACACCTTCCAACCACCACCCCAAACACCTGGGAAGATGAGGGCAAGAGCCCCAGCTGACAGGGGGCAGGGGGCGCGGGGCGGGGCGGGGGGGGGAGTGCAGAGAGAGGGAGCGAGGGGGAGACAAAAAGAAACACACACAGAGAGGATTCGTGCAGAGGCAGAGAGAGGTGGGCACCACTGCCCTGATGGAGCTTCTAAAGGAGGCTGCGAGCAGCAAGGCAAAATCCCACTCTGGTCTCAGCCACTTACCAGTTTGTGTAATTGAGGGTAAACATCTCGAGCCATAACTGCCTCAGCCTCATTCATCAAGCAGGGGCGAGCGTGCCCTCGGGGTGCGGTGGGTTGAAGCAAACGCAGGGCTGTGCTCTCCAGGGCCCAGGGCCGCCCGGACTCAGTGTCCGGCTCCACTTGCCTCATTCGAAGCTAGGAGGGAGCAGCCCTGCCATGGAGGCTTGGCCGACCCTCCTGGACACCATTCCCGCCTTTGGGCCTCCTCAAGGGCAGCTTTGGGGACAGGATCATACAAGCACCGTGGTTTGGAGCTTTGGGGGAAACAAACCCTACAAATGCAATTTCCTTGTCAATAATGTACTGAAGGTCCCGAAGCTCCCCGTCCTGGGTGCTCCATGACCCAGATTCACCCACTTTGGACTGAAGGGGGGCTCTTGGAATGAGGTCTAGGTTGGGTGGGTTGGAGACAACCTGACTGGGGTTAGTCTGGGGGTGGCGGGGCAGCGGGAGGAATGGGGCTGTGAACAGCCGCAGGCAGAGGCCCCTTGGAGAGCCAGGAGCATCCTTGCAGCTGCCTCCCCAGTGCTGTGCAAGGCCAGGTGTGTGTGTGCGTGTGTGTGTGTGTGTGTGAAGGGGGAGCCCACATTCAGCCTGCGTGGAGGCTGCTGACACAGAAGAGGAGGAAAACACAAAGTGACGAGTGACCCTCCCACAGCTCCCGCCCACCTGCCTTGGCCTTGAAAAGAGCTTCAAGACTCCAGGGGCGCTTAATCCCACCAGCACCCAGCCCTCTGGCCCCTTAATCCTCTAGGTCGCCAGTTCTCCCCACCCCCGGCGCCCCACGCATGCTCTGCCATATATATATCCCATCTCCCGCCCTGGGCCCCCTCCTGGCTCACCTATGACCTTGGATGCAAAAAGGACCCACCGGATTCTCTCTGTACTGTTGCCACCTAGGGCTCTTCCCCTCCTCTGGGGCAAGGAGTTGGGGGAGAGTTCTGGAAGGAACCCCGGCCCCAGCTGCTGTGCCATCTTGGGCAGATCATTAACCACACTGCCTCACTTTCCCCATCCACCATGTAGTAGGAACTCTCCCTTCCTGGGGCGATGTAAGGTGGTCCCGTCCCAGCCTAAGCATACCATACGCAAATGGGGTCTGGGGAAAGAGACATCCACAACCCACACAGCCCATGGGGGCAGCTGATCTTCAATTCTGCATCTTTGCTCCGTCAAAGGGCTGACGGGAAATTTGGAATGAGGATGAGGCAGCTCACATTTGGGGGGGGGAGGGGGGAGGTCTGTGCTGTAGGAAGGACCTGGTGACACTGGAAAGAAGGACAGCAGGTCAGGAAATGACAAGTCATGATCCAGGAGAGCTGAACGGAACCTCAGTGGTTTTCAAACTGCTCTGCAGAGTTCTAGGGGCGGGGGGACTTCCGAAGCCCAGCGAGGTGGGGCAGGGGTTGCCAAGCGGCCCCGTTCTGAGTTTTCTGTGTTGGCCTTCTGCATACTGCCTGGTTGAACAGCAACGATGGTGGCTGTGTATGCAGAATACCTGCCAGGTATCAGGTGCTACCTCACTGAAACCTCAGGTCACCCCCCTATGTCCTGGTTTGTCTGGGACAGTCCTGGCTTCTTACACCTACTGTCTGAGCATGACTTTTTTGCTTTTTTGGTTGTGCCTGCGCAGCTTGAGGGATCTTAGATCCCTGACCAGGGATCAAACCCATGCCCCCTGCAATGGAAGCACAGAGTCCTAACCACTGGACTGCCAGGGAAGTCCCTGGGCATGATTATTAACAGTGTCCCTTTCACCCTCAAAATCATCCCAATTTGGATAATAAATTATGTGGTCCCCCCATTTAAACCTCACAACAACCCTACGAGGTAGGTGCTATTTTACATGGGGCACCAAGAACAGAGTTGCCCAAGTTTGAAGAGTTGGTAATTGGTGCAGGTGGACTCACATCCAGGTGGACGGGCCCAGAGCTCGCACTCTCCCATCATTAGGATGCCGTGGCTAAAAAGGGTTCGAGAGACCCCAGTTCAGTCCTCCCATTCGTTCATTTAACAAATACTTGCTAAGGATCGACTGCGTGTCTGGCATCACACTAGCTTTATGGACAGGGAAACAGGTGCAGAGAGCAAAAGAAACTAGCTCAAGGTCACAGAGCAAGTTAGTGGTCAAGATGGAAATAGCTCAGGGTTCCTCCACAGTGGTTGGCTGGTCCAGCATTGCTCTTCCTTGTTTTTCTCTGTCCTGTTCTGTCGTATGAAATATAACTGGCTCAGGGTTTCCCAGTGTGTGTTTTGTGGAACACCAGGCCCAAGACGGTGCATGAAATAAGGGTGCTGTGGTTCCAGAAGTTTGGGAAACCCTTTTGGAAGGGCGTGATGTATAAAACCATATTAAAGGTTCTTCAAGATCTTACAGTGGAGAATCCTGTCTGATTTTGTTCAGCCCAGCATTTCCCAAACTTACTGGGTCTTTGATCGTAATATTTTTTCACAGTAACACTCCATGGGACACAATCTGGGGAAAATGCATGAATCCACAGCAGAGTTACTTTTCCCTTTTGTGAAACCAGGCCCCTTTGTCAGTGGTTCCGAACCAGCCTTTCGCCTCCATCTCATGAGTGGCACAGGCCCTCGAGGCGGCTGACACTTTGTCCGGAGTCCTCCAGCCAAGTTAGAAGCCTGCCGGATGCAGGCCCCAGCCAGAGGGTTGAGGAGGGTGCCGGGCCCTGGGAGTGGCCGAGGAGGAAGTGACTGGCCTAATGGGCTGAGCTTCCAGGGAACCAAGCCCGCAGGGTCTGGGATCTGCTTGCTCAGCACCCAGGACAGCAGCGCCACTTCTCCCCTCCCTGCTGCGGGCCCAGGAGCCCGGCCAAGGCGTCAGAATCCACCCACCGGCAGCCAAGCAGAAGAGAAAGAAGAAAGGAACACGTCTATTTTATAGCTCTTATGTTATGTGTGATCTGCACCAACTCATTTCCAGGACAATTCCATGTCTGGTCCCTTCTTCTCTCTCCCAGAGGGACCTCTCCCTCTCCTTCATCTCGAGAGGTCCATGTCCTCAGTGAGGGGTGTGGGAGCCCAAAGGTAGCACCTGGGGAGCCATCCTTGTGCAGACCTCTCACGCCTGGAAGGTCGGGACCTGGAGTCTAAGGAAGCCTCCCATCTCAGGCCCCACTGTCCCCCTCTGTCCACTGAGACAGAATAAGCCCTGGGACAGGACCACATGGTGTGCGTGCCGGGGCAGCAGAAGGTGCAGACAACTGCCCCTCCCCACTCAGGGCTCATCTGCTGGCTCCCTGCATCCTCACCCGGCTTCTGAGCAGAGCGGAATTAACGAGGCTGCCCAGGGGTCTCCAGCTCAGCAGAGCAGTCCCCATCCAACAGCCACAGCCCAGCAGGGAACTCAGGCCCATTCAGGGATATTTACAGCCCCATAAATTAGGCCCAGGCCTGCAGCTGCTGAGGTCAGGAGGCGAGGTTAGGGGAGTAGCAGCTTTCTCTAGCGCTTCTACCTTGCAAATGAAGATGCTAATTCGCCCCACAGAGGAAACCACCTCACACCATCCCCTGACTTTCCCCCCACACCTGAAATACTCATTGGCACAAATATTCGATTGCTCTTATTCTCACATCAACCCTAGAGTATAAGTGTGATTAGTCCCATTTAACAGATATGGAAACTGAGGCACACAGAGACGAACGACTTGTCCAGAGGCACTTCAGTGAGTAGAACAGGGTACCATCGGGCCTGCTTTCAGCTGAAGCTAGGAGTGGATTTATAAAGACCTCAAGCCTCCCTGGGCAGAAGAGAGACCAGTTCCTTTTAGGCCAGGTTCTGACCCCTCCTGCTCTCCAGTCTCCCCACGTGGAGGCACGAGGGGGCTCTGGTGCTCCCCTGGGATTTGGCCAGGCATCTGACAGCTGGGGAAGCTTCAGCAATTCGATGATTCCCAGTTACATTATTTCTGTTCTTCCAGCTGCCACCCCAGGGTTCTGGGGGAGGGAGCTCATCCCTCTCAAGGGGCTTCTCCCAGAAGCTCCAAGTCAGGCTCCTGAACGTCCCCCCGATAAGTCAAAGAGCTGAACCCCAGGATCTGAGGTGGGCAAGCTGATTAGGAAGCTAGAACACCCTTCTATCAGCAGAGAAGCGGAGGACATCCTGGCCTGAATCCAGGCTGAGCCGCTGGACAATTGGCAAATTTCCAGAAAACTACCCAGCTCTCTCTCTCTCAACACCTGGGCCGTGAGAAGAAGAGCTCTCAGACTTTCCCCGGAAGGCAGAAAGCTGGGGTCAAGTGGGGGCCGCCTCTTTCCTCCAGGCCTGCCCATCTCCACCCTGAGAGAGAGCCTCCTGGAAGACCCTGCTTCTCCCCCTTCAAACCACAGAAGGCCTTGGAGGCACACAGACTCTGAGGGGGCAGCCAGGGGTTGTGACTCAGAGGCAGGCCTCTTGGGTCCCAGGAGCCGACGTAACACCTGTGCTGCCTCGCCCAGGTCCAACCATCAAGGACAACTGGGGACTGAAGCCAAGTCATGGCCATAAAGGTAGGAGTCCCAGGGGAGCTGTGGGCAGGGAGAGGTGGGAAGGTTCGAGCAGGGAGGGGTCTTAATCTGCCCCATCCCACCCCCTTCAGCCTAAACTCATTTCCTCTTGCTGCTTCTCCTGGAATCCACCAAGGGATCCCTCTGGTTCCCCAGAAAAGAGAGATCCAGGGAGAAGGAGGGGAGTGGGTTGTCCACAACTCGAGATACACATCAGCTCACTTCCATAATAGAGAACAGCGCCCTGGGCCCAATCTCACAGTTGATCACCAGGAACTGCCAAATCTGAACGCTGGGGTCTGGCCACGTGGTGCCCGATGCCTCATTCTCGCCCTCACCCTCTGCCATGCAGGCAGCCAGTGAGCGGAGGGAAAATGCTTGGGCGTCCACATTCCCCCAGGCAGCCTCTATCCAAACACTTCTCTCCTTTCTTTGGAAAGTTCAGGGGGAACGTGGTTTTCCAGCTCCTGCCCTGAAGAAGTCAGTTTGATATGGTGGAAGGAACCCCAGACTGGGGATCTGGACACTTTGATTCAAGACCTAGAACTATTACGTGGCCAGAGGTTATTTTGAAAACAGTGTTAATTTCTTTAAATTCCAGTAACGCGGTAACCACCACCATATTTATCAGGGGCTCACCGCACACTGTGCCACGTGCTATACACACACCATCTCATCAGGCCTCACCACAGCCCCGAGGGCAGGCAGCTTACTGATGAGAAAACCAAGGCTTGGAGAGGTCACCCGGCTTGCCCCTTGTCACACGGCGAGGAGGAAAACTGGGACCCGAGGCAGACTCCGTGTCCTCGCCCCTGCCTGAGTCACTCAGGGTGCCAAGGAAGCAGATGGAAGCCTGTGAGGCCCGGGTACAGGAACACCGGTCAGAGAGGGAAAGAAAGCAGAGCCGGGCTCTAGTTCCAGCTCTGACATTAATGCACCCAGTGACCTCAGAAGGTCTCGGACCTCTGTTTCCTCATCTGCAAAATGAGCAGATCGGACAAGATGCTTCCACCGACCTTCTACTAATCCACAGTCCTTGAGGTGGTGGCAGCCCCAGAAGGGCTGACACAGGCGAGGTGGCCGCACAGTCAGGGCCTGCCCCTGGAGAAGACATTAGAACCCAAGACAACACGTGCAGGGACGTAGCTGGACTTGTTCGCTCCAGCATGTGCGTGCCTGTTCCGTGTCAGGCAGGCAGGAAGGCAGCGAGCAACCTCAGCTCCCTCGGCCCCGCTGCTCAACCGCTATCAAATGCATTTCTGGGAGTGGTCAGGGGTAAAAGGGTTAATTCAGCATGACTGCTGGGGTCACTGGGCCAGGAGCAGGGTAGGGAAGCTGGCTGTGCGGTAGAAGGAAGTCCACAGACTCTAGGGGCCTGGATGCCACCTGATAAGGGGTTGGAGATGCAGAGCCTGAGTAAGGGAATCCCTCTCTGCTGGTTCATCCTGTGTCCTGGGGGCTGACTCTGGGGCAGGTGCTTTCTGTGCGGCTCTTCACTAATCCATACAGCAGTCTCATCTGAACCTCTTTCCACCTCCCAGAACCCTCTTAAGCCAGCCCACAGGGCTGTAAATGAGGCAGGCTTCAGGGTCAGGCTAAGGGAAGACCCTCAGGCTGGAGGCAAGGAGGCTGGAGGCAAGGAGGCTGGAGGCAAGGAGGCTGGACAGGGGAGACACTTGGGAAAAGCAAGCAGAAAAATCCTCCGGGCGCAGAAGTGGCTCTCTCTCCAGGAGCCGGGATTGGGAAGGAGCTGGTTTAGAGGCTTCGGCCTTTCCTATAGGGGCCTGGATCTCAGAAGCAGCCCTGTGCTTCTTCCAGCAAATTCTGGTTCCTGGTCAAAAGACAGTTGTCAAATGTCCACTGGGGGTTAAGACTCTGCGCCTGCACTGCAGGAGGCACAGGTTCGATCGCTGGTCAGGGAACTAAGGTCCCACATGCCACTTGGCGTGGCCAAAAAAAAAAAGTCCACTGGGTATCAGACATCACTAAGAGAGTTTCCACTTCCATTTAACTCCCACAGTCATCCCTGGAGTTAAAGATAACCCTTCCCATTTTAGAGATGAAGAAATTGAGGCTCGGAGAGCTAATGTTGCTTGACCCCAATCACAAAATCAGTAAGGCTTGAACCCAGGACTCTCTGACCCCACTTTCAGGGTTCTCCCCAGCAGCCCACGCAAGCAGCTCCGTGCTGTGTTCGTAGCATGTTTATAATTTTGGAGGGATAGTCAAGACTTGTCTGCTTCCCTTCTGGGAGATTAGCCAAGTTAGGGTCCCTTCTTGAGGTCTGGAAAATGCATGCTCCTAGTCGGAGGGAAAAAGGGAGACAGGATCAAGTTCCTTTCAATTCTCCCTTTTCCCTCTTGCTTGCTTGAGCTTGGAAAGCAATTGTGCTCTGTTGACTTAACAGAACTCTGCTCCAAACCCTTTTGCTCATTAAACATTTGGAGATCTTGAAGGCATTTGTAAGGGTGAACCTGGAAATGGTTTTCCAACCCTGGAAACCTTTTATGGGTTAGCGGGCTCCAGCCCCATACCTGCCATGGATCTGCTATTTGACCTTGGGTCCTTGAGGGCACCTCCCTGGAGCTCAGGAAGGGACTGGGAGTGAAACTATCAGAGCATAACCTGAAAAAGAGGAGCTTGTGGGAAACCTATGGGAGCAATAACTAAAGGGTACATTACCTGGGCACAATTGTCAATATCAGGGGAGAAGATCAGAAATCAAAAATAAACCTAACCACATATACAAATTTACCAAATGATACAATTTCTCAATATATAAAGGAAGGCTTTCTTGGGACTTCCCTGGCGGTCCAGTGGTTAAGACGCTGTGCCCTCACTGCAGGGGGCATGCATTCAATCCCTGGTTGGGGAAGGAAGATTCTGCATGCCTCGTGGAGCAGCCAAAAAGAAAAAAAAAAATTTAACTAAGTAAATAAGTAAGTAAATAAATTAAGCCTTTCTTAATAAGTGATGCTGGTGTAACTGGATAGGAATAGGATCTGGATGGAGTAAAGAGTCAGACAATTTTTTTTTTGAAATCAGAGAAAAAAACAGTAGGAAACAGAAGCACATATTTATGCGATCTGAAGAGGGAAGAAAAGTGTCTCAGCTCCAAAGCAACATAAGGAATCATGAAGAAAAGGCCCAACAGATTCAGCTGTAGAAAAATAAGACATTTTTAGCATGATATTACACTATAATGACAGGTTAATATTTATGGTAACTTTAAAATCTAGTATTTAGGGAAACCACCCAAGGATATGAAAAGACAGTTTCCTTAAGAAGTTCAAACAGGAAACAAACACCTGGAACATCTGGGGGTCAACGTGACGATCTTCAGGTTTCCTGTCTGTTGTAATTTCTGGGACCTGTGAGGAAACACTGGGGAGGGGGTGAGGTTGGGTGGCGTGTTACACCCCGGCTTGAGCAGACCAGACAAATGTCTAGGATGCTGGGGGTGGGCGGCAGCCAGGTAAACATCCAAGGGACTGGGGTCACCTGTTTTCTGCACCTCCAACTCCCCAAAAGGCATTCAGGCCATTGAGTTGAGGGGTGACCACATAGGACCAAAAGGCCAAGGTCATGGCTTCGAGCCCTTGGATCCAATTAGGGTCATGTTGGGTCAAAGCTACTCTACATGCTGAAGAGCGAGACAGCACAGAGGCACCGGTCTAATTCCATTCCTAACACCTGGAAAAAGGTCCCAGCTGATCCTGGTTTGAAACCAGGTGACCACTGGCATCCCCTTGACCCAGGATGGGAAGGAGGACTGACTGGGGCCAGCCTCCCAATCCAGTGACCTCGGGAAGGTGAATTCCAGGGCCACATTAGTTTACAGGGATTCTGACAGATGTCATGTGAATCCTACCCCATTCAGCAGAGTTTGACCCATCAGGGCTATTTCTGTAAGAAATTGTGGGAAGGTTGCCTGCAACCACCAGCCAAACATTCTTTCCTGAGTACACCAAGTTCACCATCACCAAATCCTTCCTTTAAGTAGGCCCAGAGGAAGAGTCAGAAAGGATAAGACCCCTCAGCTTTCCAAATAACCCGGCGTCCTTCTGAAGTTGTACATCCATTTATGAAGCTTCACACCGGCTTTGCATTCAGCCCTATCAGGGGACTGGTCCAGGTGGGCTGCACAAAGGAGGGGGAACAGACGCAGAGGGACTGGATATCTGCCAGAGGTCAGGCCCCCGCTCAGGAGCAGTTCTTCTCAAACACTAAAGCACCCATAGGAAGGAAAACAACAGAAACAGGCTGTTAAAGCCCCGTGAGGGCTGGGGAGCGGACCTAAGGCAGAACTTATCATGAGAGAAAAAACTGTCCAGAGTTAAGTTCTGGGAGTTTCTTTCTGAGAATGAATTCTGTCTGTCCAGAATGGTTTCTGAGTGGGCCTTCCCAGAAGCAGGCGGATGCTCTTTGTGACACCCAGGATCTCCCTACAGTGGGAAAAATGGGATTTCACAGACCACGCGCTGATATTAGGTGCTATACATTCTCTCTGCTCCCTCAAGTTCCAGATTCTTTCTCCTAAAAGTTTTCCTCCATTCGCCCAAATAGTTCATTTTACAATGTAAACACACACACACGCAGGGATTGGCAAAGGAAATTAATCAAAACGAGAAAGACACAGACAGAGGGAAAAAAAGAATGATACACTTTGTTCTAGGTTTCGATTCTAAATCTGGCAGGAGGTGTGAAGGGCTGGCAGCTTGCTGGCCGTGGTATCTGTGGCAGCAGGCAGCTCCCTCCTGCCTCAGGGCGTCAGGCCAGAAGTTTATGTACTCTTAAGAGCCGGAGGGAGAGATGGTGTACCCCAGAGGGACAGGAGCGGTAGGATGCTCCCCAAGCCACAGCCAGGCCTTGTGTTAAGGTGGGTGACAGCCCCCAATCCCCACCCCAGGCACACCGTGCCTTTCCAGCTGAATTCCGTGTTGTCAGTCCCACTTGGCCGTCTGCATTTAGCTGACTCCTCAAACTGAACTGGTCTGAAACCAAAGTTGTCAATTTTACAAACCCCCCTGCCCCCAGCCTGACTTTTCCTTCTCCTCCTAGGTGCAGAACCTCAAAGTTATACATGTGGTTCACCTCATCTATTTGGGTCTAATAAGATCTTCCAATTCTCCCATCACCATGTCCCTCTTCCTTTCCGCTCCCACTGTCATCTTCCAAGTCAAGGGCTTGTCTCCATTCATGGCAGCAGGCTCCTGGCCAGTTCCTCTCATCCCTGCAACCCATCTCACCTCTATCCCACTCTCACACAGGATCTTCCCAAAGCACTGCCTGGATCTGGTAACAAACTTGTCAAAAAAGCTTTAAAGGCTTCCCCTGCCTCCAACAGGACGAGGTCTGGTCCGTGCTACTTTTTCAGCTTTATCTACCTCTCCAACCCAACACGCTCCCTCTGGCCCAACCAGACTGGTCTCTTAAAGTCACACACACTTCATGGTACAGTCATTTTCACCCCAGGACCACAATGCTCACTATTCCCCCACACTGGGACAGCTCTTGCCACCTCTCCTTCTGCATCATGAAACGGGGAGGGAGAAGGAAACACATAACAACAGCACACAACAGGAGTACCAAGCAAAGAAGAGAACCATTTCCCCGCTGAAGGTCAAATGTCCGTCTCCCGGTTCCAAAGCCAATGCGCAGCACTTCCAACTCCATCCACCACGCCTAGGCTCTAAGCATTGCGAACAATCACATACAAGTTTCCAGCTATGACTCCCCCAACCCTGCAGCAAAATTAGAGTAGAGTCAGCTTTCAGAAGTGCTCATATCGAGTCGCCCTTCAAGGATGGCAGAGATTTGACTTCAGTGGCTCTCTGATGGTGGAGGGGGGAGAGGAAAGGGGACGTTAACCTAAGCCCCTCCCCCTCCTCACCAGCCCCAAAGGTGATCCCCTGGCATACAGAGAACGTCCCAGGCTTTCAATACATATTATCCAGTGTCTCCCTGGTATAAAGCCGGTCCTGGTGAAGTGGCGTTGGGAGGAGGAGGCAGGGAGGGAGGGAGGGATCTCTCTGGGAAGCCCCCCCGCCCCACAAACCTGGAGAGCAGGACCGTTCATTTCCAGAGCTGCCTTAAGCCACGCCCCCACGTCACCGTCTCAGGAGTGCAGAGCTGGGGAAGCCCACGCAAGCAGGGAGACTGCGGGGAGGGCTGGAAGGAACGCGGGTGGGGGGGGATTTAACTGCTCACATACCTGATCAAACAGGACTTTCCAGTGCTGGTAGAGAGGGAGGCCATGCAGCAGAGGAGGAAGAAGAAAGAAAGAAAGAAACACACTTATCACCAAGGCCTCTGTAGCCTCCCAGCGGCTGCCCAGGCTCAGGGACCCGCGCGGACAAGAGATCAGGAAAACCTGGGAGAAGCTTCCCAAACGAGTCTACACATAGAGAAGGTGGAGAACTCAGGTTGGGGAGAGACAGCGTCCCTCATTCTGGGACAGGCAGGAGGAGACATCAGCAGAACAAGGGTGATCCTCAACAATTGCTAAACAGAGTCGTCCAATTCTGTCCGAGGGCCTCTAATAACTTCTGCTGGCTAAAGCTTATCTCCGTGGGAATACACGCCCAGGTGCAATTCCTGCAATTCCATCAGACCTGCTGCAACGGTCTCCACCTGCTGGGGGCCAATGACCCCTGTCAGGAAAATCCACCCCTGCATAAGCATTAACATTTTGCCTGTAGTTTGGGAGGAGGGGGTTTCCGCCTGCACTGAAACCCACCCCCGGCCTCTTTCCAGACTGAGTCTAAGTGATGAGCACATGAGAGTCAGCCAGAGTGTTGGGGCCAGAAGCAAGTGAGGGGTTTAATCACAAGAGTTACAGGGGATACAACCCAATTCAGACTTTCCGGCTGAGGTCTGGCAGGTTGAGGGCCTGGCTTCACTTCCTTGTCCCCACCCTGAGAGGGAACGGGCAGGACGTCTGCCCAATTTTTCACCTCTGTTAGCGGATTAACCTCGGGAGGAAGAAGCTTAAGAAACTCCAGTTCCCAGGACTCCCCAGTGCCGGCTCTGCCCACGGCTCCCAGGACCGGAGGGAGGGAGACACAGGCAGCAGATGGCAGGGAAGCCCTCTAGGGCAGCCCCTCCCTATCCTCGCCCAGGGGACCGTCGCTGGCACCGACGCGGTCTGGGGCTCCTAAGCCCCCCTCTGGGAGTAAAAGCGCTCCCAGCACTCCTTCTCTCCCTCCTCCGGCCGGGCTCAGGGACAGGGGCCAGCTTGAATTTCAATCCCTGTCGCGACAGGGCAGGTGCCGGGCGGGAGCTAATCCGGGAGCGGAGAAGGGGGTCGCCAGACCGGTCTGCGCCGCCGGGTTCCGGGGACTCTGCGGCGCCCGCTCCTTCCCCGGACTCGGAGAGCCCGCAGGTCGCGAGTGGGAGGGGAGGGGAGCCAAGCCACTGCTGTGACGCGGCCGCCTCTGCGGGAAAACGCCGTGTCCCAGGCACTGCACCAGCCGCGAGGAGGGGTCTCCGGCGGCCGACGGGTCCCCAGCACGGCGGCGGGCGCTGCGTTCCGAAGGGAAGCCCGGGGAGCCCAAGCAGGGGGTGGCGCGCGCGTTTCGGGGAGCCCGGTCCCTCCGCCCTCTCTCGCCCGTGGGGACCCGGCCAATCCGGGGCTCTCCCGCGTCACCCTGAAACCTCCCAGTTGCCCCGCGGGGGGCAAGCCGGGGGCAGCTCTCCCCCTGGAGCCCCCCAGAAAGTTTGCCCGGGCGGGGGAGAGGGCACTCACGTCCTCCGGCGCCGCCGGCGGTTGCTCCTCGGCCTCGGGTTCCAGCTCCTCGATGCGCTCCGCCTCGGCGCAGGCGGCCACTGCGGGGCCCGGGCTGGGGTGCTCGCCCATGCCGAGGCGGCGTCCAGGGC
>NW_020172446.1:1729825-1734747 GCF_003031525.2 Neophocaena asiaeorientalis asiaeorientalis
AGAGAAGTGGCTGCAAGGTCCCGGGCGGGGATGGCCCCATCCCCACCTGCCTCCACCCCGGGTTCAGGTCTGTCTCTCAGGACTGGGTCGGGGGTGGGGGTGCAGCGTCTACTTGCCGGGACCCACCGGGTTAAAGATGACTTGGAGGCAGCAGACGCGTGACGGTGGCAGGGGCGAGGTTTTCACTAAGTTGGCAATGTCGGAGTTAACTGGGAGTGAATTGGGGGCCGGAGGCTGGGAAGACAGGATGCCCTGACCACCCTTCCATCTCTCTTCACTTCGGTCTCAGATCCTGGGAGGTCCAGGCAGGCTCAGTAGTTTAGGGATGAGAGAAGTCAGGGGAGTCCCGGACCCCAGACCCTAAATCTTTCCCTCCCCACACCGCAGAACTATGTGACAGTGCCCTGGCTTCATTGGACCAGGTTGACAAAGGTAAGACCAGGGAAGTGCCCCAACTGGGAGAGGGGAGGTAAGGCAACTACAGCGAGTAGGAATCAAGTTAGAGCAGAGGAACAGGGCTTCTAAAGAAAACAACTGGTGCCATTTCCTTGCAGGAAAGACCTCCCAGGAGAGACTGTGTCCCTTAAGCAGAGGCCGTGCTTGTAAATGGTGACAGTGGCCGGCTGGGACAGGTGCCCAGCTCTTCCGGGGGGCTCAGGGATTCACTTCTGGTGATGTCCCACAGTCAGTCCCCAGCTCACACCTCCTTCCACCCCTCTTACCACCACCCACTCACCCACTGGCCTTTGCTCCTCTCCCTCTCAGAAACTGATGCTCTAATCCAGTAGGGAAAGTTGCAATTAATGCTCTCATCTTAGTAAAGCAAACACATGACCCCAGCCCCAGGATCCAACCTGTGACCATCTCACCTGACAATGACTGCTCCCCCTAAACATAGAGAAGGAAATTAACTCCCTTCTAATTAGTTGAGTTTGCTACAGACACCAATTTTCATCTCGGTTTCAGAAAGTGTGATCATTCCAACTATTTTTGTTTCTCACCACCCTCCCCCCAACCCTACTCTACTAAGTCAAGATCCTGCCAAGATTTCCTTGTAAATAAAACTGCATAGGGTGTGATTTTGAAAACAGCCTTCAGCGGACAGAAGAGAGGCCGACACACTTCTTCGTGGAAAGAAGCCCAGAAGGACAAGGTGTGGCTGGGGGCCCTGAGGTCAGTGTCACTGCCGTTGACACCACCCGGGTGCTGGATGTGTTACACTTGGATCTTTGCGGCTGGATAAGTGGCCCAGGAAGTGGGCGGTTCCAGGGGAGGGGGGAGGAGAAGAGCTCAGAGAGGGCTTGGTCTCTGTGAGATGCCCAGCAGCCCTGGGCAGTGTTCTGACCCCAGCTGCCCTTTGGATTCTGCCTTTTCTCCAGCCCAGGAACAGCTCTTATCAACCTATCCAACTCTTTCATCTCCTCCAGTGGAAGGGACCTCAGCAGGCTCAGTTCAGTTCCCTGAACACTCCTTGAGCTCCTACTAAGTGCCAGTGACAGAACTTTGGGAAGGGAGAGGTGGATAGCACCCAGTGACCTTCAGAAACTGTTTAATTGGGGGTGACAGCCAGGGAAGTCCAGGGGGTACAGAAACCCAAAGGAGGGGGGTTCCTGTGGGTCCAAGAGGGCTTCCCAAAGGATATGCCCCAGAACCAGGCAAAGTGGGACATTCCAGGAGGGAACAGCATGGGCAGAGGCTGGGCTTGGGAAGCAGTATGGTTTGGGAGGGGAACTACAAGCAATCTGGCAAGGCTGGAAATGAGAGCAAGGTGCTCAATGTAAAGAACCCAGCCTGAAGTGGAGGGTCTGAAGGGCTGTGAGTTTCCTGAGAAAGGGGCTTGGACTTTACCCTGAGGGCAATGGGGATCCATCGAAAGATTGTGAGCAGGAAAGTAATATTTAAAAAGATCCCTCTAGGGACTTCCCTGGTGGTCCAGTGGTTAGGACTCCAAGCTTTCACTACTGAGAGACCGGGTTAGAACCCTGGTCAGGGAACTAAAAAAAAAAAAAAAAATCCCCTCCAGAAGGCTGGCCTGAGCATAGGGAGATGAGAATGGGAGGTGCCATCCAAGAGACTTGAGGGCAGCAGCGAGACTCTGGAAGTATCCAGAAGGGTATCTTCTTCTTCCTTCTGTCCTAGGAACATTTCACCCCACCTTGGCAGACTGTTCCCAAAAGTCTCCTAGGGAAGAATTCCTGACCTCTAGCCAGAATCCTCCCTTCGGGAGATGGCTTCCCTCTCCCTGGCCCCTGCTGGAAGGAGCATGGCCATCTGGACTTGGAGACAAGCTGTGACATCCATCATCCCCTGTGGACCTGAGGCCACACTCACCTTTTGCCCTCAGTGTTGCCTCAGCCTCACCAGCCAGCTCATTGCACCCCTCAGCCCCAGGGGAATGTGCAACTGGGAATAACCCACTCCCCAGCAGGCAGTGGGACGTAGAGCCTGGGTCCCGAGGCCCGGAACCTCTGAGGGGTGGGAGTGGCCAGGCTGTCTGATAACTTTTGTCCCACTCTGACACGACCTGAGGACCAGCACATTCTGAGCCCTGCTGGGGACAGAGGAGAGAAAGGGCACGGTGACCACTCACTTTCACTGAACGGTGCATGGCCAGGCACTCAGAGATGTTCACGGGCTCTGCCCTAGGGAACCCCGGGGCCTTCCTGGAGATGACAGCAAGCAAGGGCTGATTGGCATTTACATCCTGCTCTTCATTTTGTAAGAGCTCTGCACTCATGACCTCTCTTGAAGTTCCTATCCAGATGCTAAGTCAATGCAGAACAGGATAAGAGCTTCAAAGAGAGCAGTTCAAACCCTGAAGGATCAAACTGAGCTCAGAGGGGCAGGAGCACCTTGAAAGGGGGGCAGCTTTGTGTAGAAGGGTTTCTCTGTGGAAGGAGCCACTGCAGTAAAGGCACAGAGACAGGAAAGCCACTGACTGTCCTGGGAACAACTCAGTGGGTGAGCACAAAGTGGGGATGGCCAGGTGGGTGAGAAACTGTCACAAAAGTCTTTGAGTACCAGTCTGAGGAGGCTGGACCTTGCTTAATGGGCGATGGAGAAGCAGTGGTGGCTTCTAACTGAAGCATTTTAGGAAGATTAAGTTGGCAGAAGCCCAAGAGAGCAATTCATCTAACACATTGCGAGTGTCCATTCTTTGCCAGACCCTGGCCGAGGTGCTGAGAATACAAAGGGAATAAGACCCAGGCCCTGGCCTCCTGGGAGAAAATTAGATAATCCTCTAATTACAGCCCAGTGGGATAAGTGAGGAAGAGCTGTCTGGGGGCTGAGTGTCTAAGATGCACCCACCAAGACAGGGAGGGGATTGCTTTAAGGACCTGATGTTCTGATCTGGGGTGGGGGAGGGGCTGGAACAATGGGGCTGCCATGGGGAACCAGGAAAGCCAGGAGGAACCACTGGGAGAGGGAAGGCGGGCGGTGAGGGGAGTCCGGAGTTTGTTTGTGGACACGGTGAGCTAATTAGAAGGCAGGGAAGAAACATTAAGGGCTGTAATTACTGCTCAAAGCAAATGGCAGCACCGAGAAGGGGGGTAAACGGGGGTGACTTTCTCTCCAGAACCTCTCGGGCTTCAACAACAGTTTCCCACCCAACAGCCCACACCCTTCAAGGTCCTTTCTCTCCCCAAAGCAAACCTAAACTGACCCTCACAGTCCCCCCTGCCCGCGTGGAGCTCCATCTTCTGAGAAACCTGCAAACAGCCCAGAGCTGCCTGAGATGAAGACATGAGTTATTTTTGACTGAGATCCAAGCCCCGGCCCTGAATTCTTTTGTCTTCCAGGAATCCCCCAGTCATGTTTGAAGTCTGCAAGTCCGAACAGCGGGCGCAGCTCAGGGAGGAGACCGCCACTTGGAATCCAACCACCCTCCATCCCCAGCTCCAGCATTCTTCCATTATTGCCCGCTGTCGAGGAGATCAAACGGAACATGACTGCTAAACGGACTTTTTTTCCCCCCGCCTTTCGTCTCTTCCTCTCTCACGCCAGGGCCAATTTTCCAAGGAACTTAAATCATTACTGAAAGACGTCTAGGTCCACAGACACCAAGCCCTTTCAGAGACAGGCGTGGGTACCCAAAAGTGAAGCTCAGAAAAGCAGAGGAAACGTTCCTGGTTCCAAGATTTAGCCAGCCCCACATTCAGGGAAACTCTCAGCTACTTTGCTGCGTCTCCCCTTCCTTCTCTGCCGTCCCCAGGGTCCCATTTCTGGATTCTCTTTGGGCCTCCAACAGTCTGTGTGACCTCTGGTTATGCCATAGGCAGGCCCTGTGTCCTTAGCAAACAGCACGTTCATGTTCAGGCGTGTGCCTCTCTGATGAATGCTCTCTCCTCCAGAAGCCTTTCCTCAACCCTCCAAGCCCAAATGGACCACTGCTTCCTCTGGATCACTTTTTTCTTTTGACCTTGCATTAAATTATCTAAGTTTTGTCTTCCTTGTATGAAAATATATTTTCCTTGAAGGAGAGATTATGGCTTATTCAATTTTGCACCCATCACAATACACAACATTGCACACCGTAGGAGCTGAACAAATGTCTGTTTAATGAAAAACAGAGCATGTGTCTTGATCTGACATGGAGTCTAATTACATAGTTATTACTCTCAGCCCTCAACAAGAAACAAGTTTTATGTTATAGAGAAAAGATTTTTCTGCATAATAAAAATACAATTGTATCCCTGCTGCCTTTATTTCAAAGCACTTACACATTTGTCATTTCATTCCATCCTCAAAAAGCTGGCCTTTTTGAGGTAGCAGAACAGGTACAAATGAGGACAGTAAGATCCCCAGGCCCAGAGAAGGTTCGATTCTCCATTCCTCTCACCAAATTTCATATTTTAAGAGTGAAAGGCCAAAGCCCCGACCACTGCCCGCAGTGACCTTCTCCCAAGGCAAGCGGGTGGGGT
>NW_020172446.1:1734851-1813484 GCF_003031525.2 Neophocaena asiaeorientalis asiaeorientalis
AGGGGGCGTGTCTCTGGCTGTGGAGCAAAGCCATTGGATTGTTTTTCTGCTTTGTTTCTGTTAAGCTACATGTGCAGTGCCCCCAGGAGGGGGACTGCTTTGCTGTCACTCCCCACTGCACAGCGCCAGACATGAGTCTGTGCAGAGTGAAAGGGACAGAGAGTCTGGAGGCAATTTGTCCCAAAGCCCGTGGTGAACGTCCTGCTTGAGGGGCCACTTCACGAGGACAAGGACTTGGTTCTGTCTGCTTACAGCAGAATCTCTGACTCCTAGAACGACTCCTGGCACCTAGAAGATTCACAGCAAGTATGTGCTCAGTGAATGGACCTGTCCTATTCATACTTCTCCAGGCCTGGGGAAGGCCTCCCAGATGTCAGAATTCCTGGGAACTCTGCCCAGCGTTTGGCCTCAGAGGACTTCCTTGGCCTCCTTCGGGGAAGAGTGTCCATTAATCCAGCACCTCCTCTGGTGAGGCGCTATGGGGAAGAATGCCTTGGGGTCCATAGGCAGGCTTGCTTGCTTTTTTAAAGAAAATTATTTACTTATTTATTTATGGCTGCATTGGGTCTTCGTTGCTGTGTGCGGGCTTTCTCTTCGTTGAGGTGCTTGGACTTCTCATTGCAGTGGCTTCTCTTGGTGTGGAACACGGGCTCTAGAGTGCAGGCTCAGTAGTTGTGGCTCATGGGCTCCAGAGCGCAGGCTCAGTCGTTGCGGCGCATGGGCTTAGTTGCTCCGCGGCATGTGAGATCTTCCCGGACCAGGGATCGAACCCGTGTCCCCTGCACTGGCAGGCGGATTCTTAACCACTGCACCACCAGGGAAGCCCCACAGGGAGGCTTTCTGATGATGAGTTCACAGCAGCAGAAGCAGCAGCAAACACCAGGCAGAGGAGTGAGACAGCGGGCACTCAAATCTGTTTCCTCCATCTCTCAGCCACTCAGCCCAAGTGAGGCTGTGTGAGAACTTCTCAGTGCACATTGTAAATACCATCTGTCACACTGCCTGCCCAGACGCGGCTTTCCTCCCTGGAAGGGAAGCATTCTTTATTATTTATGCAGAACGCACCCTACTTAAGTGCTGTGCCACCAGGAGAGGGAGAGAAAAGCCCAGAAGAGTCGAAGACTCCAGGGACCCGCCCCTCGGACAGCAGCTGGTCATGGGGGCTTGGTCATCCTCTTTCTGGGGTGGGGGTGGGAGGTGAGCTCTCAAGTCTCCTGGGAATTAGGAAGCCTGCATTCTCGTCCTAGTTCTGCCACCAGCTGCTGTGCGACCTTGGGCAAAGCGCTCAACCCCGTGGGGCCTCTATTTTCTCATCTATAAATGCAGAGGTCAGATTAGATGACTTGTGACACCTCTTCCAGCAGCTCTGCAGTTCAAGTGTTCTCACTCTAACCCTTTGCTCTCCTGCTGTTTGCTCAGAAGCCTGTTCATTTTCAATCATCCCTTCCACCCAGGCTGGCCAGGGCAAATACAGATCAGGATGTGATTCCTCCGCACTTGCGAGCAGGCCCAGGAGTCAGCAGACCTGGGTTCTTGTCCAAGCGCTGCCACTATTTAGCCATGTCACCCTGGGGAAGGCACAGTTTCCTAACCTCAGTTTTGTCTTCTGTGAAACATGTGGGTGGGACTAGGAGATTTCAGTAGGAGAATCTACCTTGAAATTCCGTGATCTCTGATTTCCCCTCCGAAAACACTGCTGATAAACATCTTGACAGCCTGAGGCTCCAGACACAGAGATGAATTAGACCCTCATTGAGGTCTAAGACAGGTGGAGAAGACATGCTAAAATGCTAGGAAAAAAAAACACAAAACTGCAGGTACAATGTGATGGGTACTGAGTAGAGATATATACAAAGCATGTGGCGGCAGAAAGAGGGTCCAAGTAAATGATGCCAGAGCTGAATCTTAAAAGACCAAGTAGGAGTTGGCCAGGTGGATGAGGCTTGACGCGTTCAAGACAGAGGGAACTGCATGTACTAAGGCAGGAAGGTGTGAATCTGCATAGAAACTGCCCGCTTGTTGTTACGGTGATGGAGACATTCTGGGAGTCTTTGCATTGACTGCTTCCTCTCCCACCCCTTTGGAACAATCCAGTACTCCCTGGATGGGGGTGAAGGGGCTTATGGTTGATGGCTCAGCTTGGCCTCCCTGTCCATAAAGCATATCACCAAGGAGATGAGAGACTCATAAGTCTCCGCTTCCATCTCCTGCCTTTATCAGTTCTCTGAATTAGAATCAGTAAAGTAGGCTGGAAATAGGGGGCTGGCTCCAGGGGCTCCAAGGTGACCCACAGTTCTCCAGCCTTGTACACCATCAGGCTGGGTCAGAGGAGGAACGTGGCTTTGTGCAAAATGGGGGCCAGCGGCTGGCTGGCATGGGCAGTCTGGGTTTGCTGGGCAGCCTCCCACGTGCGGCCAGAGCATGTGATCTGTCCTACAGCTGTGGCGGCCTGTTGTGGCTCCTTGGGGAGCTGTCCAAGTCCTCTGCAGAGAGATGGAGTTGACCTGTCCCTTCTCCGTGAAGGACGTCCTGCAACAGAAATGTGCTTTCCCCCCGCCCGGCCTCTCAATCTGGCTGCTGCGGCTCCAGTCTGCAGCTTGTATGCCTGCTCTGCATACTCCCATAGACACAAGAACAGCAGAGAGGAGAAACGCACGCATCCAAGGCATCCATTAGCTGTGAACAGCCTCACAGGCTGTGAGCCATGGGGTTAACCAGGCTCGGGGAAAGCCTGTGAAGCACCAGTAAGCATTCTGCTGGCTTGGCTTGCTGCAACAATTTATATCCAAGAGAAAAGGGCTGCAAGTCAGGGAAATACCAGAACCGCTGAAGGAACGGGCACATTTGCCAGATGGTTCCTTGGAGCACAATTGTATCTGCAGAGTGACGGTCTGCAGGGGGTGGGGTCCTTCCGTTGGAGAGCAAAGACACCGGCTGATGGCTCATTCATTATCCTAGGCCTCATCTGGAGGAGCTCTGATTGCCTGAGGTTGAGGTGGTGATGGGGACTGGGCCTCTCCAAGTACTCCTAGCTCTGTTTCTTTAGATACCTGCCACCTGTATCTTCTTTCCCAGCTTAAGCCACTCAGTCCATTCTCCTAACTGCCAGCTGTCATTCTCTCTCCTTAATGTAACTGTCGGCATTTAGTCAATTATACAGCTTGGGCACCTGTGATGTGAGTTTGGTTGTGCCGCCAGGGCTGAACTGTGAGGTAATGGGGACTTGTCTTCCCCTGCTAACACATGTGTCTGCCTTTGTCTTCCTCCGTGAAACTAGATTGTGAGCGGTATGTGCTATGTCTGTCTTGGCTTTGCTACATATTCCAGGTGGAGCGGTCATAGCCTGAATCCCACAGATGCTCCTGAAAGCCTTGGTTGCTAGGCAGATGGGGGGAGGGTGAGTGGGCAGTCAACACAAAGGCATCCCTACCGCAGAGCCCGGTGTTGCCCTTTTACTTGTGGTCAGTGGCCTCCCCCTGCATAAGGACAGCAGCAAAGCAGCGGCGTCTGTATGTCGTGAGGATGACCACTTATTGGGGAACCTGTAACTGTCCATTCGCTGTAACTTCCGTGCTAGATCATGACCTCCACAATGACAGGATGCCTTTGGAATCAGCTCCCTTTCTCTACCTCTTAGAACAATGCCTGTCGGCGTGGTAACTAGGGGGCTTAGTGGAAACCACATATCTTTATTCATACAGATCTCTGTTTGCCTCCAGCGGGTTAGTTCACTTAGGCTCAATGAGCCTCAGTTTCCGTGGATATGAACGAGGCTAATAAGACACAGCTTGCCATAGTGTGGGTAAAAAGGATGAGACAGTGCTGACACACAGTACCTCTCAGTCAGCACCAGTGCCCCTCCCTTTTCCCCCTGGATACTCAATACGTGGTGCTGGTGCTGAATAAATGAATACATTATTTCAGAGATGAATATACTTTGGCATCTTTCTTGGATACATTCACATTCCAAAAAGCCCATATATTGCAGTTTTTGTTTTTGTTTTTTCCCCCAAACCAACACCAAGGCACCAAATTTGCAGTTTACAGCAGGAGGCAGCCACCTTGTGGAGGTCTAAAGCGGTTTCCAACAGATGGAGAACTACCTAGGGTCGTTTATTTTTAAAAGAGAATACAAAGAAACTAGCTCGGGAAACAATGCCACAAGACTGTGTTTGACCTCTTCTCACCTTGATACAGGAGGCACACAGTTGGTGCCTAATAAATGCACACCAAAGCCTTGGCCTTCTGAGAGGCATGGGAGTTGCAAGACTGGTGGGGAACCACATGAAGTCCTGGAGTCAGAGTGTCCTCTAGTGGGGAAAAATAGCCAGAGCACCCCGAGACCCAACCGAGACATACAAAGCCCAAGGCTGGTGGTTCCCTAAAGGGCTCCAGATCAGCCCCAGGGTGCAGCCTCCAGGACTTCCAGGGCTGTCTTCATGACTGGGAGATACCAAAGAAACGGACAACACATTTTCCAGGAAATGCCTTTCTGATTGTATTACTCAGAGACAGACATTGCAGCCACGCTTGTTCCTTAAAATGACTAGGCATTAGTCAGTGAATGGGGTCTAGGCAATGATTCTAGGCTGCCAACATCACAAAAAGAAACCAGTCATTCGCTGCCTCTGAGGGAAGTACACAGCACCACCTGTGAAATATTCTTGCCATAGAACTGAACCTGAGTCTGACCCAGTCTCTAGATTTAACCGCCAATTTACAGGAAACAAATTGGTAGTTAACAAATAAATTTACAGAGGAATATGTTGAAAACCACCACGGAGATGCAGTCAGAAAAATTCAGACTGGAAAACTCTACAGGACAAATGACCTCCTTTCTTCAGCAATAAATTGCAAAGAAAGAGGGAAAGAGATGAATCTTTTCTTCGATCCTGATTTAAACAAAATGGGAAAAAAAACACAAAAACTTTAGAAATAAGACTGGCCACACTGATAATTGTTGAAGGTGGCTGATGGGTACATGAGGATTCATTACGCTGTTTGCTTTATTTCTGTTTTTATTTGAACATTTTCATAATTAATTGTAAGAAAAATCCCTACTAGAAAACGTTTCCACCATGATTACCCTCAGGAGAGCCCGTAGAAGACTCCTTTAAAGCTTTATTCTCTCCCTCTATGAGGAAACAGGAGCCCACTGTTGGACAACTTCTGTAGGATGGGGTGTTAGGGATTGCTTTCCCCTGAAACATCAGAAACATGCTCAGAATCAGACGAGCTGCCGTGCTTTACAGCTGTACCATTTGAATGAGCTTCTGTTCTTTTATTTACTCCTGGATAATAGGGTGGGAAGAGGCCAAGAACCAGTGGACACATCTTCTAAGAGACCACTTCGACAATGCTCTGACATGTGGGCCGGGGGGACCGTTGCTCCCATGCTCTCTGCAATCTCCAAATTATCTGCACAAGCCTCTCTCCTCAGTGATAACTCTTGACCCCTAACTTCCCCCAAAAAAGGCACTGGGCATCAGAGCATCAGCAAGTGTAGAGGTGGATTCAGCACCTCCTGCCTCCTTTCTAACCCTCACACACTCCTCTGTCGCTGGCTTACATAAACACAGCTGTATCAGCAGCCCGCCAGTTGCCAACTCTCCTAGAAGATATTCGGCTTTTTTCCTATTCTGGCTAAAAATAAGTCGCAGGCTCTCCTGGGCATCTGCAGGTGGTGTGCTCACTCTGTCATGCTGGAGTTTTCTTAGGATGCTGTAACTCAGAAATGTGGTGTTGCTTGTACGAAGTGCATGTCAGAAGCTCTGCTCCTTCTTTTGGGAAATGGTCATACGCAAAATCAAAGCTGAAAGGAGCTTAAGGTCTGTCCCATAGGGCCTTTGCTAACTGGGTACTAATCTCAATCAAGGCATCTGACAGAGGGCATTTGTTCAAGTCCCAGTCCTGCTACTTAACTGGGTCTGTGACTGGTTACCCAAATTCCTTTAGCCACAGTTATATATATATTTTTTCTGTTATATTTTTAATGGGGATGATGATACCATACCTCTTGGTTTTGAGAATCAAATGATATGTGAAAAGGACTTTGGAAACAGCTCTATAAAATGTGTTAATTTTCCCTCCTTTTTATTACACTCTCCCATCCACCCCCAGCAGGCTCTCTTTATGCATTCACTAAACAAGTATCTGAGTGTTTGCTATGTGCCAGGCACTGTGCTGGAGCTGAGAGTAAAGCAGTGAATAAAACAGACAAAAATTCTGCCCTCACAGAGCTTACAGTGTTGGGGAGACTAACAACTAACAAAATTAATTATAAAAAAAGTACAGTATGGGGGCTTCCCTGGTGGCACAGTGGTTGAGAGTCCGCCTGCCGATGTAGGGGACACGGGTTAGTGTCCCGCTCCGGGAGGATCCCACGTGCCGCTGAGCAGCTGGGCCTGTGAGCCATGGCCACTGAGCCTGCGCGTCCGGAGCCTGTGCTCCGCAATGGGAAAGGCCACAGCAGTGAGAGGACCGCGTACCGAAAAAAAAAAAAAAAAAAAAGTACAGTATATAAAATGGTGGTAAGAGCTATAGAGAAAAACAAAGCAAGAATTCAGGCTAGGAGAGCTACTATATGATCTAGCAATCCCACCCCTGGGCACATATCCAGAAAAGATGAAAACTCTAATTCAAAAAGATACATGCACCTCAATGTTCACAGCAGCACTATTTACAAGAACCAAGACATGGAAGTAACCTAAGTGCCCATCAACAGATGACTGGCTTAAGAAGATGTGGGGTGTGTGTGTGTGTGTGTGTGTGTGTGTGTGTGTGTGTGTGTATGTGTGTGTATGTATATATATGTATATACATACACACACACATACAATGGAATATTACTCAGCCATAAAAAAGAATGACATTGCCATTTGCAGCAATATGGATGGACCTAGAGAAGACTATTCAATAGGAAAAGAATAGTTTTTTCAACAAATGGTGCTGGGACAACTGAATATCCACATGCAAGAGACAGTAGTTGGCTCACTAGCTCACATAATATACAAAATTAGCTCAAAATGGACCAAAGGTCTAAATGTAACAGCTAAAACTCTTAGAAGAAAACATGGGTATAAATTTCGGTCACCTTGGGTTAGGCAACAGTTTCTTCAATATGTTACTGAAAGCACAAAAAACACAATAAATAAATAAATTGGACTTCTTTAAAATGAAAACTTATGTGTTTCAAAGGTCACTATCGAGAAAATTAAAAGACAACTCACAGAATGAGAGAAAATAACAAACTTTTACAACCTGACAATAAAAAGATAAATAACTCAATTTTTATATAGGCAAAGAACTCAGAGACATTTCTCTAAAGAGGACATACTAATGACCAATAAGCACATGAAAAGATGCTCAATATCACTAGTAGTTAGAGAATGCAAATCAAAACCACAATGACATATCACTTCACACTTACCAGGACGGCTATAATAAAAAGATGGACAATAACAAGTGTAACGTCAGGAAAGGATGATGGGAATGTAAAAATGTTGCAGCCACTTTGGAAAACGGTCTGGCAGTTACTCAACATGTTAAAAATGAGTTACCGTGGACTTCCCTCGTGGCACAGTGGTCGAAAGTCCTCCTGCCAGTGCAGGGGACATGGGTTCGATCCCTGGTCCGGGAAGATCCCACATGCCGCGGAGCAACTAAGCCCTTGTGCCACAACTACTGAGCCTGCGTGCCACAACTACTGAAGCCCATGCGCCTAGAGTCTGTGCTCCGCAACAAGAGAAGCCACCACGATGAGAAGCCTGTGTGCTGCAACGAAGAGTAGCCACTGCTCACTGCAACTAGAGAAAGCCCGCACACAGCAAAGAAGACCCAATGTAGCCAAAAATAAATAAAATTAAAAATAAATTAAAAAAAATTGTTCTGTGAATTCAGAACACCATGATAAAAAAAAAAAAGGTACCATATGATCCAGCAATTCCACGCTTAGGTATATACACAAGAAAACTGAAAACATGTCCATCCAAAAACTTGCATACAAATGTTCATAGCAACATTATTCATAATAACCAAAAGGTGGAAACAACTCCAAAATCCATCAATTAATGAACGGATAAATGAAATGTAGTATATCCATGCAATGGAATATTTTTTGGCCATAAAAAGAAGTGATATACATGCAATAACATGGATGAATCTTGAAAAAAAGAAGTGATATACATGCAATAACATGGATGAATCTTGAAAACATGCTAAGTGAAAGAAGCCAGACACAAAAGGCCACATACTGCATGATCCCATCTATGTGAAAGATCCAGAATAGGCAGATTCATAGACAGAAAGTAGATTAATGTCTGCCAGGGCCTGGAGGGGAAGTGATTGCTAATGTATATGGGGGACGGTCTAATATATATTAGACTGCTAATGTATATGCTAATGGATATGGGGGGCGGTGATGAAATGTTCTTGAATTAGATAGTGGTGATAGTTATACAACTTTGTGAATATATTAAACACCACTGAATCCTACACTTTAAACAGGTGAATATTATGGTGGGTGAATTATATCTCAAGTTTTTAAGTGACAGAATAGGAGAAGACATTGGAGAAGCTTTCAAGAAATGCTACTGTAAAGGGGAACAGAAGAATGAGGACAAGATAATTTTTTCAGAAGGCAGAAATAACAATATGTTTGTATAAGAACATCCAGGAAGGGGAATTCCCTGGCAGTCCAGTGGTTAGGACTCCATGCTCTTACTGCCAAGGACCCGGGTTCAGTTCCTGGTCAGGAAACTAAGATCCCGAGAGCCGCGGAGTGCGGCCAAAAAAAAAAAAAACATCCAGCAGAAAGGAAAAAAAAATTTGATGATGCAGGGGGTGGAGAGAGAGAGAATTGCTGGAAGATGCAGATGAGAGAGGATGGAATCTAACGCTGAAGTAATTGGGCTGCCTTGTGGACAGTTTATCTGTAGTAACAGAAGAGAAAGGACAACAGATACATACAAATGCAGGTACAGGTATATATGGTGTGGGAGCTTCAGGAAGTTCTCTTCCAAGTGCCTTCCTTCAGAGAGCTCAGTCTATTTTCCTTGAACTTCTTGCTTATAGCCTCCTGTCTCAACACATGCCTTCAAAGAAAGCAAACTAGCTTCAAAGAAAATTAGCAAGCAAGCAAGCAAACCAATCCCCAGAAATCATCTACCCCAGTAGCTGTTTAAAATTCATTCCACCCAAACTGGTCATTCTTTTACTCTGAATTCTTGCAATGATGTTATTTATTTCTGTTATTTTAATCTATTTTTAAATTAAATTTTATTTTATTATTGAAGAGTAATAGTTGCACAAATAAAATTCAAAAGGTACAGAAGCAAATCTCTCTCCTACCTCGAGGCTAGTTTATTGCATATCCTCTAAGAGATAATCTATGTATATGAGACCATATGTGTGTATATTTGCATATGTATCCCTCATTGCTTTTTTAAACTACAAATGGTATCCAAACTTACTGTTCTGCATCTTGCTGTTTTCACTGAATATATCTTGGAGATTGCCTCATATCAGTACATATAGCACTGCCTCCTTCTTTTGCATAACTACTATGATGTGATGGTTTTAGATTATGTTCACAAGTCTTTGATAGTCCTACCTTCAAGAAGTAGAGCTTGATTCCCTTCCCCTTAAGTGTGGGCTGGATTAGTGACTCACTTCTGATAGATAGAATATGGCAGAAGCAATGTGTGTCCTCTGAGACTAGGTCATGAAAGAAAATGCAGCTTCTCCTTGTTCTCTAGCTCTTCACTCACTTGTGCTGTGGTGAAGCGAGCTGCCAAGTCACTCAAGTAACCTTACAGGAAGAGGCCCATGTGGTGAGGAACTGAGGCCTCCTGCCAACAGCCCCCTGCCAACAGCGAGCCATCTTGGAAGGGGATCCTCAAGCCCTAGTCAAGCCTTCAGACGACGGCGACTAATTACAGACTCTGAACCAGAACCACCCAACTAAACTGCTCCTAAGTTTCTGACCCATCAAAACAGGGAGACAACAAATATACATGTTTAAAACAAATGTGTCCTGTCTCTTGCATCATCCTATTTCAATCTGAAAATCCCTTGTCAACCATAAAGCCTGCCATGAATATAAAGCGTAACCCTCTCCCGTCCCACTGCCTCTCGCTGCGTCTCCAATGACAATCAGCACATACATCTGAATTTGCTCAAACCACACTGCTCTGTGGTAAAACAGTGCGGCGTGTGGGGCTTTGAACCATGTCTGTGCTGGCCCCTCTCATGTGTTCTCAGGTGATGATTTCCCCCAAGGAAGTCGGTATTTTCATCAGTGCTTCCACCAGCAATTCTCTGGGTCAGTGTGAGAGCCATATAATTTTAAGTTTTTGAAATGGTTCTACTTTGTTCAGAAAGTGAAGTTAGCTAAGAAACAAGTCTGACTTTCTGGGCTTTCCGGTCTCTACCCCTGACCTGGGCAGGCCTCCCTGCAGTGTAGAGAGGAACTGTCAACTGTTCTCTGAAGATGAAGAAGGAAAAAAAAGAATCTAGTCTTTTTCCTGGAGTGGGAAAGCAGCTAATAGCATTCAGATATTTTGAGATGAAACTGTTACCATGGGAATGTTTCCATATCTCTCCCTTAACAATGATGGGTAGAAACAATGAACAGTACAGCTCTCAGAATTCTAGAAATAAAGGAAACAAGGGAAGGAAGATGAAGCTGGAAGAACAGGTTCCAAAGAAAGGACTGATGAGGAGTTCAGTCAAAACTCTGCTCTGGGTGCATTTGAGGAGAATGGGGGGAGTTCATAGGTCAGCATTTTTTCCTCAAGGGTCAGGGTTCCCGTACAGGCTAGAGGTGGGTGATCTGGAGGTGGGTGGGGGTGACTGTTCAGTATTGCTGGTAGGGGGGCTAAGCTGCTCTTTCCTTCTGGGGCTTTATGTGGGAGGCAGGGAGTGGGGGAGGAAAACGAGACCTACCAATTCCTGACACTTCTGGCCACTTTTCCATTTCTGTCCTGGCAAGAGGTCAAAGCGCTTTGAGGATCCCTCCATCCCCAGGTCCTCAGACTGGACCCTGAAGGCAGAAGCCTGCTGGTGCACACATTCTCATCTTGCAATCCAGAATTTCCTATTCTGTACTGCCCTGTACAAGGGCTCAGGAGTTATTTCTTAACCAAAAAGGGACCGCTACCTTGCCGTCCATCCCAAACTACCCACCGCTTGAAGCACATGTAGGGGTCCCAACTAGCTCACAGCCAGCTGAGCTCCTGTTTCTCCAGGACCTTGAGAAGTCAAAGGACAGATGAGTTATTGATGAGCAAAACAGGTTATCTTTTGTGACAGGCATTTTACCCTTGTCTGCTATAACCCCATACCCGCTTCTCAGGATTCGTTGCCTTTTTTGTTGTTTCTATTTTTTTGAGAAGAGGCACCCTAACAGAGCCATCCTACCGACAAGATGAATGGGAATCCAACCTGCTAGTGGGGAATCTAAGAACTCATATCGATAAGTGGGTAAAGATACATGCAGATTGGGTGCCCCCTTAATGTAAGCACCTTTTAAATATCACACAAAGAGGAAAGAAACGGATACCACCCCACCACGCACCCCTGCACACGTGAACTGACCTAAGGTGAGGTGGGATGACAATGAACTGTCTGCTCACCTAAATGCTTATCTGTCAACTACCCCAGGCCCAGGTTTGCTTAGAGTATCGGAATCTATATTTTCCATTTTTGTTGTTGTTGTTTGTTTGTCTTTGGCCACGCCGCACCTCACCTCACGGCTTGAGGGATCTTAGTTTCCCCACCCAGGGATTGAACCTGGGCCCTCAGCAGTGAAAGTGCGGAGTCCTAACCACTGGACCACCAGGGAATTCCCTCCATTTTGTTCTTGAGATATTTAGTTAAAATACAACATAAGCAGCACTTGAACTGTTGCTTGGAGGTAGCAGGTAGAAGTTAATCCTTACCAGAATGCAGCATAAAGACCAGAAACCATATTGGGCTGGGTGAACAACCAGAGGACACCGTCTTCCATCTCTAAACGAGCACCCAGTGAAGCAACACATACAGCTGTCCCTGTTTCTCACACCTTCCAGAACCACACGTTTTCTGTTGCAGAATTTGTTTCACAAAGTGAAAATCAGCTGAAAATTTTGGTTTAGCATAAATGTAAGCCGAGCAGAGAGAGTGCAGCAGGGAGCTCTAAAGACAGGTGGCTCCACTGGCACAAAGAAGCCAGCCAGGAGACACCCTAAAGCAGGCTTCCTTGCCCGACTCCCAGAATCCTTGGCTTTGGGAGCTCCATAGTCCTGGCCACATGAGGAGGGCTCTCCCTGGCAGGTGACATGCCTCTCAGTTCTTTCCCACTGACTGCTGGGCAGGCAGAGCTTCTTCATTTGGGCTTTGAAGTTCATTTCTGATAAACAGTAACTCTCACTTCCAAAACATGAATTCTAAAATGTGGCAGAATCCTGACTGCAATGTAAGATGGTACATCTGCACCTGGCTTATAACCTGGTCATGTTTCAGCTGCCACTGACACCTAACAGGTGACCAAAGCTTTCCTGTTGCTTGAGATGAACACCTATGTTGTTTCAAGTGCATTATTATTTTTTTTTTTTTGCGGTATGCGAGCCTCTCACTATTGTGGCCTCTCCTGTTGCGGGGCACAGGCTCCGGACGCGCAGGCTCAGCAGCCATGGCTCACGGGCCCAGCCGCTCTGCGGCATGTGGGATCTTCCCGGACTGGGGCACGAACCCGTGTCCCCTGCATCGGCAGGCGGACTCTCAACCACTGCGCCACCAAGGAAGCCCAAGTGCATTATTTTAAAAATGTATTTATTTATTTATATAGTTTTTATTTTGGCTGCTCTGGGTCTTAGTTTCAGCATGTGGGATTTTCGCTGCGGCATGTGGGAGCTTTAGCTGTGGCATACAGGCTCTTAGTTGCAGCATGCAGACTTCTTAGTTGCAGCACGCAGACTCTTAGTTGCGGCATGCATGCAGGATCTAGTTCCCCGACTAGGGATCGAACCCAGGCCCCCTGCATTGGGAGCACAGAGTCTTACCCACTGGACGCCCCAGGGAAGTCCCTCAAGTGCATTATTATACAGTATATTTTTCAAACTCAGCAGCTACCTTGACATTTTTTAATAGAAATGTGTGTCAAAAATGTTTTTTACATACCACACTGAAGGAAATTCCTTTAAAGAGGTGATTGCTGATCTCCAGCCCCAGAAGCAGGAGGTACACAGGAACTTGAACTCCTTCAGCCTGAGTGAAACTAACTAAATACTTTTTATATATGCATTGTTCAAGGTCCAAATGGAACACGACCTCCTCCATAAAGCTTTTTGGGAGCTCCTCAACTTCAGAAAATTCCCACTTTGCTTGAATCCCCACTGCACTTGATTTTATCTCTTACAGTTCTTATTATTTTCCTACTTGTAGTAGACACTTATTTACATATTACCTCTTGGAAGATAAAAATCGATCTCACTATAGCTATCTTATCTTTAGTTCTCACAACACCCAGCTCAGCACTTTATTCACTCATGCTTCTGAATGAATGAATGACCAAGCAGTATGGAATCCCTTGTGATAAAACTAAGTGCAGGGACTTCCCTGGTGGTCCAGTGGTAAAGAATCCACCTTCCAATGCAGAAGACACAGGTTCAATCCCTGTTCAGGGAACTAAGATCCCACATGCCACGGGGCAACTAAGCCCGCGCGCCACAACTACTGAGCTTGCGCGTCTTAACTAACACTTGCATGCCACAACTACAGAGCCCACACGCCCTGGAACCTGCGCTCCACAACTACAGAGTCCATGCGCCCTGGAGCCTGCGCGCCACAGCTAGAGAAGAGAAAACCTGCAGGCCACAACTAGAGAGAAGCCCGCACACCACAATGAAGAGCCCATGTGCTGCAATGAAAGATCCTTCATACCTCAAACGAAGATCCTGCGTGCCTCAACTAAGGCCCAATGCAGCCAAACAAACAAACAAAACAAAACAAAACAACAACACTAAGTGCAGCAGGAGAGACATTGTTGAGCTCAGGCTAAGGAGGATAGTTGACCAGATGACTCGAAGAAAAGCTTAGACCCCAACTCTGAGGCCCATGACCACTATACCTGAGTTATCTGAGTCCCTGTCATTCTGTAGTTGATTTTGCTGAGGCCCCTCCCCACAGCGTCTCAGCTGCCAGAGCTATCTCAGCAGAAAATATTTGGGTTTCCCTTTAGTTTTACTTCCTCACTCAGTCCAATAAGCTGCACTGACCTCTAAAGAGTTTTAAGGCAAGTAACCTTAAGTTCGTTTATTTGCCTGCTCATTCATTCATTCATTCAAAAAATATTTACTGAGGGACTTCCCTGGCAGTCCAGTGGTTAAGACTCCGCATTTCCACTGCAGGGGGCACGAGTTCGATCCCTGGTGTGGTCGGGGGACTAAGATCCTGCATGCTGCACAGCATGGCCAAAAAAAAAATTTATTGAGTATCAACTATGTGCCAAGTATTGATTGTTCTAGGCTCTGAGTACACAGTGGTGATTAAGACACCCTGACATCAGTCTTGGTGATGATTTTTTGGATCTGGTTCCAAAAGCAAAACGAACAAGTGGAACTACATCAAACTAAAAAGCTTCTGCACAGCAAAGGAAATCATCAACAAAATGAAAAGGCAACCTACTGAATGGGAGAAAATATTTGCAAGTCACATATTTGATAAGGAATTAATAGCCAAAATGCATAAAGTACTTGTAAAACTCAACAGCAAAACAACAATTTAAAACTGATTAAAAATGGGCAGAAGATCTGGATAGACATTTTTCCAAAGAAGATATACAGGTGGTCAACAGGTACCCGGAAAGATGCTCAAAATCACAAATTAGGGAAATGAAAATCAAACCACAGTTAAGATATCACTTCACACCTGTTAGAATATCAAAAACACAAGACATAAATGTTGGCAAGGATATGGAGAAAAGGAAATCCTTGTGCACTCTTGGTGGAAATATAAACTGGTGCAGCCACTATGGAAAACAGTAGGAAGGTTCCTCAGAAAATTAAAAATAGAGCGACCTACAATCCATCAGTTCAACTTCTGGGTATCTATCTGAAGAAAACAAAAACACTAACTTGAAAAGAATATGTACCCCCATGTTCATTACATTGTTACTTGCAATAGCCAAGATATGGAAACAACCCAAGTGTCCATCAATGGATGGATAAAGAAGATGTGGTGTGTGTATACACACACACACACACACACACACATATAAACAATGGAACATTATTCAGCAATAAAAAAGAATGAAATCTTGCCATTTGTGACAAACATGCATAGAACTTGAGGGAATTATGCTAAGCAAAATAAGCCAGAGAAAGACAAATATACAATTTCACTAAAAAACAGCCCCCCACCATCAAGCTCATAGACACAGAACAGATTGGTAGTTCCCAGAGTTGAGGGGTGGGGGGTTGGGGGTGGGTGAAATGAGGGAAGGGGGTCAAAAGGTACAAACTTCAAGTTGTAAAATAAATAAGTCATAGGGATGTAATGTACAGCATGGTGACAATAGTTAATAATACTGTATTGCATATTTGAAAGTTGCTAAGAGAATAGATCTTAAAAGTCCTCATCACAAGAAAAAAATTTCGTAACTCTGTATATGATGGATGTTAACTAGACTTATTGTAATGATCATTTCACAATATATACAGATATTGAATCACGTCGTGCACCTGATACTAATATAATGTTATATGTCAATTTTAAAGAAAGAAAAATCGCTACTCTCACAAAGTTTATATGCAAGCACAGGGGAGACACTCAACAAATGAAGGAATACACATGAGGAAAAAAAGGGATGAAACACAGATGGTGAGATGCTAAGAATTCGGGGTGATGTTTCTGTGAGCTTTTTTTTTTTTAGATTAGATGGTCTAGAAAGGTTCCTCTCTGGGGAGGTGACATTTAAACTGAGATATGAGAGAAGAGCATTCCAAGCAGAAAATAGTCAGTGCACAGGCTCTGAAGTAGGTACACAATAGGTCTAGGAACAGGGTAAGGTCAGGAAGCAGGCAAGGAGCAGCTCAGGTAGACTTTATAAGGCAGGGCAAGGAGTCTAGGTTTTATTTAAGTGTGATTAGACATCAAAAGAACTTAAGCATAGTCATGGCAACATAAGAGAATGGATTTTAGAAGGAAAAGAACGGGAGTGGGAAGCCAACAGTTAGTTAGTGAACTTGCATTTAGTCCAGGTGGGAAGTCACGGCGGCCTGAACTTAGGTGGTCATGGCGGAGATGGAGATAAGAGGACAGTTACGTCTTTTGGAAGCACAGTCAACAGGACTTGTTGACGGATTGCAGGGGTGGGGAGAGCAGAAGATAACTCCCAGATTTTTGCTTTGAGAATGTACTCAGCTAAAGTGGGAAAACTGGGAAGGGGGTGGTTAGTGCTGGATACCAAGGGCTCTGTTTAAGGGGCCTCAGATATCCAAGAGGTAATTACAGGCAAGAAACAACAGAAGCGTGGATTTCTGGAATGAGGTCAAGGCTGGTAATACTGATTTGGGAGTCACTGGATGAATGAATGAATGAATGTATGTATGTATGTATGTATGTATTTGGCAGCACCGTGTGGCTTGTGGGATCTTAGTTCCCTGACAAGGGACTGAACCCGGGCCATCAGCAATGAAAGCACGGAGTCCTAACCACTAGACCGCCAGGGAATTCCCTGGAGGACTGAATTTAAAGTCAAGGGGCTGCTAGTTGCAATGAGCTATACCTAGTTCCAAGATCTTGGTTTCTAATAGAATAATAAAAGGACCAGTGTTCCTTGGAGAAATGGTTGGTGTCAGCACCAGGACAGGGAAAGTACAGGATGATGCCTGGGAAGTACGTAAGTACAAAGGTTGCCTGGAACTTTTTACAAGGCCAGAAAGTAAGGAGGGCTCAGAAATAATGGGCACAGGCTGAAACGGCACATGAACCAAGCTGAAGGCGCTGCCACTGGCCAAACCTGAGAAAAGAACAATGAGCAACACTGAGCAACGGAATAAATGATAGTAATGGACTATGATGCAAAGAACAAAGTAAATATTCACAAGCCCATATACTGATACACATAAATCACTGAATAAATATATGGGGGAAAGGCACTGTTCTCTCTCACAGTACCAATTAATAAATGTAGAAGAAATGATAGAAGTAGAAAAGCTGGCAAATATTACAGTAATAACTGTTCGGGGCAAGATCAGCAATAGTCAAAATCACAATGAAGGTACCACTTCACACTCACTAGAATGGTGACAGTAAAAAGGACAGATAATAATAACAAGTGTCAGCAAGGATGTGGAGAACAAGAACCCTTAGATGCTGCTGGTGAGAATGTAAAACGGTGCAGCCACTTTGGGAAACAGTTTGGCAGTTCCTCAAAGTATTAAAACTGAGTTACCAAATGACCCCACAGTTCCACTCCCAGGTATATACCCAAAGGAAATGAGAACATATGTTCACATAAAAACTTGTACACTGGGAGTTCCCTGGTGGTCCAGTGGTTAGGACCTGGCACTTTCACTGCCGTGGCCCAGGTTTGATCCCTGGGCGGGTAACTAAGATACCTCAAGCTGTGAGATGCAGCAACCGCCCCCCCCCAAAAAAAACAAAACAAAAAAGAAACACCTTGTACACAAACATTCATAGAAGCATTATTCATAATAGTCAAAAAGTAGAAACAGGGGCTTCCCTGGTGGTACAGTGGTTAAGAATCCACCTGCTAATGCAGGGGACACGGGTTCGAGCCCTGGTTCGTGAACATCCTACATGCCACGGAGCAACTAAGCTCGCAAGCCACAACTACTGAGCCCATGCGCCACAACTACTGAAGCCCACACACCTAGAGCCCGTGCTCCGCAACAAGAGAAGCCACCTCAATGAGAAGCCCGCACACCACAAGGAAGAGTAGCCCTCGGTGGCCGCAACTAGAGGAAGCCCACGTGCAGCAATGAAGACCCAACGCAGCCAAAAATAAATAAATAAATAATTTATTTATTTTTTAAAAAAGTAGAAACAATCCAAATGTCCATAAACTGATGAATAAACAAAATATGGTACAGACATTTCACGGATACTGCATTTTTTTTTTTTTTTTTTTAACAAACTGAAGGTTTGTGGCAACCCTGTGTTGAGCAACTCTATCCGTGCCATTTTTCCCAATAGCATTTGCTCACTATGTATCTCTGTGTCACATTTTGGTAATTCTTGCAGTATTTCAAACTTCTTCATTATTATCGTATTTGTTATAGTGATCTGTGATCAGTGATCTTCGATGTTACTATTTTAATTGTTTTGGGGCACCATGAACTGTACCAATATAAGAAAGCAAACACAATCGATAAATGTGTGTTCCGGCTGCTCCACCAACCAGCTTCTCCCATCTCTCCCTCTCTTTAGGCCTCGCTACTCCCGAGACACAACAATATTGAAATTAGGCCAATTAATAACCCTACGCTGGCCTCTAAGTGTTCAAGTGAAAGGAAGAGTCACACGTCTCTCACTTTAAATCAAAAGCTAGACATGATTAAACTCAGTGAGGAAGGCATATCAAAAGCTGAAACAGGCTTTTGCCAAACCGCCAAGTTGTGAGCGCAAAGGAAAAACTCCTGTAGGAAATTAAAAATGCTACTTCAGTGAACACATGAGTGATAAGAAAGCAAAGCAGCCTATTGCTGACATGGAGAAAGTTTGAGTGGTCTGGATAGAAGATCAAACCAGCCACCACATTCCCTTAAGCCGGAGCCTAATTCAGAGCAAGGCCCTAACTCTCTTCAGTTCTGTGAAGGCTGAGAGAGGTGAGGAAGCTGCAGAAGAAAAGTGTGAAGCCAGCAGAGGTTGGTTCATGAGGTTTAAGGAAAGAAGCCGTCTCTATAACATCAAAGTACAAGGTGAAGCAGCAAGTGCCGATGGAAAAGCTGCAACAAGTTACTCAGAAGACCTAGCTAAGGTCATTAATGGAGGTGGCTACACTAAACAACAGATTTTCAGTGTAGACGAGACAGTATTTTGGAAGAAGGTGCCATCTAGGACTTTAATAGCTAGAGAGTCGTCAATGCCTGGCTTCAAACCATCAAAGGACAAGCTAACTCTCGTTAGGGGCTAATGCAGCTGGTGACTTACAATGAGATTAATGTTGTTTTCATGTCTGCTAATGCAACAGCCATTCTACAGACCATGGATCAAGGAGTAATTCTAACTTTCAAGTCTTATTATTTAAGAAATCTATCTTGTAAGGCTATAGCTGCCATAGATAGTGATTCCCCTCGTGGATCTGGGCAAATAAATTGAAAACTTTCTGGAAAGGATTCTAGATGCCACTAAGAACATTCATGATTAATGGGAAAGGGTCAAATTATCAACATTAACAGAAACTTAGAAGTTTATTCCAGCCCTTATGGATGACCTTGAGAGGTTCAAGACTTCAGGGGAGGAGGTAACTGCAGATATGGCAGGAACACCAAGAGAACTAGAATTAGAAGTGGAGCCTGAAGATGTGATGAATTGCTGCAATCCCATGAAAAAACTCTCATGGGTGAGAAGCTGCTTCTCATGGATGAGCAAAGAAAGTGGTTTCTTGAGATGGAACCTACTCCTGGTGAAGACGCTGTGAAGACTGTTGAAATGACAACAAAGGATTTAGAATATTACATAAACTTAGTTGATAAAGCAATGGCAGGGTCTGAGAAGATTGATGCCAATTTTGAAAGAAGTCCTATGGTGGGTAAAATGCTATTAAACAGCATTGCCTGCTACAGAGAAATCATTTGTGAAAGGAAAAGTCAACTGATGTGGCAAACATCATTGTTGTTTTGTTTTAAGAAACTGTCACAGCCCCAACCCCCTCCACCTTCAGCAGCCAACACCCTGATCAGCCAGCAGCCAGCAGCCATCAACATCAAGTCAAGACCCTCCACCAGCAAAAAGATTACGACTCACTGAAGGCTCAGGTGATGGTTAGCATTTTTCAGTAATAAAGTATTTTTAAATTAAGGTACACACATTGTTTTTTTAGACATAATGCTATTACACACTTAATGGACTACAGTATAGCGTAAACATAGCTTTTATATGCACTGGGAAACCAAAAAGTTCAAGTGACTCACTTTATTGCAGTATTTACTTTGTTGTGGTGGTCTGGTACCAAACTCACAATACAGTATCATCGTGGTCTGCCTGTATAGCCATACAATGAAATATTATTCAGCCCCCTCTCCAAAAAAAAAAAGGAATGAAGTACTGACACATGCTACAATATGGATGAACCCTGAAAACATTATGCTAAAAAGAAGCCAGTCACAAAAGACCACATATTGTATGACTCCATTTATATGAAATGCCCAGAATAGACAAACCCTATTATTTTTACAACTTTTAAAATGTTTCAAATTATTCCAAAATAAAAATTTAGAAAAATAAAATCAGGGCACTCGATGAGATCACCTAGAGACAGTATAGGCAGAGAGGATAAGGAAACTCAGGACAGAACCCTGGGATATGCTAACACTTTAAAGGTTGAAGACAGGTTGAAGAGTCAGCAGGAGACTGAGAAAGAGAAAGCAGCCAGCAAGATAGGCAAGTCAGCTATTTGTGCCGCCTGCCAAGACAACAGGGGTGAGGGACATTTTACTGGCCCCAATACTCAAGAGAGCTTAATCAAGACATTTGTCAGATACACGTAGAAAAAAAAATCTGGCTGCCACCCAAGCGTAGGAGGGGCAGAGCCTTGCCCCCCAGTGGTGCTTGCTGTGGGGATGAAGATCTATTCTCCTGGGGAAGGAGGAAGATGAAATACCACCAGAGCCCTGGTCCGAGAAGATCCCACATGTTGCAGAGCAACTAAGAAATAAAAAAAGAAAAAAAAAAAAAAAAAGAAAGGGTTGGATAAATCAAGAAAATTAAGTTAGACACAAGCAGATTGACGTGTATTCCCCTGGGTACTTTAAGGTTAGGTAGGCACACAATAGTGGGGGGCTGGGAGGGCTGCAGTGCAAAGATTTGGGACTCAGTTCACTGCCAATACGGCAGGACGGAGACCGGTCAGCTACCCCAGGTTCAGTTCCCCAGGGACAGGGGAACAGGCAATTTGTCAAGACCTGCCTAGTACATCACTCCCCTGCTTAAACCCCTTTAATGGAATCTTTAGAGAGGGTAAAAGAGACAGTAACTGGACAAAGCACAGGTGAGGGCAGGGGTGTCAATGCCACGAACAGGAGGATGAAGTGGACACGTATCTTAAACACCAAGACTCAGCTCCTGGACACTGGCATCCTGGCCTTGACCTTCTGGGACCCAAAAGATGAGAAGCTGGGAGGACAGGGTTTTAGATAGAGGGAGCATCTGGCAAAGCACTCCACAGAGGCAAAGCACTCCACAGAGAGCAAGGTGCATTCTTAGAACCGAAAGATGATCTCTTTGACTAGAGGGTAGTCACGTGGGACAGTGTACATTTGGCTGCAAAGAAGGTCTGGGGCCGGGTCTTTAGGGCTTTGTAAACTACCTTAGGATTTGAATTTTATCATAAGAGGAAAGGGAAGATGTTAAGTTTATTCCCTTTTTTAATTAAAATTATACTTACACATAATTAAATTGTCTTTAAAAAAATTTAACCACTGTTAACTTAGTTATCCAAACAGACTATAACCTCTTTGAGGGCAAAGCCATTGGATTGAACTACTTCTACCTCCTTAGTATCTAGTGCAGTGGTTCTCAAACTTTAGCAGAATCATGGGATGGGGCCGTGGGTGGTTAACACAGATTTTGCTGGGCCCCAACCTTCAAGTTTCTGATTCACTAGGTCTGGGGTGGGACCTGATAACTGTATTCCTTACAAGTTCCCAGGTGTTGTGACCGCACTTTAAGAATCTGGGGGGAAAGTAAAAGATCCTAGAGGGAATCAGTAGAAAGAGTAAGAGAGTATATGAAGACACACTGAGTTCCTGATGCTCTTCTAGACCGTATACAAAACAAGCTGGGATAAAAGAGGCTGGAACTATAGAAATCCCAGAGGCAGACTGGAAAAGTAGAGATAAAAACAGTTAATGACAAAACTTTAGCCTAAGGAGGTTTCCCCTCCATTAAAGCCCCTGTCCCAAGATACTCTTCCATTTATAAATAAAAAGCAAAACAGTAATTTTTTCAAAATTAACAATTTTAGAACAATTAAACAAAAACCACAGAGAATGCTCTTAAAAGAGTAGTTATACATCCTTACCTTCCCTCAATTATCTATACCTGAAATAAACCTAACCGCCAAGACTGCACTCCTCTAAATAGACATCATCAATTGCCTGGTGACAGCTACAAGAAGGGAAGGCAAAATGCCTCGGAGGAACTGAAAAGCATCCAGAAAATTCGCTTTGCCAACTTTAACCTTTCTTAGTAATAGAAATGTCAAACTCTTTATTGGTTTATTTTTTTCTTTCTCTCTCTCTCCTCTTTTTCTTGCCTGCGTTTTTAAACTGAACATACAGCATATTTACTAAAGGTATAAAATCAAGGCAAGTTATTAAGGCTGGCTCCTACAGTGGAAGGAGTGCTGAACTGGGAATCAGGACATCTAGTCCTAGCCCAGGCACACACTAATTGTATGGCTTTGTGCTCAGTTTATGCTATAAATGTACAGAGTTGGACAGATGGTCTTTGTGGTCTATTTAAGCTCTGATATTTTGACTTTCAAATCTAAAGAAATAAGAAGCATTATCACACTGTCAGGCACACAAGGGGACAGTCCCCAGATAAGGAGAGTTCAAACGAAACATTCTTGTGGGATTCCTTCACCTTCCACCTTTGTCAATTACGCAACTGGACAAAGGGAAAGCAAACATGGATCAAGTATCAAAAGAACAGCTCCAGATGAGTGCTCAGAGGAAGTGGAATTGATGCTCCCTTTACCTTCTGAGTGCCACGCTGCGAGGTGGGTGCCAGCTCAGCCAGAGCACCATGTTCTGGTGAACAACAGGACCATCAGTAAGAGTGAAAGAAATCAAACACTTTCTGCAGGTCCAATCTTGGTTTCCCTATAAATAAAACATGACTACAGTCGTTTTAAGTTCTTCCTAGTACTGTACCTTTTCAAATTCCGAAACAATCAGGTGAATTTTTTTAACCTGCTATGCATTTACTACTTGTACTTTCATCAATTACACCAAGGAGTTGGTCAAATCTGGCCCACAGTCTGTTTTCCTGCAGTCCATGAGCCAAGAATAGTTTCTACATTTTAAGTGGTTACAATAATCAAAGTAAGAATACTTTTTGACAAGTGAAAATTATGCAAAATTCAAATTTCGGTGCCTATAAATAAAGTTTTATTGGGATGCAGTCATGCTCATTTGTTTATGTAATGTCTGTGGCTACTTTCTTGCTATGACATAGTTGAGCAGCTGCAAAAATCTCAAATATTTACTATCTGACCTTTTACAGAAAAAGTTTACGACCCCTAAGTTACACCACAGCCTATATACCCATGTCATTTTAATAACAAACACTTCCAAGGGTTATTTAGATCATAAAAGACATGGGTAAAGTATGAATAGGAAAACACTGAAAGAGGAAAAGTGTTCGTACAGAACTTGAATTTTTCAACAGATGAGGATAATACTGGCAAGGCCTCCTTGTTTGTGTGTATCTGACATGCAGCTTTCAAACCCAGAAGGAATGACAATCTCTCAATTTTACTGTCTTTCTGCAGCTCTCTATGCTAAAGGAGAAGAGAAAACGACAGAGTAAAACATTATCACTGGAAAATACAGCTAGGAACCAGAATGGCACTACGAAGTTAGGAAGTTTCCTAATGATGTCAAAATCTCACCTTTTAGTAAGGTGTCTGTGCTTTCTGAACCAAAAATAACTGAGACAAATGGTATGACAAGTGTAAGCATGCCACAGGGAGGCAAGGGGACATAGTTTTTGAATTGGGGATGCACTAGAGAGATCTGAGACACATTAACTGTGATACTCACAGGTCAGAGACTTCCAAAGAGCTGAGAGCCAAACAGGTTAACAGACATTCACTCTTACTGATGGAGCCTTTTGATAAATAGAGTTTAAAAGACAAGAAGTACTTGTAAGATTAGAGGTTTTAACAAATGGGTTATTGGGACTGTGAATCTGGGGATCAAGGTTTTTGGTTCAGGCTACCTGCATGGAGCATTCTCATCCTACAAACATTAAATAAATTTAGAATCTTGACATGGGGTATTTCTCAAAAAGCATCTAGTCCCGAATCAGCTTCCTAAAATCACATGGACTATTAAAAATTCGAGGATTATGCCAAATAAATGTGCTAATGAAAATTAGGTCACATATTCATTTTTAAGATTTGCACATGTATTTTAAAGACACTTTTACACTGATGTTTACTAGTACAATTGAGACAAAAGGGGCATCAAAGTTAACACCAGTTGCATTGTGAGGGTCTGTTTAGGAAAGGTTTATGCCCTATACAGAGTTTGAGCACTTACCTCTGTTTCCCCTCTGCTAGTCATTATTCAGTTGCCTTCCCTCAGGTCAGAAAAGTTCTCCTTTCAATCAGGACTGGCTCAGCAGTATACCTCCTCTTTGGTGCCTTCCTCTGACAGAGGTGATGTACAGATCTGCACAAACAGATATCCACAACCCTCCTACCTCTTCTCACAGGCCATTTCAGAATGGTGATGTGCTTCCCAAACTCCTAACACCAGCCCACTCCTACTATAACACTCATAAGCTCTGCCAGTGTGGGACATGGCCCATTTTTTGGTCAAATGTGAAAGAGAAAGACAGATGAATGGCAAGAAGCAACAGACCACTGATGTGCTAATTAAGGCTAAGTTACTACATTATGCCAAGGGACTACGAACCTTCAAAGTGATGTTTCTTCACGGGACCGCCTCGAAAATTCGTTAAAATACTGTAGCAGTTTCAGAATTGTCCATTTAAAATATAATGCAGTTGGTGCAAAGTGAAAGGTTTCCTTTCAACCCTCAAAGTCCTATTTTCCTCATTTTTCCTTAGTACTCTTACAGCTTGCACCTTCGAGTAAACTGTAAAAGCCAGAAGAGGCCTATTACTGTACTGATTCACATATTTCCCCACATTAACTAGTCCCTAACGTGGATATGAAACAAGGAGAAAGATCCACATGAGCCTGTACATTAAAGAGCAGAAAACAGTGAGCATTTCCTCTGCAAACCCACCCTGCCTGGACTGAGAGTGGAGGAAGGCTTCCTCCAGGGAGGGAGATGTGTCAAGAGCAGGTAAAGAAATAGGGCAGGTGCCTTCTTGTGAATCAGACACTTAGGCCTCAAGCGAAAAGATTAAGAGAGAAAAATCTAAATATGTAAACATACTACTTTTCACCTTTGGGCATACTCATTGAAAATAGTATTTCAGTCTGAACAGGGAAGAACTTGGAAGGAAAGAATTAACTGTCATTGGAAGCTGTGTAACTGAAATTTATTTGGTAAATGAGAAACTCTCAGAAAATAATGAAAATGAGGAGCCACCAGATTTTTTGCTCAATTTTCCTTTTCCTCAAATTCAGAATGGAAATGGGAGGGGGGAGGGAGACATGGAATTATGAAGTGAACGTGACACACATTAGTTTACAAGCTTATAGCTAATAAATCACGTTGTTCCTAGCTGCTCAAGGGGTGTGATCTTAGGGAGAAAACACCCCTCAGAAGAACAGAGGGGAAAAAAAATCCATGTTAAAGGAGAAAATAAACATGTAAATCATAGCAAAAACCACATTAGTTAGGTATGTGTAGGGGAAAACAATTGCCTTTTTCTAAGAATAGATTTCCCCACAGCTTTAAAATAGGTTTCCTCTGATACATACAAATCATACTTGTCTTCTTTCCTAATAAGTATTATCTTTTTATATAAAAAATAATTTTCAAGACAGGAAAGACAGAAACCAGAGGATTTCATTCACATCTGTACAGAAATATTTACTTTTGTTAGACAAAAAACTCAAGATCACAGTACACAGTGCTTATTTATTTAAATACTTGAAAAGGTCAATGATGGAAAAAATAGGTTCATAATGAGAGTTTTATTCATTAGATTTATTTTACCATTTAAAAAAGTGCTGCTTCTAGGTTATCCTAGCCAGATATAGAACACTTCATGACACATGCAGCTACTGTAATATACTATAATAGACACAGCCATTATAGAATGATTTACACTTTGGGAGGAAACTCAATAGTAGTAATGGTGACTATTTATTTAAACTAAAAACACTGATAATATATAAACTGTTTTTCTCATTTGATTGAAAGGGCTATAAAATTCAACATACTGACAAAGGAAACAGAATAATCACACAGGTGACGCCTGTGCTAATCGCCTTGAGCTTACTCCTTCCTTAAAGGAGAGCATCACACTCAGCTATACAATTTTCTAGACTGAACGATGGCTTCAAGGCTGGCCTACCATGAAGGATGGGACTGAAAGAAAGTCATGTTTTTAAAAACGGAGAGAAAAAGGCAAATTGTGCCTCGTGTACTTAAAGTACCCAAAGAGCATTCTGAGTAAATGTGAAATAAATAAGTGAGCAATGAGTAAATAAAGTCTCTGAGCTGACTTCAACCTAGGAGAGTGAGCCAACTGAGCACTAATAATACCATGTAGAAACGTCTAGAAACATCATTTCTTGAACTCAGTCTGGGAGACCATATCTTGCCTGAATATGTACATTATTTACAAAATATTCCCTTTCGGCCTCTGAAAGTTAGTCATTTTAGTTTGGCTGTAAAGCTGTCTCCTTCCATATGCTAGCCAATACTGCAGTTATAACTATCATTAAAATACTCTTACGCATGAATTACAAATATTAACAAAGTAACTCTGCATGTATAAATATCTCAATATTTCTAGCGGAATTTAAAGCATTCAGAATGTACATAAAATATTTGTTTTTGGTAGGGCCAGTATTTTTTTTTTTTTTAAATCATCGCTGTTTCAATAATGCTTTGTACATAGCAAAGCCCAAAACTGCAAAAACAGTAGCACCAAAACTTGCTCGAAGCCAAAATGTGGAGCTCTTGAGGTCAGCTTGTGTCACGTGCCTGTAGTCAAAAAATATAATTAATGTTTAAAACATGATTAGTATGAAAAAAACAGTTATATGAACAATCTACTTTTAGGGAAGTATTAGCACACTTGTCAGGCTAATTGCATACAGTAATGGTCACCAAAAACATTTATCAATGAAGCCACATGTACACTGCTTAGATAATCATTATCTTAAGACATACTGTAGACATTAATAAAGAAATATCTATAATTAGTTACTATTTGGGAGTAAACAACATCCAAAATGTTATAAATTTTCTTCACATGGGAAACGGAGAACTTAGACAAATCAACCTGCCACTTTTTAAAACCAGTAGGGTCCTTCAAAATGAGAGGTAAGACTGAGACCTCACAATTTTAAGAGTCAATTTCATGGAACTTAATGTGCAATCTCCTGTCCCCAGGAACCAAAAGCTATCTTGTAAGCAGTTAAGTGACAAGTGACAATACTTTTCTAAGAGCAATGCTTAAAATCAACTTTGGAAACACTGAGTCCCATAAAAATTTACCAAAAAAATCCCAAAGGGGTGGGGGAAGATTTACAAGTTTGCATTAATTTGGTTACTGCTGATTAAAGAAAGAAGAAGAAAAAAACAAACAGACGAACCAAACCCTGGTATCAGACAGGCAGTGACATTGGTACCAACTAAAGGACATGATGTAACATGATGGACTGAAAGGTAAATGACATAAAAGAAGCCATATTATGCATGACAAGAACAGGGACAGCCTGTATCACAAACTGAGTTTGTGAGCATGCTCAGTTAATAACACTGCTAAGCACCCCCAAGGGTCTCAAGTATGACAGCTTACCATGAAGAGGATACAGCTTTAAAGCAAAGGTTGGAACATTTTATTCAGCGTCACTGAAGTTTTAGTTAAGTGAACACAATTGAGGTGATGCAGAAAACTTACAGAATTAAGAGCTTAGAGAGACTGTCTAGTTTAGGTTATTTCACAACTAAATTAAACAAACAGAGTTGAAGCAAGAGTCAGACATCATTAAAAGACCAAGACACTGACATATGCAAAAGAGTTAAGAGCCAAAAATCTATAAATTATACAAAACTACTGTCTCAGTAATAGTCAAAGAGAGAACAATCAGATTAGTTATCACAAAATGCAATCTGTACATCCCTAAGAAACAAGTTTACAATACAAGCAAAGTGCTCCATGCTTATCACTATGGTAAAACAACACAAAGCACTCCAACTTATCTTACCCAGTTTCAATTAAAAAAAAAAAGTCACTCCTTAAATAATTATTATTTTACAAAGCAAAGTGATAACACAGGTTCATGCCACCTTGCAAGTTAGTTCTTCCAACAGGTAATGTTTCATTTTTTTAAAAAACAGTTAGGGAAGAAAATACTTAGGTGTTTAGTTTTTCCACTTGGAAAAACTCCAACAAAGGCAACCCACTGGTTGTGGGAAATGTTACCTGGCTTCAAGAAAAAGTGGACCATGAGATGACTCCATGAAGATGGAATCTTCTACAGAGCTGATGGCATGCACCTGGTGAATAATACTGCCTTCGTCGTCTGCTAACAGCACGGCACCCCACTCAGCTACCCGGGCTCTTAACCTTTTATACACATGCACACAGTTTGCAGTTCACAGCACAGCTCACAAAAGAAGGGGACTGAAAGTAATATCTCTCAATTAAACATCCCACACATAAACTGAGTTGCCACCCTACACGATGCATCTCATGCTTTCTATATTTAAAATAAAGTTATTCTATAGAAAATTGCCAAACTTAAAAAAATCTATCTATATATATTCTTTTAAAACACTCACATACCAGGCAGGAAACCTAAGGCTGTTATATACGTTCTCTATGTATCCCCCAGAGGCTGGTCTTGGTATATCTGAAACACTAAGAGAAGCCCTTGAAACCAATACTATAAGCAGTACCTGACAATATGCTGTGACTGTAAGTATTTACTCAAAATGAGGCTTACAACTATTAGTCATGAAGTTTAGAAATGCTTCTAGTTTCTGACTACTAAAAACTACAAACATACATCTGTAAAAAAAAAAAAAAATTGAGTAAAGCATCCCAAACTCAGAGGCTGTCATGGCCCTATGATGAGAGTTTCAAAGTTTACAACTCCAAGTCAGCAGAGATGTACAGAACTTAAAGTGAGAACACAGGCTAAAAGTGCATTAGAGTTTTGCTTCAGATTTGGTCTCTGTGATTTTCATGCATCTTCACTAATGGAGAATATTTTTACACTTATTTTTTAATTTAGGGGAAAAGGGGGTTAGGATTAATATTAGCTATAATGACATTAAAATCAGTCAAAATGATTTCTCATCAATATTCATCACATATGGAAACTGTTAACACAGCTTAGCTCCCTTTGTTGAATTTTGAGAAAGTTATTACCATTCATGAAATAATATATTCTAACTGACGTTATTGCTTAGTTTTCTTTTGCATTTCAAGACAGTAATTATTACTTTCCCTAAGCTATAGTATAGTCTTCAATAGGCAAAACAGTGGTTCATATATATAGATGGAAAACAATACAGATACATGTTCAATATACAGCTAGTTTAAAACTCAAGGCAACCATAGACTCATAAAATATATTTCAATGACTCTATCGATGTTATAGTAGTTGTTTAACATACTTTTAGACATGGAAAACTACTTTTAGACAGAAAGCTACTTAGAGAATTATTTTATGTCTTTACCATATGCATTTAAAAGCTACATCATCAGGCTCTATTTACAAAAGAGAATGCATTTATAACAGATGGCACATTTGCAGTGCCTGCCTAACTGACAACACCTGAATGGAGAACAGTGCAATCTTAATTGTAAGTATTAAGAACTGAGCCATGTTTGTCATTTCGGATCTCAAGCAGAAGCAGAGTAACAGTTTCATAAGGCTGCTTCCTAGTTCATGCCTATAAACTCAAGCAAAAGGAATGCTTCCACAATTCAAGTTTAATTCTTGCCAAATGATTCACATAAAACACCTCAGAATAAATTTTAATATCTTACTGCATATTTTTTCTTAAGTTTTTTTTGACTATTAAAAAAGTAATACAGGGAGTTCCCTGGTGGCACAGAGGTTAAAATCCCGCTTGCCAATGCAGGGGACACAGGTTCGAGCCCTGGTCTGGAAAGATCCCACATGCTGCGGAGCAACTAAGCCCACAAGCCACAACTACTGAGCCTGAGTGCCACAACTACTGAAGCCCGTGTGCCTAGAGCCCGTGCTCTGCAACAAAGAGAATCCACTGCAATGAGAAGCCTGTGCACCGCAAGGAAGAGTAGCCCCCGCTTGCCGCAACCAGAGATAGCCTGCGTGCAGCAATGAAGACCCAACGCAGCCAAAAATAAATAAATACATAAATTTATATTAAAAAAGTTATACAGGCACACTATATGAGGAAAATAAAAGAAGGAAGGAACAAAATCACCTAGAATCACCTGAGGCAACTAATTAAAATTTGGGGTATTTCCTTTTAAACTTTTTCTATGTATTTCTAACATAGCTACAAATACAATGTGTATAATTTATATACTTTTATATCTTTTAAAAATATTATACAGGCACTTTTACATAAATTATAGAGACATCATTTTAAATAGCTGCTTTATATTCCTACTGGTGGCTATCACCATTTACAGGTGACTGTAACTAAAGTGATGAATACCTTTCTACATTAAGATTTTTCGCTATATTTAAAATAGTTTCCTTAAGATAGACTACCCCAAAATGAATATTACAGGGTCAAAAATGTGTGTGTGTGTGTATGTATAAAAAGGTTCTTTTTTTCCAATCTACTGATATATCAGAATCACACATTTCCCTACTCTACGCAGAATAAAATAATTTAGGTTCAGCAGTATCTCTTTTTAGAACATAAGAAAGAACGACTAAATGCTAAAATATAACCTTAAAAAATCGTGTGAAGCTTGTCACAGCTTTCGAGTTCTTAGGTAGAAAATTCCTGTGGACTGGATGCTGGCTTCCTGTCTTAGAAGTGCTGAGGGCCCAGATGTCGATTAGATGACAAGTGACAGGGAAGCCCAACAAGCGCTTTTTGACACAAGTGTGGGAGCAAACCAACAGGTTTGGACCTGGGTATTACTAAGGCTGCTACTTAACAAGGCAGAGAGAAGATAATGTTTCAAAATTCAGGCAATAAAGAGGCACATTAAAAACTGTTTGTGTGAAGGTCACATAGGCATATAACAACGGACAAAAATTCCTATGTACCTTTGCACAGAATGCCTTAAAGAAGGCATACAAAATGCTTTGATTAACTCTACAATTTATGGTAAATATAAGAACATGAACTAAAATCTTTATTGGTTCAGTGTATTTAACCAATAATAAAGGGAATGTTATCCTCTCCCTGCTTTTTGTTTCTACCACCTGGTGAAGTATTTTTTCATATTTACCTCCAATAATAATGCCATTACTGCTAATAATAATTTTAACAATGACAATTCTCCTAATTGAACTAGTAGGCATGAAACATTTTAATAAGCTATTTCTCGAAATAGGTTAAGAAATAAAACCATAGTGTCCAACAAAGATGAACTATAACACAAATCATACGAAAGCTGTTAACTGAGCATGCCTAAACAGTAACATACTTAGGAAAAGGACATAGGTGTGCATCAATGTCAAGAAATGCTTCACCAAGCATTAGAAGAATAAAAATTCATGGATGATTGTAGATACATGGGAAACACATAATGTCTTCTACATGTTAACTACAGATACTTAAAGGTCAGAATAGGCAAACTCCATCCTGTTTTGTCCTTTAATATACTAAACCAAACGGCAAAAATTTTTTAATTTACAAGCAGCAGCAGCTTACTTGAAGAGAATCTATAACACAAGCTCTCATATACTTTTAAACGTATGACTATGTCTATGTATCCAAATTCAAAGAAAAGCCTTGTAAGGACCTTTCATATGAACACAGAAGTTTCATATGAAATTAAAACAGAGGATGCACTTCCTTAAAATACAATATTTTACTGTAACATAATATCCTGAGAACTCTTACATTCCCTACAGAATCTCTATAGCATTAAGATTTCTAGGAAACTATCCTCTTCATAAAGCAATCCTGTGAAAAGACAGTTCATTTTAGCGTGACAACAGTGAAGTCCTTTCTTCAAAAACAGGGCTCATATATTAAGTAACATGATTTCAAACAATGTGAAGGAGGAACTTAGGTGATTTTTAAAGTAATACGGGCAAATGAAGTGAGTAATTAAAGAACAGATTAAAATAAATGTCACATATATCCAATTTTTAAAAATACATTAATAAACAGGATAAAAAATACAATGGGTATGATGACTTGTCCATCATACCTTTGCGTCTCGGTAAATACTCAGTGTGAACTACGCATTTTGTTGCTAAAGTAAGATGCTGTTACCAAACTTAAGAAGTAACATGAACAAATAACCTATACGGCTAATCCAAGTACTAAAATGTGGTGAAAGAAATACTAAAACCAAGATATGCATCAGAGAAAACCACACCAAAATAATAAATCGTAAAATAAACAATCTGATTAAATTATAGGTTAGGAAAAATGGGAGGATTATACACTGAAACACAGCTGGGAAACGGCTCAAGAGGAGTTAAAAAATGACTAAGTGGCACAGGCAAACAAATGAAAATGAACACCTAAAGGAAGGGACAAATGAAAGTGCACACACACTACAGTACAGTGACATCCTCATGCAAAGCAGGAGTGTTCTAAAGTCAGAATAATACATACTTAATAAACTAAAATCCTGGGTAGTTCAAACCAACAATCAAGCCCACTCCTACATAATCATTTTAACACCTTCAGATTTAAGAGGTATTTATAATTAAAATATAATCAAAAGGTATTTTTCTCCAATAACATGATTTTCACTATTTGAAATGAAAGCATTGCCAGAGACTAAAATCACCTGGCCACAGGTTAATAATCTTCCAAATGTATTTAAATTCAAATAATTCCAGCTATTCATAAATTATTCCAAAGAAAAACATAAACCTATCCAGATCTAAAGGCTGAGAGCATAATTACCAAAGAACAAAGTCACACGTCAGCTATGTAGTTAAACACTTCTCTCACATGTTGAATATACATTCAATTAAACTGGAAAGAAAAAAATTTTTATTACTACTTTCTACTTAAAATACATAGTGTCAGTAAATAAGCTAAAAAAATAAAGACAATCTTTTCTGGTCAAAAACAGATGGGGAAAAATGGACAATTTCAGAAATGTTGGAACTGTTGAAATTGCGTGAGTATAAATTAATTAATTTGGCATAGATCCTCTCATGATCAGGTTACAGCACTTCCTTTGCTAGCATAAGGCACTAAGGTCACTGAAAATATAACCAAAAGTTAAAAAAAAAATTTAACACAATATTTAGAAAGGTATTTAAACACAGGTCTGTATCTTCTTCATCTTGATATTTTGCCCCCGCTCACAGCAGGATCCTATGTAAAGCAGGTACTTAAGTATTTGGATGAATAAATCAAAGTGGTAGGAGGATGACATAAGGGGAGAGCGTGGCACCAAACATGTATTATCTCTGGAAGTAGTTTCTACTTTGGTGATCAAAATTTTTACAAGCATGCTAAAACAATGTACTAATTTGAGACCAACATGTATGTACCAATATTTGTCTATTAATTTCTTTGCAGACATTTAACAAAACTTTTCGGTTAAATAAAAAAATTTTAACTGCTCATTTATACTTCTAAATCAAACACAGCAGATTTCTAAAATGAGAAGACTTAAGACTTACTGTTGAGTGAGAACCGTCCCTATTGAATTACAGTGAAAAATTCTTATATGACTTTTACTCAATTAGTGAATCCTTTTTCTGTTTATGTAACATTAAGATACACCTAGCACAGCAAACCAGTGGTGACCAACCACCAAAAGGTTGCCAAAACCCAAGACACGGTAGGGAAAGTGGTTCCATTCTGACCCCACCAACCCCATTACTTTTTCAAGTTATTAAAGATAAAGGAGTAAAACTGTATGTGGAGGTGTTTGTAAGAGACATTTTCCTTCCTCAGGTGCACCTTTTTCTGGCCTGCATTTTCACAACTTTAGGCTATGTCTTAAGACTGAAGTTGCAAACTGGTGGCCTGTAAACATGCTTTCTTTGTTCTGATTAGTACTTCAGATTTTTAAAATTTAATTGCCTTTACTTAAATATCAGGAAATTTTACCTAAAAAATCCTGACTTCTAGTGTCTCAGAGAATCAGAAGTCCTGGCAATACCACGCTTGCACAATAACCAACAGCCAGAGCTGAGTGGTGGCTGCCTCTTGCAGACAGGACCTGTCGTAGCTCCCACCTCTCTTATTTCTCCTCCTTGGCCACCTTCATTCATTAACATTATCCATCCAGACCCTGTAGGTACTTAAGTTTTTGGCCTCCATCCTCACCTACCTCATCTATAATCCTTTTGTGAATTAGAAGAAACTTCAATATAGAGCTCCTAAATTTCCACTGGACTTCTATAAAATAATTTATTGAAATACTACCAGGGAAGAGGAAGGAGTTCTCTGAAAAGTATGCTGGTTTTCCTCCTCATCTTTTTCATTCTTTCCTTCTTGATTACCAGACATCAGTGATGTATGCTGACATTACCATTAAATTATTTCTAGCTTATAATTAGATATGACAAAATGTACTGATTTCTCTTCGAGGATCACTGTACAGAGTAATTTATGATGAGCAATCTCATCCATTAATGCACACCCAACCTATTTCATTGGGAAGCTGACTAAACCAACCTAAAACTAATATTGGCACTAAAGATGCAGACAACGAATCAATCTGCAATTATGGACGATCAAGAGCTTCTAGAATAAAACTGATGGTTTGCGATCAGCAATTACTAGGAGCCAAGGTGAGTTCACCAAGAATAAGACACCAAATAGATGTCACTTTCTATTTAGATAAAATTAATACATTGGTGGATCAGAGGAATGTGGTAGAAATTATATTGATTTCAAAAGAGCCCTCCAGGAAATCTCTTATAAGACAGTAAGATACAACATGGGCTGGATAATAAAATATTTTTAATTGACAGAATAATCTTTCCCCAAGAATTCTGAATCTGTGTCACTGGGAAGAGTTCTCTAGTGGAGCACTAAAGGGCTTGCTTGCTTGAGCAATCTCGCTCTCTAATCTCTGGGTATTCAACATTATTTTTTAATCAGTAACTTGAAAGATAAAGAAGACACAGCTACCAAATTTGCAAATAACACAATGCCGAGAAATATATATAATGGGACAAATGACAGAAATAATGTTTGAAATGACTGAGCTAGAACAATGGATCAAAAAGCAGAATATGACACTCAATAGAGATATATATGTATCCGCATTTAGATACAAAGAGCCAACTAAAACTGTCAAATACACAGAGAGGAGGGCACACTGCCTTAATAGCATTTTGTATGAAAAAATCTGACTTCAACCCCAAGATTAATATGCATCAACAGTGGGCTGGGGCTGCTAAAAAGTTAATTCATGCAGTAGACAGGTGCTGTCCTAACTGTGGAATATGACCGCCCACCGTTATGGACTAGTCAGACCACACCGGGAGCACTGTTCTCCATTCTCAGTGGCACTTTTTAAGAGGTACTCTGAACAACTAAGGGGCTTTCAGATGAGGAAAACCAGGAATGATGAAGTCACTAAACCATTTAAGAAAAGGCTGAAAGAAATGGGGATGTTCTACCTGGAGAAGAGAAATTTAGGGGAGACATGATGGCCGTCTTCAAATGTCTGAAGGCTATGTTGAAGAGGGAGTAGAATAGTCGTATGTTGTTCTAAAGGGCAGAACTAAAGCTAAAGGAGAGAAAGTTATAGGGAAATAATTTTAGTCCAAAAAAAAAAAAAAGGCAAAAGCAAAAACCTTCTCCAATGAGGAAAGCCATCAGCAGATAAACAGTATCTCTAAACTCTATCAGGAAGGCTCACAGGAAGGCAATCTAATGGGAGGTCAGGCCAGATGAATTCTAGAATCTCTTCCAACTCTACCATTTCCAACACCGGAGCTCCTGAATGTTGTCTGGTTTGAACTAGCCTTGCACTTTCTCAGACAGTTGTCATGAGCAAATCTGTCTGTGTTACTCTTTATAAGATGCCATTCAAAAGACAGAGGCAGAACTTCACCACCAAGTGAGCGCGGTGATCCCTTCAAAGCAATCACCTATGATGGCTGCATTCTTATTCCAGAGCTACTAGTGCTCAAAGCATCACTGAAACTCTTTTAGAATGCCTTCAGAGTCAGTTTCTGACTCACATAAGATACAGCCTCACTGTTTAATAGCCATGTCTACACTGCTGGTGGACACAAACTATCCTACTCATTTGGTACAGTTGGAGCCTAGCCCTCAGTAAGAGTCCAACAGGAACCCAAATAAGATCCATTTCTAACCAAAATCTGTTTAGCTTGATCATCTGTCTTAATCAAGCCCTGGTCCCAATGACATCTGAATGACTTCAAAAACTTAATTCATTCATAGACACATAAAAATTTGACATTAGATACAAATTAATATTACACAGGCTCTTAAATGTTCACAAAATGTAAAATCGATTTGAACAAAGAAAGGTAGCATGACCAGAATAAGAACATAACCTTCCAAGTTTATTGCTCTGAGGGAATGTATACAACCTATTTTTTTGTTGTTGTTTCTCTTTCTTTTTTAAAAGCATATTACTTTCTAGGCATACTTTATGTTTCGGGTTCAACTGTAAAGACCTCAAAAACTAGTACTATAGATCTTTTTCTTTTCCATATTCCTTTGAATCCTTAAAGTTGGTTATGATCTTCATTTCAAAAAAACATTCCAGGTACTTAAAAGTAAAAGTACATTATAACTATAAATAATTTCAATAGGGAAGTTGTTCAAACCCAAGATAAAGCTCATATAAGTATGGTTTTAATAAGCTGTACTATTTGAATGCAAGCTGAGTACAGTATAACATGTGGAATCAATGTGTCTTTTCCTTACTAAAGCCCTAATCTATTTCTACAACTCTCAGCCAAAAGATTTTTAATCTCCCTACATATATTATCCCCTAATATAAAAAATACTTTAACTTCCTTAATAAAAAAAAGCTAAAATCTTACTTTATAGTCCCCTAAATATATCTATTAATTTTTAAACATTAAGGATGATTCCAGAACTAAACATTGTCACCATAGTGAGAATTTTAGTGGAAGTTAGTTGGGCATCAGTCAGCTTGTTGTCTTTGTAGTACTTGTATAATAAATAGTTAACCACTTTTTTCTTTTGTATTTTAACAGAATGCCTGGTACCCAGTAAAGAAAGTTAAGAACCTGTTAAGAACTGCAGTGAAGATTTTGTTCTTTACAGATTGCAGCAAGTCTGAGTTGAGGAAGTTCTGACAGATGCAAAATGTACACCTGTTGCAGGTGCACATACAGCGTAACCGGGCATGGCTGCGAAAACACACAGAAGGACAGGAGTTGAGTTCTTACTTACAAATATGGCACAAGTCAGAGTGTGCCAACTTAAAAAAAAAAGATTTAGGCATAAGCAACACTAAGGAAAAGGACAGTGTGGGGCATGCTAAAGTTGTGCAGAATTCCACATTTACCAAAAATATAATGAACAGCAATAGCTCCCTCCTCCCTCCCTATAGAAAATCTAAGGAAAATTAGCTAACACTTTTGCTTTTTTGGAGGGAGGATAGAATTATTAGTACAAGGGTTTTAGTGGAATAAATATGCACAGCAATAGATGGCACCCTCATCTAAATTAATAAAAGAAAAACTGGGTAAGCCACAGCACCCACCAAAAGGTCAGAGTTTGCTAGCATTTAAATAACCATCCCCTCCTCCTCCCTCAGTATATACACATGCCTGAAAACCAGGAAGGAGAAGAGTGACAAATACACAAAAGAGTCAAAAGACGAGTATGTTCAACCCTGAGGAGATATGAACAACATCGTCTTTAATTCATCAAGCACCATGGCTCCCAAAGGAAATCAAAGTGCTTCATAAATTTCTACTTGAACCCAAAATATAGGGTTAATTTCGTCTGCTAGCAAAACACACCAGCTAAGTATGATAATATGAAACTCTGGGTAAGGGTGTAAAAAATCAACAATGGATCCAATTGATATTAGATATGAAATTTAGGGAGGCTTTCTGACTCCTTTCTGGTTGAGTGAGTTGCACTAGTTGGTACAGGCACGTGGGGCAGCCCATTTCACCTCCAATCTAACAACCAAAGTAGGGGGTCTCCAATGACTGCTCAGTGGTCAGAGCCACTCAGACATACAAGGCCATCACACCACCCCTGGAGAGGTACTGGCGCAGAACCCACTCAGAAGAGCGCCACCTGAAGAATCAATTACATCACTTCCTGTAACACCTGAACATTTTTTAGAGGCTTCTCAGTCAATGGACTGGCCCAATCTGACTTGGCTTAGCTTGTGAGATCTGATGAGACCACAGCACACGGTGGCATGGTTGTGGAGATTAGCAGCATCCCAATAATGCCTAATTCCCAACATGAAGAAAAACAAGAATTAATTTTTTAAAAGACTCTTACAGGCTCAAGACATTCCATTTTAAAATCTGACTTGTGATGATGAACATATCACTGCTACTAAGTCACTGCCAGCTGTCATACTGGAATCCATCTGTTATTTTATAAGTTGAATCTGACTCTTCAACATATACAGGCTCCACCCACCAAAAAGGAGGGATGCAAAGTATGCTTAGCAACAGGGAGATGCTTCATGAGAAGTAGTTTCGGATTAACCATAAAAACAAGTGTCCATGTATGTACATTTATCATATACACACACACACACTCACACATATTGCAGTAAAAGTTTAAAGATGCAGATCTAAAAACACAGTTGCAGTCATTTACAAGATTAAGACAGTGCGTTTACATATTAAAAAGAAAGACACCATAGTATACAGTTAGGCAGTAAGCCTGACCAAGCAGTGCGTTTCTGGATAATTACTAAATGTGAATTATGGAGAAAAAGATTTGGTCATCTATAAGAGAATGTCAACAAAATGCCATAGAAGCCATAAAGAAAAAGTAACTTACAAAGCAGTTTTTAGAAAGACCCAGATTTTTCTCAAATTCTCTATTCTATCAGTGTTGCCCATGTCTCGGGAGAGTCTGTCTCTGTAATGATCCTCTCTGTAGATAACATACACGAAAGTTTTAAAGCAAAGGTAAACATAAAAAGTAAGGTTTTGCTTATCTAACAGTAATAGGAAGGAATGACTTCTCTTCCAATACAAATAGAATTTCAAGGGTTTGCTGCATTTTTTTTAAAGTACTAGTTAATGGAACAGCAATAAAGTTAACTGATTTGAAAAATCCGTACAAATTAACAACCTTTTGAAAAACCTTAGCTTGTAGCAATTTTTGAGTATTACTCTATGCTATACTGTACTTTTCATAAGAAGAAAAATAATTTAGAGAATAACATAATAATAAATAGAATAAACTGTAAAGTCCTGAGAAACGCACTGCCTGAAAAACTATCTTATCACAAAACAGAATTTATACAAACACCGTACTTGAGGAGAATGCCATTAAGAACCATGCAATTTTAAGGCAGTTAGTAAACTACAAACATGACCACAGTTATGTGCTTGTGCATATGCATGTAGAGATATACAATAAATGTACATAAAGTTTGTGGCTCATAACACTTAACATAAAACATTTATATAGAAGGAATCCCAATTACAACTACTTTTTATAGCACTAAAAAAAGCCATTATATCCTGAACTCAAACATACCCATAATTTAAACATAAATTCATAAAAGATTTTAGAATCCTTCACATACTCAAGGTCAATTAATCAGCAGAAAAATATAAAAGTTAACTTTTTGTTCACATGGAAATGCCTTATTAGCATGATGTCAATTCCATTTTACTGCAGTAAGACTATCTTTTTAATGATGGGTGAGAGGCTGAGTGTTATTGCACTATCCTATTAAGATAGTTACAGCCTGCTCAAATATAGTCAAATAGTATCAGAAGCACCATTGATATAATTTTCTTCTGGTACCCAAACCAAACCTGCATTTACTCAAACTTGTCCCTTCTCATTACAAAGTCTCTTTCTGTTGCTGAACAACTTCTATGTGACAGAGATTCCACCCTCATGGCTAATAAAGGCATGCAATGTTACCACAAACCATGCAAAACGAAAATCATGGCAGAGCAGGTACTTACGGGTACATGGCCATTGTTGTCAATTTAACAAAGATGTCTTTACTGGGTGCATCAGCAGTATTGCAAGTGAAGGCTTGTGGTGGAGGCATTTTGTGTTTCCTGCAGAAATCAGTAGGTGAAATGCTATATTCTTGTTTGACTTCATGCAGGTCTGACTTTGCAGCTACGATTAAGCAAGGTATTCTGCTGTCCATAAAGTGTTGCTACAGAATAAAAAGTGAAATCAAAATCTGATGACAAGTTCAAAAATTACTAAACTTAATTAAATGGGCACTAAAAATTTCCTCTAGATAGGCAAAGCATCAACAGTTTCAGGGAGAAAGTAAACTAAGAGGCAAAGACTGGCAGTTGTCTAGGTCAGTAGCATAATAAGACCAGGGCCACTTTTCTAATGCTGGTAACAATATAACAATTCTTCAAATTCACTACAATTTGAAAAAAAAATTTTTTTTTCAAAAAGAAACAATACTTTGAAATAAAAAGAAATCTACCTAAATTCTCCCTCCTAGAGCACACTATTTTCATTTTTTGATATTACCTCTAGTCCTTAAGTACATGTATATATATATGTTTACATAGTTGTAGTCATGCTGGACATAACCATTTAAAAATATAATACTGAATTTTCCATGTTTTCAGAATTCAAAACCATTATTTTTAATGGCTACATAAATTTCATAGGATCATTTTGTCTCAATTTGGTAAACTATCCTCCTCTTGTTAGACATTTGGATTATTTCCAGGTTTTTGCTATTAAAAACAATGCTAGAGTAAATTCCTTCGTACATACAGTTTTTTTACTCTTATTGAATCTTGTTGATAATCTCAAAGTAACTGATAACTTTTCAAGCCTCTGGTTTATCCCCTTGCTCTATTATTATTCTTGGTATAACGGGCAACATATAATCCATGTGCATTCCTAAGACCTTCCATTAATGCAGAGGTTCTTAACCAGGAACGCACATCAGAGTCACATGTGGAAAAAAGTACTTTTAAAAATACAGATGTCTGCGACTCTACCACCTCAGAATGAAACCAGAACCTTTAGGGATAGGACACAAATGTATGTATTTTTGAAAAGCTCCACAAATAATTTTCTTGCAATTCCCTGGTTAGAAAACACCACATTACAATTCCATTAAACTCCTTATAAAGTTAAACTTGGTTTTAGACCAAAAGAGCAACAAACCTTAAAAATCCTGGCACAGTATTCAAAGGATTTAGGGTTACTGACATCATATACCAGGCACACAACATCACAAAGGATCTCAGCCTCAGTTAGAAATTCCGATTCTGAGATATCATGCAACTTGTAAAAAGAAAAAGACAGAAACGTAAGTATCATAACACTGATGTAAAATTAAAGTCATGATGTTTTATTATTTGCTTAACTTGACTTCCTAATTTAAAAATGCTAGTTAAGCATAAATTTTCAGACTATTTTTGGAAGTAAGACATATAGATAAACAAGTAGTTTCTGATTTTTGAAGATGAAAAATGGTGATTAAGGTCCTACAGAAACTAACATTTAGTGAGTGACTAAAGTGTGCTAGGCAGGCCCTTTACATGCATTCTCTATATACTATAGATAAGAAAACAGGCTAAAGAGATTAGGTCAACTGCCAAAGATAGCACAACTAACTAGTCATCAGACCAAAAATTGAACTCAGATATGATTCCCAAGTCTTTTTTCTTTTTACCACACCACCTTTCCTCCCCAATCAAAAACACAAAGCAAAAAAAAAAAAAAAAAAAAAACCCCAAAAAAAAAGGAGGAGGTTGTTTTCAGCCTCCTTTTGAATCTGGAAACCTCATCCCTGCTCTGCCTTCTGAGGGAGGAAATGGTTTGGGTTCGAGGAGCGGGAACGGGGGCGCCTGCAGCCGGAAAGAGGAGCCTGCAGGTCAGCTGTGGGCTGCAAAAAAAACCCACAAAGCAAAGGACGGTACATTAAGGTTATTTTGTTCTACTTCACTGCCTTCTCTTTTTCAATGTTTATTATAAAATCTCTAAAGAAACATCCCATCTGTGATATGATAATGATCCAACAAGCGTAAAATTCAGTACTGAGCTATATAAGATAGTGCTTCTTTGTTGAGGAGAAGAAAAGGGAAGTGTAAAGTCAGATGTGACTCAATATATTCCAAATAAAACACTAATAGAGCATGGATATTCAGAGACATGAAAGACATCAATTTGCAATGAATGGTTGTAACAATAAAACCGGAAAGTTAACAATCAGCAAGATTTACTGAGTACCCAATATACAGAATTATACTTAGGAGAAGAATGAGAGATAAACAGGTTTAACAAGAAACTGACAAAGAACTTTTATCATAAAGAGCAAAATATGCATAAAATTCAACGTGATTATCTGTCTAGCAGAATAAACTACTTCCAAAAAGAAAAAAAAAAAGGGAACGAACTTTCTTTAGTATCTATTATTTGTCAGGAGCTTCTCATATTAGTTAACTTAATAAGAAACTCAGGCTCAGAGAGAATAAGCAATTTGCCTGAGGTCACACAGCTGATTAGTGGTGGACCAGCATTCAAACCAAAATCAGACTGGATCCAAAAAGAACATAAAACCTGAGGGAGGGAGATGCAAGAGGGAAGACATATGGGAACATATGTATATGTATAGCTGATTCACTTTGTTATAAAGCAGAAACTAACACACCATTGTAAAGCAATTATACCCCAATAAAGATGTTTAAAAAAAAAAAAGAACATAAAACCTCTTTTTACTATTTCATATTATCTTTTCAGTCATACCATTCTTTCAATCATTTTTTAGGCTACCACACTTGTTAAATACACTCTTCCCTGCTAAATAGATACAACCTGATTCAATTACAGATTAAACTACCCCACACCTGCACAAAGGTCTTCAAACTAATTTCTAGTCAACAATAGAGGACATAATTTTTAAAATAAAAGTGGAAGAAAGAGCAAAGAGGATTTAATTTTTTTTTTTTTTTTACTTTCTTATGGTGGTATAACATACAATTAAGCACACAGATAGATGAATTTTTACTTATATCTACACCCATGTAATCACCACATGGATCAAGGGAATTAAAATTAATTCTAATGAATAAACCAAGTAAAAAAATAAATCACACAAAAACCATTAAATTAAATCTAATTATGTTTTCAAAGTGTCATTTAAAATGTACCCAATAATTAATAATCTTTATATGCCAGAAAATTTCTTACCAACAAGTATTTCTCTTGTCCATATACATAAACAGTGTTAATTGCATAGTATGATTTATGGTCATCACGAATTTTCTTCTGCCTCTGAAAACAACCGAAAACATCTCAGTATTTATAGTAAGAAATTACAGGAACTAGTTATCATCAACACATGTGCTCTGCATGTATGGTGTGTTACCAAAAAAAGGACATTCTTCCCTACACTATGTATTATTTATCAATACAAAGGGGATATTGATTTTGTTTCTTAGTTCTTGAGGTCTAAAATAAAAGATGCATTTGTTCTGCATACAGGGAAAGCAGTAGCTGAAAAGGAAGTAAACAATATCACTGAAAGTGTATTCCAGAGCCACCTGCTGGCAATTGTCCTTACACTATAATTTGGCCTGCTATTTAATCTACAAATATGTCAATCTCCTTACTCAAGTCAGTAGTCAGAATTAGGTATCAGTATTCGGTTCAAAATATTCACTGTACATTTACTTCATGCCAAGCACTGTGTCTGATGCTTTCATATGTGTATGTATTTAACCCCCATCTAAAAACTGTTTAAAAAAAAAAAGACAAATGATAGCTAACATCAATGAAGCAAAGATAAGCTAGTTCAGTGAGATTATTGTTACACTTTAGTTGTACCTTACTATTATACATAGGTCACTCAGTTCTACTAATCATCTAAAAGGGTAAATGGTTATGAAAAAATTATGTAAACTCAGTGACTATAAAAATCTGTTGAGTATAGTTCTATTTCTTGAGAACTCTCACCATTAAGTTTCTTCCAAGAAGAGCCTGAAGAACTCCACTTTTCCCACAGTTTTTCATCCCAATTACATTACATCTGAACACATTTCTTTGAGTCTGTTTTTTCTGAAGGTCTATCTTTTTATCTCTTGTTACTAAAAAGAAAAAAAAAGCTAATTATGTACTGCTTAGATTTACTGAGCCTTCATTTCACATTCTGCAAAATAGCGTATTGCTATTTATCATTTTTACAAAGTGTTCGATCAATAAACATACTGTACAGTAGTCAAGCGGTATGTGAAATAAAGTACAAAATATAATAAGAAGGGCCCCACTTAGTGAAAATGATGCATTTCTGAAAGTCGGCTGTAAACTTCTAGTAACCAAATGATATTCATCATAAAATAAGTAGTACGTTTACATAACAAAATGATATCTGAAAAATGAATGAAAATTACAATGAATACAGCCAATACTATATCCCATCTTTTTTTCTGTTATAAATTATTGTCATAACAAATTATAAACTAAAAGATGCTATCTCAAAACTGCACTCTCTTGGGTCTATAAATGGAAAGAGGATATGCACGCTAGGGCTAACTGGCCTTTCTAAGGTAAATCTGTAAAAGAGGCAGCCCTGAAAACAATGTTGTATCAGCAGAACAATGAGGCATGTCTTCTTTTTTTTTTTTTTTGCGGTACGCGGGCCTCTCACTGTTGTGGCCTCTCCCGTTGCGGAGCACAGGCTCCGGACGCGCAGGCTCAGCGGCCATGGCTCACAGGCCCAGCCACTCCGCGGCATGTGGGATCTTCCCGGACTGGGGCACGAACCCGTGTCCCCTGCATCGGCAGGCGGACTCTCAACCACTGCGCCACCAGGGAAGCCCGAGGCATCTCTTCTTGAGGTAAAGAGACCTCCTTTAACTATACCCAAAGATTCAACTACAAGAAAGCTCACCAAGAGGCACTATTTATAGCAAAAAAACCTGAAAGTGATAAAAAACAGATAATAATTATGGGGTAGTTAAGTTATAGAATATCCATATGATGATACTTTATCTAATATTAAAGATATAATATTATAAATATTATAGATATATTAGTATACTTATTGATTATAGAAATATGGCCACAATATTTTGTTGAGTGAAAGAACCTCATGCTGGCTAATTAGTTCCTTAGTCTTTGGTGCTGCATTAAATACTGTCTAACTGGTTAAGTACTTTGAAGGGTACTTGCTCTGTCAATTTCACAAAGGCTGTCTTCCTGTAATGGGGCTTCCTGTAAGATATGGCATTTTCCCCCGCAAATCAGGATATAAGAACTTCTTGAAATGATCAGTTCCCTAATTTGTTATTTCATATTATATCTATGGGTTTTCTTTAAGTGGAGCACATTGCCTGGCAAGAATGCCTGGTTAACATTACAAGATATGTGAAAGATTTTTTAATGTGGAAAAAGGTTATAAAACCGAGAGATGTACAATCAGCTGAATACCAGGATCATGTGTTAATAGGCACTGTTTTTAATGTTTAAAGAAAATTAAAACACAAGATAGACTGGTAAATACTTTTCATGCCCATAGCCCTCCCTGATTTTCATCAATGAAGTACCCTCAGGGGGAGACTAGAGGTAAAACCTCTACTCTTTCCTTTTTGATAAACAATTAAATCAAGCAGCTTACCTCAAAAGTGATTACCAAATCAAGGGAAAACAAATAGTATAGACATGGAAGACTAATGAAGATGCATTTATTTTTACTCTTTTTACATATGAAATTGGAATCCTAAAAAAATTTTTTTCTAATTAAATAGCATTCAGATACTTACCTGTGATGGCTGAAGCTTGAGACTCTTGCTCAGTCAATATTGAATAGCCTAGATAACCCAAATACTCCAGGCACCGCTGCACATCTAAATAGGTCGTGAGCCTAGGAAAGGGAAGAGTTTAAAATGTGAAAAGTTCCTAAATGAATATTTATTTAAAAAAAAATTACAACAGCTCAAATAATTTTACCACTAGACCCAGATAATTTTTGTCAGACTGCTTTAATTTCCCATGTGCCCAACAATGGCTTTTCCTACAGTGACATCCTTAGGGCAGAAATGAAAGGGAGGAGAATGCAAGATGGGGGGTGGAAGGGGCTCCTGTATCTATTCCACCTGCCCGGAGAGAGCAAGGCCACACAGATGAGCAGTGAGCAGCTGGTAAGATCTAGAGCAGGGATATTTTATATTATTTGCTTCCCAAGTTACATATTGTACTGCAAACACTGGCTAGTTAAGGACTTAATGATAATTAAATCTGAAAAGGTTTGCAAAAGGTGCAAAAAATAACTGAAAGGCTAAAAGACACTTGAAAATAGTTAGCCTTTCGTATGATCTGAAAAAAGAACAGATCCTGGTGTTGAGAAAGTTATTTTCGCCAAGGCTAAAGTAATTATGTCATTATGCACAACCAGAGAATGTTTTTAGCACCCTAGACAATAGGTCAACAAGACTGCAGACACCCTCACTAAGTCTAAGAGTTCACTGAAAACAAACAACAACAACAAAAAAACCCTCCAAGTAAGAATTCAGTGTCAAGTAAAATATGCTCTCCCCGTATTCTGAAAATACAAGATTTGTACAATAACAATGATGTTTCCCTTAATCAAAAGTATTAAAACACACTGTAAATCAACTATACTCCAATAAAAAATTTTTAAGTATTAAAATTTACTTCCATTTTTATATGACTTATTACTGTTTCCCTGTACCTCATCCAAAAGCAAACACATCCCTTCCTGATAAATTTATAGAACATCTATAGTTCATCTCAGAGGTAGCAGCAGCACTATAAATCCTGCTCACAGGCAGCTATCATTGAAGCACCTCACAAGATCTGACAAATACACAAAACGATGAATGTAATGCACCATAATTTCAAACTAGCTGTAACTCTAGAGGAAAGAAGCGAGCTCTATACTCACGTCCACTGGGAAAGGAATCCCTGGTAGGTTATCCAGCCTTTTTCATTCGTACAAACTGTGTTATTCACATCTGGCCCCCAAGGTATGTAAGGGAAAACTTTAAACAAGTCTTTAAGCTCATCAGGTGACAAAGCACAGTCTCTATCCTGAAGATACACAAGAAAGTATACATAACATTTAGATATCTAAGAGGATAATTCCCAAATGCAAGAGCCCCCTAATCAAGTAAAGCTATGTTTCTAAAAACTAACAAATGAAAAGAAATTTTACATTTTATCAAGAAAACTCCTTACACACATATAAGGAAACCTATGCAAGGGTCTATCAGAAACTAGACTTTTTCATCTTGAGAAAATAATAAAGTAAATAATATGAGAAAGTATCTTTGCTAGTTTAAGAAGTTTGGGTAATTTTTGGCTATGTGACAGGAATACCCAAGAGCTCAGGGATCAGAGTTACATCATTCACAGGAAAATATTTTATCATATATCATGGAAAACTGCAGCTAAAAGCTTACCAAATCATGCTTGTCAAAAGTACTTTGGAGAAACAAATATGCGTGATGATTTAATTCAGTAGTGCAATCAGGAGGTATTTTTAGCCTGTTGATGAAAAAAAAAGTAAAATAAATCATTAACCAAATATTAAAATTTAACTGGAGAAATGAACATGAAATTGCAACAAGTATTTTTGTAGGATGACAGCATTTACAGAACATGTTTTCTGTAGCCATTTAGACTTGCCCAGGGAAAGTCACTGCAGTGGTATGGCAATTCTCAGAAGAGTCATAATAGTGCTCATTCCAAGGTGACAGTTTTCTTAACTATCTGAAGGGCAGGTTGTATTAAAAAATTTACAGACAATACTGATTAAACTGTAATGGGTTGTTCTTCCTACAAACCAATTATAAGTCAAAATTATGAGCTTTAAACAATGTCAACATTGTAATGAATTGAAAATGATGTGAAGAGATGTTATTTCTGCCTGATTTGACCTTTGACACACCCTAAATTCGAGTCAATAAACATTTATCAAATGCAGAGAGGTACTGGGGACATAAAAACAAGACAGGCTCCCTACCTCTAAGGAACCACATTCAAGCTGGAGACAGACCACAAGTAGATAACCTCACTATCTCAACAGAATGAGGCAACTGTTGAGTAGGGTAAATTACAGATGCTAGGGGAACCCCTGTGAAAGGGAACACCTTGGCCTGGGGATGGGAAGGTGTCAGCACTGCTGAGACACACTGTCACCTGTATTGAGACTTGAAGGATAACAGACATGAATTAGGTTGGGGAGAGAGGGAGGAAGAGAGTAAAAATACCATGGGCAAAAGCCTGGAGTGGGAAACAATATCTGATTGGTGGACCAGAAATAGTTTAGTATTTACTTCTAGAATGAAGGCAGGGAGTGAGCCGGGAGTGAGCAGATCATGAATGACCTCCTACGCCAGGTTAAGAAGCTTAGGCTTTATCCTGTCTTGAAGGGTAAGTGACATGGCAAAATCCATGTTGTATATCTATTAATCTAGCAGCAGTGTGAAGGACAGGGGCAGAGAGTTTAATAAGAAGACTCAAGTGGTGGCTTTGAAGGGGCTCTTTACAGAAAATTAAAGGTAGAGCGCAGAAAGAAATTAAAAGAGATCTTAGTGTAAGTCACAAAGCCATAAAAGATGGAGTTTCCTTATTGTCATACTTTAGAAAGCAATAAGCAACCTCCCGTAGAATTTATCTACCCACATAAATGGCACAGAAAAGAAAACTTGACAAAAAAAAGTCCTGGGACAAATGCATTCATTCAATATATATCTACTGAAAAACCTGGGAAATTACTTGAGCCAAGATTTAATAACTTTGACAAGGGAAGTTTTAACTTAGAACTGATTAATGGACCAGGAATCCAACTAGAAATTTTGCTTCCTTAATGATGGGGAAGGAAAAACAACAACAAAGTTTTTCTGAACCTTTACATGGATAGCTAGCAGTGCTATGCTAAAATTAAAAAGGAGAACATGAAGATAATGTGCTACTGAAAAAGCGAAGAAAAAAGGCGAAAGGCTCAAAGGCCAGATCTTGGCAAGTCACTTCCCTGAAAAGCCTACTTCCCTTGGGTATGGGAGAGGCATCCTATAGCAAGGCAGTCTCCTATTTCAGGGTGATGCTGGGTTCATCATTAAACATACAAAACTTAAACATATCATTATCTAAAGAAAAACAACCACAAAGAGACTGGTCGTTTAGGAAAAATACTTATTTTATCCTGAGCTGAGAACAGGCTATAAAACTTAGGGAGGAGCAGGACTAAAGAAAAGAAAAATGCTAACCAATATATTTCTGATCCCTTGACTCTAAAAACAAGTTCGTCTAACATCTTTTATCTCCTTCCTCAATAAAATGAATAAAAAAAGATACTTGTATTCTTCATTAGAAGAAGAGGAAGAGTTTGAGCCATGCTATAAATCAGTGGCTCTCAATTGGGGATGATTTCACTCCTGAGGGGACATTTTTGGCTGTCACGACTGGGGGAAGAGGTGCTACTGGCATCTAAGGATGTGCTAATAAACATCCTATAACTCGTAGAACAGGCTCTACAATAAAGAATTATCTAGTCCAAAATGTCAATAGTGCCGAGTTTGAGAAACCCTGCTATAAACGGCTCTATAAATGTATAAATTATTCTTGAGTAGCTCAGAGCCTACCTACCAATGTGCTAAATAAAACTTTAAAATACTGGCAAGTGAAATCAATTAGAAGCCAAAGGTACATACAAGGGAAATAAATATTCGGGTGTCAAATCCAGATCGTCATCATAACCAAATCGTCGAAGCACAGTCCAAGTAGTTTCATGTCTCCCTCTCTGAATAAAAAGTGTGTGTAAAAAAAGAAAACCTGAAATAAAATAAATTAGTAAATACAGCTGATGTGAAAATGGGTAGAGTCACAAGGAAGAAAAGCATGTAACACATAACGGCAAGAGCTAGACTCCTGAACATATGTGTACTAGTTTTGCATATGGAAGGTCAAACCAAAACAATGTTCACAAGTGTCTCAAAGAGTTGATTTCAGAATCATTTCACAGATACACCCAGGTCAGCAAGAGATGGCACTACATGAAAGGACCAAAAACATATCCCAAGGAATATGTTTCATACTTATATGTTTACTGACATTCACATGGTTATATGATAAAAACAAATGAAATCATTTTAATTTTAAGATAAATTTGTTTCTGAAATCTCTTACCCTCAGATGGACCTCTGCACTCCTGAGATCCAATCAATTTCCCTACCTCTAATTTATACTCACAGTAAATTATCCCCACCAATGCCTGCCTCTTCCAACTCTTAAACATCCAGGTTAGATTTTAGGTATATTAGTAAATACAAACATTTCCCTAAATATAGATAATATAGACTTTTGCCTTCTGCTAAATTTTGAAAATATTAAATTCAAAAGGGGGAAAAAGCACCATTCACCCACCTTTCAGTGTCAATCCACTATCAGCCACACCATCACTTATATGTTTTCTGACTACATTTTTGACATCTTCTAGAGCTTGAGGAGCTAACGGAGTGTTGAAACAAATTCTCTAGCAAAAAACATAAAAATAAAGTTAAAAACAAATCAGCATTAAAACCACAAATAATACAAATATTAATCCACAAAGCAACATTAAATCAAAGAGTTGCAACCAAAGGAAACATATTCTGAATTAGCAGAGCCTCTACTTTGTATTAAGTAAAACATGTCATACTTAGGACATGTTTTCCCTACTCTCCCCATCATGTTCCTAAAACACAGAGCTCTTTGTGTAGCTATGTTATACAAAACCGAGAAAGAAAAATTATTCAGAGTTCAGACATCAAGTCATCCTTAATAAACCCACTGTACACCATGAAATGACACTCTCAGAGTCCCCTCAATTCCTAAGCATAAGAGAGTTTTATCCCCTAGGTAAAGATTAAATAGCCTGATGTGAAAGAGAGTTTTTACATGAAAGAGATGTATGTTTATCAAAATACCATTGTTCAAGCCAATAAATTTTTTCTCTTCTCAGCAAAAAAAGACCAAGATACACAAATATCTGAAATAAAAGGCTACCTGAAAGAAGTTGAGTTCAGCATCATTGAGAGTACCATCATTATCTTGATCAGATATTTTAAATATACGAGTAAGGGCTTTTATACAGGCTGGTTTCATCTATAAATCATTGAGAAAAGAAACAATCGTTTTAATGTAAATAGCTGGGATTTTAAAACATGATTTTCATAAATATGCTGAGAAGAATTCTGAACGTTTTCACTGCCAAATACATAACATCAAATACAACTAACATGAAAAATGAACTAAAGCAAAGCCATTTCCTTTTATACCCAAGCCACTTTAAGTAAATGAGGCAATATTTACTTGGACCGATCTGGAATGGTTAAACTCTCCCTTCATGACCACACACCCTCTGAAGATGGGCAAGAGAGAAATTCATCTTTAGGGAAGATTCATTCTTCCAGTCATATAAAGAACAAATGCCCTCTCTCATTCCATAAAGAATTTGAGCTGACATAAAACTACAGTAAAGGCTTTTCCCCCCCAACTTCTCTGATTTTTGACCTTCTAGCAGCAAAATGGGACTAAATGTTTTGGTCTGTCACGTGTGTGTGTATATATCAAAGCTGGGATATAAAATGTAATGATTCGCAAGCAGGTGACAAAATAGCACTGGTCGATAAGTGTACAAGTCTTTTACTAACTTCCTATTACGAGATAAGAATTACATTTAAAAAATTACATTTTTGACACTACAACTTTTATAAGAAAAGCTGCTGGAAGTGTACTTTGACAACTTTTATTTTAGGATTTATAATGGATAGAACAAATATTTGACTATTTAAAAATAAGCCCCAGGGGCTTCCCTGGTGGCGCAGTCGTTAAGAGTCCGCCTGCCGATGCAGGGGACACGGGTTCGTGCCCCGGTCTGGGAAGATCCCACATGCCGCAGAGCAGCTAGGCCCGTGAGCCATGGCCGCTGAGCCTGCGCATCCGGAGCCTGTGCTCCGCAACGGGAGAGGCCACAACAGTGAGAGGCCCGCGTACCGCAAAAAAAAAAAAAAAAAGTAATTGAAGAAAAACAGTGATGCATTTTTCATTAAAGCTTGAAATGCATCAGAAGCAAAAGTGCTCTAAGGTACTAGCTCAATACAATATTTAAATATTAACCTCTTAAAATATAACACCAAAAAATGACTACTTTTTAAAAGTATTAAAAATTATACTTTAATAAAACTAAAATATTTTGGCAGTAATAAACTAAACTCATTTTGCATATAAAGTAATCTAAACCCTCACACAGATCTTTTTCATTGTTAGGTAAACAGAGGACTCCATGAGTCATACAGAGTCCGTCATCACTGGAAACATTTCGAATTCAGGCTTTAATTTAGAATATGATCTTTTTGATGATCCTACCTCAAATCTGTGTTAAAAGCTTATTAATGTTGTCTAAATAAAAGATTCTGTTATAAGCTTAGACTCAAGGCTTGTACTTGTATAAATCAAGGCATATAGTCGCTAAAAGTTACAGATTTTACCTTAAGCAGGTCCACCTAAGAAATGACTAACAGATGGTAGTAGGTGTTTTACAGGGAAGGGAGGATTAGCAGATTAGCAGAACTAATAATAGGCCTAAGAAAAAAGTAGCAATTAGAGAATTGAGAACAAACTAACAGTGGGGATTTAATGTACTGCTAGGCTAAGCTGAGAAGTAAATCTCTCCAGTATGAGACTGTTTCCCAAATTTTCTTGATCATAAGATATAGCACCTGGCTGAATCAGAATGGAATCTGTATTTTTTTTTTTTTTTTTTTTGCAGTACGCAGGCCTCTCACCACTGCGGCCTCTCCCGTTGCAGCGCAAAGGCTCCGGACGCACAGGCCCAGTGGCCATGGCCCACGGGCCCAGCCGCTCCGCGGCATGTGGGATCCTCCCGGACCGGGGCACGAATCCACATCCCCTGCATCAGCAGGCGGACTCTCAACTACTGCGCCACCAGGGAAGCCCCTGGAATCTGTATTTTTAACAAGTATACCTAGTGACTATTATGAGGTGAATTTGCGAAATACTGAATTAAGAGCAAGTTAGAAATAAACACTCCAATTAAGGAACAGTAAACCAGGATTAAGGAAGAGTAAATCAGGGTCAGATTAAGGGATAACTCAGATTAATATTTATACCAGGGGTCAGCACTTTTTTGGTAAAGAGCTACATAGCAAATACTTTAGGCTTTGGGGGTCAACAGGCAAAATCAAGGATATCATGTAGATACTTACATAGCAAGAGATAATCAAATTTTTATTAATGAAATGATAATTAATAATTTATTAATGAAATTAAATAATAATTAATTAACGAAATTTAAAATATAGTAATAACTGAGTATACCTTTACTATACAGGTCTACTAATGAGAAGGATGGAATTCCTCTTAGAGGGATAACATTTGGCTTAATTAGGGTTCAAAGGTAATGTTCCCTATCTTGTAATAACCTATAACGGAATATAATCTGCAAAAAAACCCCACAAAAACAAAAACAAAAAACAAATCACTATGCTATACACCCGAAACTAACACAATATTGTAAATCAACTATACTTCAATTAAAAAAAAAAAGTCAGCATTCCCTATCATGAAAATCAATTGCAAGTGTTCGGCTGTTAATGCTGATCTGTAATGAGATTTTACATACTTCATCTTTGAAAATGTCTTTTTGCACAGATACACACTGCCAATAGTGACACATATCTGTAAACATATAACTTTAAGGGAGCACATTCATCACTTGGAAGGCATTTACAGAATCATATTTGATTTTTTTCTTGATATTGCCTGTTAACACATCATTACACTGCAGATTGATCAGTTCCAGCTGAAGGCTGCGTGGAAGCTCCTCAACTGCATGGTCAAATGGATTAGGAAATTTCCTTTCGGCGTGCATTTAGGTCCAAAAAAACCAATGCTGAAATTAGAGCTCAGAATATATATCTGTTTTGCCATCTGAAAACCCACTTTTTTCTTTTCTTCTTTTGGCATGATAGGTATATACTGATAATAAAAAAATAAAATGCCGCAGTACAGTGGTACTACATGGTACATGAAATGCTGCCGCATTTGAACCATGTCAGTCCAGTTAGCAGTGCACTGAGCAGCAGTGTTATGACAGTTACCACATATAAGCTCCGTTGCAACTATGCAACTCTGCCTTTGTAACAGGAAAGTATAGACAAATATAAAGGAATGAAGGTGGTTGTGGTACAATAAAACTTATCAATGGTGAAAATCTGAATGTCATATAACTTGCCCATATTTCAAAATATTATTCCTTTTGATTTTTTCCCCAATCATTGAAGAATGTAAAATGTATCTTAGCTCATAGGCTGTATAAAAACAGGTGGCAGGCCAAATTTGGCCTGTGGGTCAGTTCTACAACCACTCACCTACACTAGAAATAAATGCTTTCAGGAAACTTTCTTCCCCCCAGCAAACTGTCATTTCTTAAAAACTCAAATACAACAACAAAAGAAACAAATAACTCCAATAAGAAATGGGCAAAATACTCAAATAGACCTTTCTCCAAATAAGATATACAAATGGCCAATAAGTACATGAAAAGATGTCCAACATCATTAGCCATCAAAGAAATGCAGTTCAAACAACAATGAGAGCTTCCCTGGTGGCACAGTGGTCGAGAGTCCGCCTGCCGATGCAGGGGACACGGGTCCGTGCCCCAGTCCGGGAAGATCCCGCATGCCGCGGAGCGGCTGGGCCCGTGAGCCATGGCCGCTGGGCCTGCGCGTCCGGAGCCTGTGCTCCGCAGCAGAAGAAGGCCGCAGCAGTGAGAGGCCTGCATACCGCAAAAAACAACAACAACAACAACAACAAAAAAGAGATACCACTCACATCTACCAGGATAGCTATAAACAGACAAACAGACGTGGGGGCTGGGGAATAACAAGTGTTGGAAAAGATGTGGAGAAATTGGGACTTTCATATAGTTTAGTGGTTCCTCGGTAAGTAAAACAAAATTACCATGTGACCTAGCAATTCCACTGCTAAATAGACACTCAAAACAGGGGTTCAAACATATGTGCGAATGTTCTTAGCAGCTCTTTTACGATAGCCAAAAAGTGGAAGCAACCCAAATATCCAACAACAGATGAATGGATAAACAAAATGTGGTATATCCATAAAATGAAGTATCATTTGACCATAAAAAGGAATGAAGTACTAATAATGCTACAACGTGGATGGATGTATCTTGAAAACGTTACACTAAGTGAAAGAAGCCAGACACAGGGACTTCCCTGGTGGCGCAGTAGTTAAGCATCTGCCTGCCATTATGCAGGGGACATGGGTTCAAGCCCTGGTCTAGGAAGATCCCACATGCCACAGAGCAACTAAGCCCGTGCACCACAGCTACTGAGCCTGTGCTCTACAGCCCACAAGCCACAACTACTGAGCCTGCGTGCCACAACTACTGAAGCCCGCATGCCTAGAGCCCGTGCTCCACAAGAAAAGGCACCACCATGAGAAACCCATGCACCACAACAAAGAGTAGCCCCCATTCGCCACAACTAGAGAAAGCCATGTGCAGCAACAAAAACCCAATGCAGCCAAAAATTAATTAACTAATTAATTAATTAAAATAAATAAATAGGCACAAGACTCTTAGATAGCCTCATCCACCAGAGGGCAGACAGCAGAAGCAAGAAGAACTACAATTTTGCAGCCTGTGGAAGGAAAACCACATTCACAGGAAGACAGACAAAATGAAAAGGCAGAGGACTTTGTACCCGATGAAGGAACAAGATAAAACCCCAGAAAAACAACTAAATGAAGTGGAGATAGGCAACCTTCCAGAAAAAGAATTCAGAATAATAACAGTGAAGATGATCCAGGACCTCGGAAAAAGAACTGGAGGCAAAGATCGAGAAGATGCAAGAAATGTTTAACAAAGACTGGGAAGAATTAAAGAGTTACCAGAGACCCACTTCAGACCTAGGGACACATATAGACTGAAAGTGAGGGGATGGAAAAAGATATTCCATGCAAATGGAAATCAAAAGAAAGCTGGAGTAGCAATACTCACATCAGGTAAAATAGACTTTAAAATAAAGAATGTTACAAGAGACAAGGAAGGACACTACATAATGATAAAGGGATCAATCCAAGAAGAAGATATAACAATTATAAATATATATGCATGCAACAAAGGAGCACCTCAATACATAAGGCAACTGCTAACAGCTGTAAAAGAGGAAATCAACACTAACACAACAACAGTGGGGGACTTTAAACCTCACTTACGCCAATGGACAGATCATCCAGACAGAAAATTAATAAGGAAACACAAGCTTTAAATGACACAATAGACCAGATAGATTTAATTGATATTTATAGGACATTCCATCCAAAAACCGTAATTCAAAAAGACACATGGACCCCAATGTTCATTGCAGCAGTATTTACAATAGCCAGGTCATGGAAGCAACCTAAATGCCCATTGACAGATGAATGGATACAGAAGATGTGGTACATATATACAATGGAATATTACTCAGCCATAAAAAGGAATGAAATTGGGTCATTTGCCGAGATGTGGATGGATCTAGAGACTGTCATACAGAGTAAAGTAAGTCAGAAAGAGAAAAACAAATATCGTATATTAACGCATACATGTGGAACCTAGAAAAATGGTACAGATGAACTGGTCTGCAGGGCAGAAATAGAGACACAGATGTAGAGAACAAACGTATGGACACCAAGGGGGGAAGTGGGGGTGGGGGTGGTAGTAGGATGAATTGGGAGATTGGGATTGACATGTACACACTGATGTGTATAAAATGGATGACTAATAAGAACCTGTTGTATAAAAAATAAAATCTAAAAATAAATAAATAAATAAAAGAAGCCAGACACAGAAGACCACATATTGTATGATTCCATTTATATGAAATGTCCAGAATATGCAAATCCATAGAGACAGAAAGAAGATTACTGGTTGCCAAAAGCTGGGGTAAGGAAGAAGAGGGGAATGGGAGTGACTGCTAGTGGGTAAAAGGTTTCTTTTGAAACGCTCTGGAGTCAGACAGTGAGGATGGACACACAATTTTGTGAATACATTAAAAATCACTGAAGAGAACGCTTCAAAAGGGTGAACTTTATGGTATGTGAGTTACATCTCAATTTAAAAATTAATTTTAAAAGTCTATGGTAGGGCCTCCCTGGTGGCGCAGTGGTTGAGAGTCCACCTGCCAATGCAGGGGATGTGGGTTCGTGCCCCGGTCCGGGAGGATCCCACATACCGCGGAGCAACTAAGCCTGTGAGCCATGGCCGCTGAGCCTGCACATTGGAACAGGAGAGGCCACAACAGTGAGAGGCCTGTGTACCGCAAAAAAACAAACAAAAAAAGTCTACGGTAAAATATTGTTAAATTTTAAATATTTCATTAAGGAATTACTGTGTTTCTAAGCTATGGAACAAAAGGGATTATTCAAATTGTATTACATATTGTACCCATTTCAAATAATTACACAAGTTTTTTGCTTGTATGTGTTTTTAAGTTTGTGGATTTTTTTTGATTTGAATATTATTTTAGTTATTTATGTTTTATACAGCACTTTCTTATTAGTTATCTATTTTATACATATTAGTGGATATATGTCAATCCCAATCTCCCAATTCATCCCACAGATTTGTGGATTTAATTGTAGCAAAGCAAGTAGACCATTAGTTAAGTCTTTGGACTTTTTGTTGTTACAATTGCCAATTCTTCTGTTTGTTTTAATGGCACTTCCTGAAATAATATTTGATCTGGAATATTATTCTGACTATTTAACATGAATGTCTTTGAAGAAAAGTACCTAGAAAATATAACAGTATAGTAAGCAATAAATTTTAATTTTAGCAGTTCAGATGAATACTTCAGAGTTACTAAAAATCCTTTTTATAACGGAGTTACTACCTACACATTCCAGCCCCTACTAACACAGCCTGATGGGATGGAGGGTTTACCTCTTTCTCCTCTGGGCAGTACAGGGGCCCTGTAGGATGAAGAACAGCTTTCTGTGCATAATAGAAAAGCTCCGATATGTTCTTCAGATTTTTTGCTGAACACTGAAAAGAAAGTTTAAAATTTTTCACTCTGAAAGCAATTATGAAATCTAAAAATATTTTTTAAACTATCAACATTCCTTGAAGAAACTGAAAAAAGTGCATTTTTCTTACTGGATATCACAATATGACTGTTTACAAAGAGCTCAGAGGCCATCTCCAAGTTCTCTGTTTTATTTGGTTTACAAGACTTCACAAACAAATTTATTCCACCCCACATCTTCCCTCCCTCCTATTCTGAACCTCAATTTAGTGAGAATTCACCAACTGTAAATTTCAAAATCCAATGATAAGGCATACCTCCACACAGGTTTCTATTTCTGTGTACTGGTTCATAATAGGAAGGATGGTCTCCATACTACTGTATTCCACCAGATCAGATTTGTTCCCAACCAATATCAAAGGCAGCCTGAAATAAACAGGGCACATTGTAATAATAAGGAAGGCAAAAGACATTAGATTTATATTTTAATGTACATTGTAACCTAGTCTAACTAATAAGATTTACTTAATCTCCTCAATATGAACCCTCTATCTTAGTCAGCCCAAGCACCCTGGAAAGCATGTTCATAATCAGCAAATATTTACTGAGTTCCTATTATAAGCCAGGGACTGTTCTAAGCATTACAGACACAAGACAGAAAAGGTCCCTGCTCACTCTCATAGTGAAAATCAGAAAATGGACAATAAGCAAATAAACAGACAAGACACTTTCCAATTCTGTAAGTGCAATGAAGGAAATAAACAGGGATATATGGGATAAAGTAATGGGAGAGGGCTAACTCTACATGGTAATCAGGGAAAATCTCTCTGACAAGGTGGCATTTGAGCCAAGGAGTGAAGGATGAAATGGAATCTGTTATGTGAAAATCCAAGAAAGAGCTGGTTGGGAAGAAGGGACAGCATGTGCAAAAGCCCCAAACTGAGAAAACATTCCCATGAGTCCAAAGAACAGAAAAATGCCAGAGTGGCTGAAGAGTACTGGTCCAAGGGGAAGAGGTATGAAATGGAGTTGGAGAGAGGAGCAAAGGCCAGACACAAAAGGAATTACAGCTGCAGTAAATAGTGTGTGGTTTATTTTAAGTGTAAAAAGGGAAGCCACAGAAGGGTTATAAGTAGGTGAATGATATGATCCAAATGATATTTTTAAATGCAGTCATTTGTTATCTTTGAGAGATACATACTGAAATATTTACAGTACAATATGGTATCTGATTTGTTCAAAATGATCCCAAGGGGAGGGGTAATAAATGAAACAACACTGGCCATGAGTTGTTAATTACTGAAGCTGGATGACTGATACAGAGGGATTCGTTATACTATTCTCTCTACTTCTGTATATGTTTGATTTTTTTTCAATAATAAAAAAGTTTTTTATGTGATATCTTGGATTAGGGCAATGAAGGTGAAGAGGAAATATTCAGATTTGAGATATATTTTAGAAGTAGAACAAACAGGAGCAATGGGTAGATTAGAGATAGAGATTGAAGGAAAGCAGAAATCAAGAAAAGTAAACAGATTTTTTGTCTGGACAAAATGCGTAGAGCTTCTGAGACAGAAAAGACTTAGAAATCTGCGGGGGTGGGCAGTGGGGAGTAGGCAGGGAATTAAGGATTTTGTTTTAAACAAATTAAATCTGACAGGCCTAACAGAAATCTGAATGGGGATTACCAAGGAGTACTAGCCCAGTGGAGAACAATTATTTGTACATCCCACAAGAGAGCTTAAAGGGAAAGCAAATCATCTTGCTGGAACTCCAGATTGCAAAAGAAATACTTGCAAGCATTTATTTAACCACCTAGTGTGGTTATTATGTGTAAAAGGACTGTCCCACTTCATAACCCAAATATAGATTGTTAATAGAGCCAGAAGGGTTTCCAAAAATGTGGTGCTTTACAACCAAACGTGGCTCAGAATAATTTATGGATCTTAAAAAAAAAAAATACACATGTCCAAGCCCTACTCCAAACCTACTGATTCTAAAACTCAAAGGGTGGAGCAAAGGCATCTATATTGTTTTAAAGTACTTCAGGCGACAGTGATGGGCACATCTGACTAAGGAGCACTGTGATAATGGTACAAGGAAGTCCTAAGTAAGAACATATGTGTAACAAGTATAAACTTAAGGTATGAGGCCCACGAAAGAGGGTATTGGGAAAATGTGAAGTCCATACACTAAAGAAATAGATCACCTTGGAACAAATCAACCACAAGAGAAATAAATATGCTCACATGATTCAGGGAGGGGTAAAAGTATAGCCACCCCTGAGAAAGCGCAATTAGAGATCTCCAAATATTGAAAGCCACCTTCAGATGGCATACTAAAAGGGCCACAAGACTAGCCATCTAGTTTCTAAAGAGCAGTTTAGGAAGCTGTCGTAGTAGAGCCCATTTTAAAAATTCAGTTGTTCAAACTAGTGCTTGATAGATCCTGGCAAAACTGACTCCTCTGAAGAGTCCCTCCTGGAAACAGTTCAAGTAATCAGCAAGAAAAACAAGTGTCAGGAGCATACAGGCATCGTTTCCTCTAAGGCAGTCCTGTCCAATACAACCTTCTGTGATGACAGAAATGATCTTTATCTGTACTGTCCATTCCTGTAACCTCTAGCCACAAGTGGCTATCAAGCACTTGAAATGTGGCTGTGTCCAAGAAACTGAATTTTTCATTTTATTTCATTTTACTTAAATTGCCACAACTGACTAGAAGCTACTGCCTTGGACAGTATAGCTCTAGAGAGCTCCTTTCAGCTTTGTCAGTAAGTCACTACAAAGTGACTTTAAAACAATGCTAATGATAAAACAATGATAAAGAGAAGCCATCAGAGATGCAAGATGTAGCACATACAATGCCATCTCAGTCACAAAGTAAATACGTGAGAGGGTGAGTCACCATGTTCATCTGTTTAGAAACAGATCTTTAGAGTTTCAAGGCATGAAAATGCCCAACTAAAAAAGAAATCTAAAAAATGAAGTAAAGGGCCAGATGTGAATAATATATAGATATTAGCCTGGTTTTCCTAACATTTAAAAAGACTCAAAGAACAAGACAAGAATGCCCACTCTCCCCACTTTTTTTCAACAAAATATTGGAAATACTTGCCAGAAAAATTAGGCAAGAAAAAGAAATAAAAGGCACCTAAAACTGTCACTATTTGCAGAGGACATGATTTTATATATAGAAAACCCTAAAGACTTCATCAAAAAACTGTTAGAACAGACAAATTCAGTAAAGTGGTGGGGTACAAAATCAATACACAAAATTTGGTTGCATTTCTATACACTAACAACAAACTATGAGAAAGAGAAATTAGGAAAACAATGCCATTTACAATTGCATCAAAAAGAATGAAATACCTAGGAATAAATTTAACCAAGGAGGTGAAAGACACTGAAAACTGTATGTTATTGATGAAAGAAACTGAAGAAGACACAAAGAAACAGAAAAATATTCTGTGCTCATGGACTGGAAGAATTAATATTGTGAAAATGTCCATATTACCCAAAGCAATATACAGATTCAATGCAATCCTTATCAAAATTCCAATGACATTTTTCACAGAAATACAGCAAATAATCCTATTGGATGAAACTACAAAAGACCCTGAATAGCCAAAGCAATTTTGAAAAAGAACAAAAAATCTGTAGGCACCATGTGCCCTGATTTCAAACTACATAACAAAGCTATAGTAATCAAAACAGTATGGTATTCACATTAAAACAAATACATAGATCAATGGAACCCAAACAATACGGTCAATTAATTTATGACAAAGGAGGCAGGAATATATAATAGGGAAAGGATGGTCTTTTCCACAAATGGTATTGGGAAAAGTGGACAGCCGCATGCAAAAGAATGAAACTAGACCACTATCTTACACCATACACAAAAACTAACTCAAAATGGATGTAAGACCATTTTGATCAAAGACCTGAATGTAAGACCTGAAACCATAAAACTTCAAGAAGAAAATACAGGCATAAGTTACTTGACATTGGTCTTGGTGACGAATTTTTGGATCTGGCAACAAGAGCAAAAATAAACAAGTGGGACTATATCAAACTAAAAATTTCTATTTCTACACAGCAAATGAAATCATCTACAAAATTAAAAGACAACCTACTGAATGGGGGAAAATTATTTGTAAATCATATGTCAGATAAGAAGTTAATATCCAAATTATACAAAGAACTCATAAAACTCAACAGCAAAAAAAACCCCCAAAAATCTGATTTAAAAATGGGCAGAGGATCTGAATACAGATTTTTCCCAAAATATGTCATACAGATGGCCAAAAGGCACCTGAAAAGATGCTCAACATCACTAATCATCAGGGGAATGCAAATCAAAACTACAATGACATATCACCTCATACCTGGTAGAATGGCTATTATCAAAAAGATAAGAAATAAGAAGTGTTGGTGAGGATGTGGAGAAAACGGAACCCTCATATACCTCTGCGCACTGCTGGTAGGAATGTAAATTGGTGCAATCACTATGGAGGTTCCTCAAAAAATTAAAAATAGAACTACCACACAATCCATCAATTCCATTTCTGGGTATTTATCTAAAGAAAACAAAAACACTAATTTGAAAAGATATATGTACCCCCATGTTCATTTACAGCACTATTTACAATAGCCAAGATATGGAAACAACCTAGGTGTCCATCAATGGATAAATAGATAAAGAAGATGTGGTGAATATATATACAATGGAATATTATTCAGCAATAAAAAAGAATGGAATCTTGCCGTTTTCAACAACATGGATGGACCTTGAGGGAATTAGGCTAAGCACAGTTAAGTCAGACAGAGAAAAACAAATACCGTATGATTTCACTTATATGTGGAATCTAAAAAAAAAACCAAAATCATAGGTACAGAGAACAGAATGGTGCTTGCCAGAGAAGTGGGTGAGAGGTGGGAGTTGGTGAAACAGGTGAAGGGGGTCAATAGGTACAAACTTTCAGTTACAAGATGAATAAGCCACAGGGATGTAAAGCTCAGCATGGTGACTATAGTCAATAATATTGTGGAGCATACTTGAAAGTAGCCAAGAGAGTAAATACTAAAAGTTAACTGTGGGAGCTTCCCTGGTGGCGCAGTGGTCAGGAGTCCGCCTGCCAATGCAGGGGACACAGGTCCGTGCCCCAGTCCGGGAGGATCCCACATGCCACGGAGTGGCTGGGCCCGTGAGCCATGGCCGCTGAGCCTGCGCGTCCGGAGCCTGTGCTCCGCAACGGGAGAGGCCACAACAGTGAGAGGCCCGCATACCACAAAAAAAAAAAAAAATTTAAAAGTTAACTGTGTATGATGACAGATAGTAACTAGATTTATTGTGGTGACCATTTCACAACGTATACAAATACTGAATCATGATGTTATACACCTGAAACCAACATAATTTTATGTCAATTATATCTCAATAAAAATTTTTTGGAAAAAGACTCAAATGCTTCACAAATAACATGTTCAATTAAACAATGCCACAGAATGTTTTGTTTCCATTTAAAGCTCAAAACATTTATACCTAGGACCACCAATCTGCTTAGAAGAAAACAGAATTTGCTTTTTCCCTATCATACATATATCTTCCAAAGAATTTCAAAGAAATCTCCCTGCATGAATTCCTAAATGAAGATCTCTATAAAGATTTTTAGAGAACTTATAAAGCACTTATACATGCATTATATTTCACTGGATTCTCAAAATAACCACATGTAGCCAAGAGAAGTATTACCCACTTACAGATGAGGAAACTAAGGCTCAATGAAGTTTTAGAGCTCATAAGAGGCCAAGCCAGATTTCCAAGGTCACTCATTTTCCTCCAAGTCCTGTGCTCTTACATATACCACATGGTGAGCAATCAATGACTTAGGGTATTGCCAATCCTCAAAAGGGCAGCTCAAGAGAGAGGGCACATTATAGTACCAGAGCTCTATTTTCTGCTTTGCTCTCAAATATATGCGCTGCCTCGAATAATTCCTCCCAAAAAAAGCTGTGAGTGTGTAAACAGACAGACCTATAGATAAAGCACATATGGCAAACTGTTAACTAGTGGATCTAAGTGAATAGTTTACAGATGTTCATTGTACTATTTCTTGCAACTTTCCTCTAAGTTTGAAAATTTTCAATATACGAAGTTTGAGAGAAAAAAACTACCTGCTGTCTTTGTCTGTTCTTTCATTTATGAGAGGAATCCATCGACTGGTTACCTAAAATGAAAATTAACAAGAAGTAAGCCACAATGAGGATCTTCTTTGAAAAATACTCTACTTTGACCCCTAAAATTCTAAATTGAGGATCAATTTTAAAAGTGCTCCCACTGAAATTTAACAAAATATAGTGAAAAAATGTCACACATTCATACCTTATCAATAGAATGCTTGTTGTTAACAGCATAAACTATGCAGATAACATTAGCCTACAAGAAAAATTAAATTGATGTCATTTTAAAATAACACAAAAGTAGCATTTAATTACCAACTAGCTAATATAGTTGGGCCAAAGAAAGAACAAAATTGGAAAACTAAAACACTTAGCATGCCTCTAAGAGGAAAAGGTTCCAAAGGATTTACAGCAAAAATACATTCTCAAAGTCAGCAGTAACAATAAAGAACTGAAAAAGTCCTCTTGGTTAGTGAGAGAATGAAATGGTAGATACAGAATCATCACTGTTTTCCCACAAGAAAACTTAGAACTATTTTTTTTAACTTACCTGTGATATTTCTTGATGAAGTTGTTCATCACTCTGTTCTGCTTCTACAAATGACAAAGTCAAAAATTTCTTTTCATATTTTAAACACTTTCATAAAAACAAATGGCCAAGCTAAAACCCATATGACACCCATCTAACATCCCACAAAACATCTCTCACCCCTCGTGTCATTTACATGGTGTAGTGCCAGACAAGTGGCAAGCCAGAGAAAGCAGAGTTGAACTATGATAAGAAAGCTGGCTGGCACTGAGAGACAAGTCTACATGAAGATAACTCAGGCAAGGAAGAGCAGAAGGCATTGTGTGATAAATCTGGGCTGGCATCTGATCTAGAGTTGAGAAGGGACTGGGAAAAGAGATCAGAAACCCAAGTGAGAGTCAGAAGCCCAAAGAGTCTATACACACAGGGTCAAAAAGCCAGGTGAGAACCTGGGCAATATAAGCTTAAGATCTAGACAGCAGACAGAAGTAATCTTAACCAGGCCTCAGAAGCAAAACTGGAGCATGATAATGAGTCAAGAATTCCCTGGGGACTTCCCTGGTGGTCCACTGAGTAAGACTCAGCACTCCCAATGCAGGGGGCCCAGGTTCGATCCCTGGTTGGGGAACTAGATCCCGCATGCATGCCCCAACTAAGAGTTCACCTGCCGCAACTAAGAAGCCCTCATGCCTCAACTAAAAGATCCCAAGTGCCACAACTAAGATCCCAAGTGCCACAACTAAGACCCGGCGCAGCCAAAATAAATTAAAAAAAAAAAAAATTCCCTCACTGGCCCATATCTCTGGCTAGAACGGATCTCAATGGGTGGATATGCCTATAATCCCACAGGTGCAGGGGATAGGTGCAATATATAGCTAGAATGGAGAAGTAAACAAATGAAGACCAAAGCAATTATTGACATATTAATTTAGATCACTTTACGTTAACTGTTTCCCCCCAAAATGCATGTTATTTCTGACATACAAACTAATATCACAAATGAATACATGGTATTTCAATTTCTGCTAAAAATTGGCCATATTTTAAATATCTTCTCAAATGTTGAGTAATCAACGGGTTAAGGCCTCAATTCTAATACTAAAGTGAATCTAAGTATGTGGCTACACATATTGAAAAAGAATAATTCTGTAAATAAAGCTAGTTATGAGACTGATTGTAGCAGAAAACATCCAACTCCCCTCAGCTTCTAGTGCTGTCCAACAGAAATATGATACAAGCCATACATGAAATTTTTAATTTTCTAGTAGTCACCTTAAACAAAGTAAAAAGGAACAGGTAAAATGACTTTTTAATTTAACCCAAAATAACAAAAATATTAAAATTTCAATATGTAATCAATAGAAAAATTATTAATGAGATATCGTACATTCCTTTTTTCATTTTCTAAATCCACTTATATTTTATACTTAGAGCACATTTCAATTTAGACCAGACACATTTTAAGTGTTCAACAGTCATATGTATCAGACTGCAAAGTATTTCACTTTTGGAATATATGGAATACCAGCTCAGCAAAACGAAGTATTACTAATGTAGTTATACGCATTTTAAAAAATAGATTTCATTTTTTAGAGCAGTTTTAGGTTCACAGCAAAACTGAGTGGAAGGTACAGAGATTTCCCATATACCTCCTGCCTTCATATATAGCTTCCCCCAGTATCAACACCTCTCATCAGAGTGGTACACCTGTTACAACTTCTCTTTCTTTCCAAAAGAAGTCCCAGAACAAAGTAAAATAATTTAATGACTAAAAAGTAAAGTAGTAGTAAAAAACTTTACATTATTAAAAGCAATATAGATGTGCTTCCATTATCATATACTGTAAGCAAGATGATAACTGTTTTAGCTTTTTTTTTTTTTTAAGGACAAAGTCTGACAAATTAAAAAACAAATTTAGAACTCAAAAATTTTTCAAATTAGAACCTTTCTACATCATCAGAGCATGCCTGAATGTCTGATAACAAAATTAACACAGAACTTCTCTCTGCAAACATGCAAATTCAAGGAGGGTATCATTTGTCTGGTCATTTGCCATCCCTCCTTCTTTTTCGTTATTACAGAACCCAACTTGGTAAATTAGGGACAGAGAACTGCTTTTCGTGGGGTGTGGGGTAACACAAAAATAGTAAATGATCATTTACTGTTAGAGAAAAGGAACAACCCTCTTAAAACGTTTTTAAAAGCTCATTTAAGTACCTTTTTAAGGACTATTAAATTAACTCTACAGCTTCACCTACAAGAAGCATTCACTACCTGAGTAATCTACAATGTGCGTTGGAACTCTCTCAGGGGTGACATCAGCTGGAATGGTGATTTCTTCTGCCCGGGGAGGAACCTTCATTTGCAAACAAATATAAAAAAGGAAAAACCTTTGAATATTATTAATCAAACTTGTTAACAGATTATGTAAATTTATCCATATATTAGCCCCTTTTGCCAATACTTATCTTTACAAGTATTTATTGTTCTTTTAAATGCTTATTTTTATGCTTTACCACAGATGCAAATATATATGAAAACTATATGATAAAACACTTTTTAAAAAAAAATGCACATTTATACCTATGTGGGCACAGGACATATTAAGGATACTTCAGCTCCTAAATTAATTTGGTGTTTAAAAATTAGATTTTTTAAATGTAGTTTTCATTCTATTTTGTTGAAGGCTTAAGATACTCTGCAAATGAAGACTTATGTTAATCTAAAATAATCCTCAAATAAATTAATAAATTATCAAAATTCATTTCTTCTAGAAGATAACTGGCTACACAAGCCTTATGCTTAATGACCCTATTACTTAGAAAAACTCCTTATCCACGCCCCAAAGGACTATGCTAAAATGACAATTCTGGACTTCCTTGGTGTCGCAGTGGTTAAGAATCTGTCTGCGAATGCAGGGGACACGGGTTCAAGCCCTGGTCTGGGAAGATCCCACATGCCATAGAACAACTTAGCCCGTGCACCACAACTACTGAGCCTGAGCTCTAGAACGCGTTAGCCACAACTACTGAGCCTGCGTGCCACAACTGCTGAAGCCCGCGTGCCTAGAGCCTGTGCTCCACAACAAGAGAAGCCACCACAATGAGAAACCCATGCATCACAACAAAGAGTAGCCCCCATTGGCCGCAACTAGAGAAAAGCCTGCGCGCAGCAACAAAGACCCAACACAGCCAAAAATATAAATAAATAAACTTATAAAAGAATTAAATAAAAAAATAAAATAAATAAAATAAAAAGACAATTTAAACTAAATTAAACTATCATAGAAAACTTTTAGGTATTATAACCTGAGTGATCCTAATTAACGTTACTGATTCCACACACCACATATGAAAATACACTCCATTTTACAAATTAAGCTATGATTTATTTAACTATCTTATTTAAGAGAAAAAAAAGCAAAAGAAACAATGAGTGGGACTTCCCTGGTGGCGCAGTGGTTAAGAATCCGCCTGCCAGTGCAGGGGACACAGGTTCGAGCCCTGATCTGGGAAGATCCCACATGCCGTGGAGCAACTAAGCCCGTGTGCCACAACTACTGAACCTATGCTCTAGAGCCCACGAGCCACAACTACTGAGCCCGAGTTCCACAACTACTGAAGCCTGCGTGCCTAGAGCCCATGCTCTGAAACAAGAGAAGCCACCCAATGAGAAGCCCGCGAACCGCAATGAAGAGTAGCCCCTGCTCGCCACAACCAGAGAAAGCCCGCACACAGCAACAAAGACCCAAGGCAGCCAAAAATAAAAATAAATTAAAAAAAAAAAAAAGGAAACAATGAGTGGTCACATGGCAGTTGTAATTTTTGAAATAACTACCATGTAATACATCAAATTCCTCTCTAAACAGCAAAATTGAACAGATATTCCTAATTAAACAAGAGTAAAGAAATGATAAATGTAAACCGTAGCACTAATAATACCTACTATGTGAAGAAAGAAAAAGAAATAATTTTCATCCCTTTTGCATTGATCCCATTCCTCATAACAATATCTTAACATTACATAAGGCCTTAGCCAACAGTCCCCCATACTGGAACTTCCAAAATGTAATAAATAAATACATTGCCAGCAATAACAAAACCACCTAACTTTTGGTGGCACTCTATTATTACTAAGCTTATCTCATTTGAGATCCATAACAATCCTTTGAGGTAGGCAAAGGTGGAATGCATTATATTTTTTATTTGTAAAATGATGCAGGTGCATAATATTTGAGGTTTTCAAATATGTGTGTCAGAATTCTAGTGGTTCTAATGCCTCAAAGACTGGGGAGTGTCAGATGGAAGGCAAGCGGGGAGCCAGACCTTTTACCCTTACTTCAACTAAAGGAATACTCCATCTGTTCTATATTTGGGGCTTATGAAAAACATTAAGAGAGGATGATACAGCTTAGATATCTCTAACATCCCTTTCAGCTCCCATTTTACAGATGAGACAACTAAGGCACAGAAATGACAAATGTCCTAGCCAAGATCAAAAGTAAGAAACACAAAGGCCTTACTTAGTGAACTCAGAACTAGTTTGACTCTTTCTCCTACACTATATTTCAAAGATGTCGTGTAAAAACTACCACAAGCCTTTCTAAGAGTCATAACTATCAGAAAGAAACCACATGCAAAAATATATTCTATTTAACTCAATTTTGATAAAATTTAAAAAATTTTAAATATAGTTAAGAAATCAAAATGTTTACCTCTTCTGGGAATTCTTCACTGACCAGAGACATAATCAGTGATGTCTTCCCAACTCTAGCTGTGAAAAGAAAGAATTACTTTAATAAAGTATTTAGATTCTACATAACCTCAAATTTAGCAACCACACGGGGAAGTCTGTTATTTGTTACCTAAAATCAGAGGCATCCAAATTAGCATGTTTTAGTACAATACTTAAATTATATCTTTTTCTTCTGCTTAGTAAAGTTACACATATTCATTGTTTAAAACAAAAAATTACCAAAATATATAAAAGTAAAAATCTCCCATAGTATCCCCCATTGTTTAACATATGTAGTCTCCCAGATTTTCCTACACTTATATTTAACATAATAATAATTTACCACAGTAGAATCAGAGTATTTATACTATTTTGCAATCTTCCTTTATCACTTAATTATGTATTTGGACAGTATTCCACGTCAATATTTTTAAATCTCCTGGGACGGGGAAAGGGAAGGTTATTATTTAATAAATATAGCATTTTCGTTGAGGATGAAGAAAAAGTTTTAGATGTAGAAAGTGGTGATGGTTATACAACACTGTGAAAACATTTAATGCCCCTGAACTGTACACTTACAAAAGGTTAAAATGTTTAACATTGTCTTGTATAGTTTATCACAATTTTTAAAAATAGCAATAGTGCACTTTATATTAACATTTAAAAAGCTTCCTACATTATTTTTTTATTTTTTTTTTTTGCGGTACGCGGGCCTCTCACTGTTGTGGCCTCTCCCGTTGCGGAGCACAGGCTCCGGACGCGCAGGCTCAGCGGCCATGGCTCACGGGCCCAGCCGCTCCGCGGCATGTGGGGTCTTCCCGGACCGGGACACGAACCCGCGTCCCCTGCATCGGCAGGCGGACACTCAACCACTGCGCCACCAGGGAAGCCCTCCTACATTATTTTTGATAGCTGTATAAGAATCCATCGTATGATGTCATAATTTATTAACGTAATTTCCTAACAATGAACAGTATTCAGATTTTCACTTTTATAAACAATGGTGCAATGAGTATTTTTACAGGATAAATTCCTAGAAGTAGAACTCAAGTTAGCATGCATGATCTTTTTTGTTTTAATAGACATTGTTAAATTAGCTCCAAAAAAGAATAAACTAATTTACATCCTCACCAATAGAAGAGCAGAGTGTCTATTTCTTTATATCTTTACCTCATTTCTTTTTTAGGGTATCATATTTAAAGGGTTAGTAAGAACAAAGATACTTTCCTGTTACATTTTCTAACCTAGAAATTTTTTTTTAATGCACAAACTTAAATTCTTAACCTTCTTGCTAAAAATTGACTTTCATTCCCATCATTTTCTGATAATATAATTACTATTGCTAGATATTCAAATGCTTATCAACTAAATCCTCTTGTGATTCTAGAGGAAAACAGTCCACCTGCCTGTTAATCTCTGCCGTAATAGAAAATTATAGATTTCAAAAGTCAAGTCTAGGGTTTCCCTGGTGGCGCAGTGGTTGAGAGTCCGCCTGCTGATGCAGGAGACACAGGTTCGTGCCCCGGTCCGGGAAGATCCCACATGCTGCGGAGTGGCTGGGCCCGTAAGCCATGGCCGCTGAGCCTGTGCGTCCAGAGCCTGTGCTCCGCAACGGGAGAGGCCACAACAGTGAGAGGCCCGCATACCGCAAAAAAAAAAAAAAAGTCAAGTCTAAATATAAAAGAACTGGAAAATGTTAAAGTTAAGGAAAGTCACATTCCTTTTCTAAATGACTAAAAGAAAGGGTGACTAAAAATACCAGTCAAAGGACTTCCCTGGTGGCGCAGTGGTTATGAATCCGCCTGCCAATGCAGGGGACCCGGGTTTGAGCCCTGGTCCGGGAAGATCCCACATGCTGCGGAGCAACTAAGCCTGTGTGCCACAACTACTGAGCCTGTGCTCTAGAGCTTGCGAGCCACAACTACTGAGCCCGCGTGCCACAACTACTGAAGTCCACGCACCTAGAGCCCGTACTCTGCAACAAGAGAAGCCACCGCAATGAGAAGCCCGCGCACTGCAATGAAGAGTAGCCCCCGATTGCCGCAACTAGAGAAAGCCTGAGCGCAGCAACGAAGACTCAACATAGCCAAAAAATAAATAAATAAAATTAATTTATTAAAAAAAAAATACAAGTCAAGTCTGGAAAAATGATGACTGGCTAGAAAAGAGAGCACTGGTCAAAACAACTTAGAGGGTGTGCTGCAAACAAGCGGGTGCTGCAGATGGAGGGCAGATCAGATGGTTAACAGGTGTCTTCTAGCTCTGACTTCTTCAATCTTTACAATTTACATGTGTAAGAAGGCTTGGGCCTTCTTCAAGTGGCTGACAATAACATAACATCTCCCTGAGTCACGGAATCAGGAGCCCATCATCACAGAACTGCTATAACCTAGTTATTGAAGGCAGTTTACCCAGCTCCCCACAAAAATTTTAGATGAAGAGCTAAGGGACCCAGCCACAGTGATTTTCTCATGGTCTCACTAAGAGAATAACCCATCTCCTGATAGCTAAGCAGTATTCTTTCTCTTTCTTATGCCAGACATTAACAATTATTGTTAACACAAGTTAGTAATACAGAAAAGGAATGGTGACCACAAAAGTCAGGAAGCACCCCATACACAAATACTGCATAAGTTAATTAAAATATTCAGATTCATTGGTGACTAATCCAGCAACTCTGGCTCAATTTTTTTTTTTATTTATATTCAGAAAATTTCAGACTTACAGAAAAATTGCAAAAATAATTCAAAGGAGTCAGGTCTATCCTTCAATCAAATTCCCCACACGTTGAACAACACAGGTGTGAACTGTGCAGGTCCACTTTGACACAGATTTTGTTTTTTCAATTGCAAATACTACACAATCTGCAGATCTTTGATGTGGAATCACAGATACAGAGGAACACAGTAAACAGTGGGCCAGCTATAAGTTATACAGAGATTTTCAACTGCACAGAAGGTCAGTACCCCTAACCCCTGCTTTGTTCAAAGGTCAAATGTAGTTATCTTAAAATGGGCCAAGCCACCGTCCTCTTATTCCAGATACTTAAAACAACAAACCTTTTAGAAGATCCAATGCCTGTACAATACCTGTGACCTTTGATCTTCTGGGCCTTTCTGGCCCTAGGAGAGATGTCTGCTTTTTCCCTGGTTATCTCCAAAATCCTACAACTATCACCAGCACAGATGTTCCCAGAAACTTTTCCATTTCTGAAGAACTCTCCTGGATATCTTATACAGCTGACCCTTGAACAATGAGGGGGTTAGGAGTGCTAACACACGCACAGTTGAAAATAGTGTTACTTATAGTCGGCCTTCTGTATCAGTGATTCATCTGTATCCTCATCCCTGGATTCAAGCAACTGCAGATTGTGTAGTACTGTAGTATTTACTATTGAAAAAGATCAGCAGATAAGTGGACCTGCAAAGTTCCAACCCATGTTGTTCAAAGGTCAACTGTACCTGTCTACAATGTTATCCTTGATCTACTAAGTCCGGAATGGGAAAAAATGAATCAGATACTCAATAATCAGATACTCAGTCGGATACTCAATAACTCAGATGCTCCTTGGTAACTAAAACAAGTCCCATTGTTGGTCCTTGAGAAATGTGCCTACCTTAATACCCTGATTCTTCTTCTGATACCCTGATAATCCCCTTTTTAGAATTACCTTTTAAAAATTTTATTTGTATCCTACCACTCAAAGGCTCTCATCAGTTTCAGAAGAAACCTACCTACCTTTGAATCCTTAACTCAAAATGTTAAACAAAATCTTCAAAATTAAATCAATCAACAATATCAAAAAGCCTATTAGTTTCCAAGACAGCAAAGGACTTGTTTCTCCTTAATCACCATCACTCAGGATCCCTTAGCAAAATGCAGGTCTTCAACAGGTGTTCTGTGTTACCTTTAAAGTTCCCCCTCACCGTAACCTTTAAAATGCATCCATTCTTCCTCATCTCTCTTCTTAAAACTCATTATGACAACCCTTTTCTTGGTCATAGTCCCTTTTCTGCTTTTCTCATGGACCCTCTGTATCCCCAGTGATATTTTCAGAAGAGAAAAACCAACATTCTGGGGAAATTTAGATTTCTCCGCAGCTCAGCTCCTCAGGGCAGTTCTGGCTACCTGCAGCAACTCCTGCCAAAGCACAGACCTGTCACCATGTCCATTCCAACAGGGCAGGCCTCAGAGACAGGAAAGGAAATGGCTTGGAGACGAGGCACCATAAAGACGGCAACAATTAAAGAGCTTTACTTATGCTTGATCATACAGACTTACAAGACAGCAATACCAAAGAGTGGGGATAATTAATTTATTTGTATGATACTACCTTTCAAAGTGTGACATTTCTACTCATTCGTATCCTGCCTCATTTGTTAAAAGAATCTGAGGGAATTTAGCACTTACTACAATAAAACAATCCCATGTAGTTTCTGAAGTAATTGTATAATAAAAGGCCTTTTAAAAAAATCAAATAACATGAATCTCTCCCACATAAAAATCCAAGAGTGATTTCCTTTTTTAAACCAAGTTCAAAATTAGAGCAAGAGAGAGAGATTACAGTGAATTTGGGAAAAAATGAATGAGCATGTTTTCATTAGTACCACTTTGGGTTTCCTTTTGGAAGAGCAGTGAAATGACAGCTGCTTTAACTAATAAAGGATTATACAGATGTGATTTAGTTTCAAAATGCTTTGGTGAGGAACTTCCCTGGTGGCTCAGTGGTTAAGAATCCACCTGCCAATGCAGGGGACATGGGTTCGAGCCCTGGTCCGGGAAGATCCCACATGCCGTGGAGCAACTAAGCCCATGCGCCACAACTACTGCGCCTGCGCCCTAGAGCTCGTGAGCCACAACTACTGAGCCTACGTGCTGCAACTACTGAAGCCCACGCACCCAGAGCCCATGCTCCGCAACAAGAGAAGCCACCGCAATAAGAAGCCCGCGCACTGCAACAAAGAATAGCCCCCTGCTCACCGCAACTAGAGAAAGCCCACGCGCAGCAAGGAAGACCCAACAGATCCAAAAATAAATAAATAAAAACATTTAACCAAAAAAAAAAAAAAATGCTTTGGTGAATCTAAAATAGGGCTTTTTTGCTTCTCTTAAGACCTACCCACCTAACCTTGAGTGAGACTATCAAAGAAATAATGAAGCAGCAAGTTTAAAATTAAAGTTAAAATAGGCCACTTTCAAGCTAATTTTAATTGAGAAAATAAATGAATGTCTTGAAGGAAAAAATTTTAGAATATTAAAATTTTAAGACTCTTTAAATAAGCCTATAATCAAAAAGGTTCCTTATGGGAATCCCCTGGCAGTCCAGTGGTTAGGACTCCACGCTTTCACTGCCGAGGGCCCAGGTTCGATCTCTGGTCAGGGAGCTAAGATCCTGAAACCCGCGCAGCACAGCCAAAAAAAAAATCCCTTATGACAATGGCAGATGAGTATAAACATTGCATATTTTTAACTACTCCAGAAAATAGAAATTATTTCCATAAGGAACAATATGCCAAGCTCTTCTCTAATTACTGTACCAATTAAATTTTATATTTAATATAATATATACTACAAATATTTTATATAGTACAATTTTATGATAAATATAATTAAATATAATAATTATATACAATATAAACATTTTAATATAAATATTAATATGGAGGACAAAAAAATTATCCTTTGTTAGCCAGACATCTGATGGTCTCTATTTCCTCTATTTTGCCTGAGAAATATTAAAGTGATCTATAAAAATTAAAAGCATGGCCACAACTATCCCCAAGGACAGAAGGCCTTCTGATTCAGTTCAACACAACATGCTACAGTTCTGTCTGAAACCCCATGCTTCTAAGTAGGTCATCCATGGGAAGCATAATTCATCACTATAGAACAAATTATCTAGATTTATCCCGGCTAAAAATTTGTCTTTTCATCACATCTTTTGAACATCTACTTCTAAATGACAGCAAATTCTTAATATTCATGAAGTGGAAGTAATATTCCCTGGTTCCAATTGCCATCCTACCAGCCATATTGACTATTTTTCTTGATAACAAACACCCCATGCTTCAAGTAGCAAAGGGATCTACCTACTCCTCATTTTTATCTGCTTCTTTATTAAGAAGCCTTGCTGGCTCTTCTTTTTTTTTTTTGGCTCTTCTTAATTTATTGTAATTAGAATACACAGGGAGGAGGAGAGTAGCTATGAAGTTGTATTTTTAACTGGAAAATTTTAGCATTTGGGGAAATAGCTGAGCATTGTTCCAAAGGACAATTTCATCAACCACATGCAGACAACGTGGGCTGCAGAAGGACAAATGCTATGGTCTATCCCTCTCCTTCAAACTACGTCAACACTAGTGCCCAACTGGTGCCGGCAGAGCAGAAAAGACAGCAGAGAACAGGTCTCAGTACATATGTAAGGATGATGTAGAAGAGACTCTCTATATGAATAGAATAGCTATGTAGAATGGACTTTCTACGGCCAATCACCCAGGTACTATCACCCAGGTGATAGTAGGTACCATACTGCGTTGTGTTATCACCAGACACAGTATAATTGAAACTGGAGCAGTTTAATCTTCAAATATCATTCTAACAAAGACCAGAATGGAGAGCAATATGGCTTTAAAAAGAGCATAGAAAGTTTTTCTCCAAAATAAATGCTAGCTTATTCCTGAAGTGTCTTTGACTCTTATACCTAAAGAATCTTTCTCTAACTCCTTTAAACCTCCAAGATGGCCTCTGGTGGTTCAAGGAGAAGCTGACCTCTTTTGGCAAGGACTATGATTCCTGGCAGCCAAGACATGAACTAGACATGGCATTGCCATTATAAGTCACTGGTCTACTTCATTGCCAGAACACAGGAATCTCCCCAACAAAATAAAGCTAAGAACATGGACAAGAGACTGGATGAATGCTGCCCCTTCAAATCCTAACAATAACCACATCAGACCAGATTTTAAGAAAGGAGAATGATCACATTTTTATGACTAAGACGAGTGGTTTGGAAAACAAGGAAAGTGTAAATAAACTAAATAAACTAAACTAGCTTGAACTCGTTCATTCTTTCAACAACTATTTGAGTGCCTACTTTGTGCCTGGCCTACTCTAGGCCTGGGGAAATGGCAATAAACAAGACCAATCCCCTACGAAGCTTACCTCCTAGCCCAAGTAACAACAGAAAAAAGTGAACAAATATGCAGGGAAGTAGGGATAATGCCTGGGTCAGGGCCCTCTTATAGAGAAAGCAAAGTAAAGGAGAGAGTAGTACAAGAACAAAGCAAGGGCCAGATTGTGAAGGACTCTGCAGGACTGCATTAAAAAGTTTAATGGCCTTGGGACTTCCCTGGTGGTCCAGGGGTTAAGACTCTGCACCTCCAGTGCAGGGGGCATGGGTTCGATCCCTGGTTGGGGAACTAAGATCCCACATGCCTCACTGTGCAGCCAAAAGTTAAAAAAAAAAAAACTGAATGGTCTTTAAGTGAAAGTAGAAATATCAGAGAATTAAATGGGTAACATGATCTGGGATATTTTTTAAAGATGACTCTGTCTGCTACATGGAGAACGGACGAAATTAGAAGCAGGGATACCAGTTAAGGAGATATTACAAAAGCCTAGGCCAGAGCCAACCGAAGTGTGAGCTAGTTTGGCAGAAGTTTCGATGATAAACCAAGCAGTTAGACAAACTGCGTAAGAGATACCGGACTCATTTAAAAAGAGGATAACAGTTCCACTTTCTTAATTAATTTGACCAGAAGACAAATATATCTCAATTTAATTTAAAAACAAGACTTCACTAAAACTAAGACTATCTTGTGTACTTTTTTTTTTTTTTTTGCAGTACGCGGGCCTGTGCCACCAGGGAAGCCCCTATCTTGTGTACTTTTAATGCAGCTACAGGATTTAGATAAAAGGTTAATAAGGCTCATTCCTCATATTATAACAAGGACATCTGTTAAGCATACTAATGCAAATCTAGTTAAATGCAAATTCTGGCCAATGAAATTGACCATGGAAAGTTATAACCTGAAGAAGTAAGTTTCATGTGGTTGAATTTTTTAAAATTTTTAATTTTTTGTTTTGTTTAAAGAATGGTAATTAACTTTTAATTTGGCCTGAATAGCATTCAATATGTTCAATAATTAAGGTAAGGTGAAGAAGATACTTAAAATACTTTGGCTTTCTCTGCAAATAAACACCTTAAAATTTATAGACAGCCTAACTTTTCTGATCTAAGCAGTCAACAGACATTCAGCAACCAGTTAGCATTAAAGCCTGGCTGGCTCAGAATCCAAATTCTGGATGGGTCAAGAAAAGATCCATTTCACCTCCAGAGTACAGTATAGGTTAAGCCAACAGAATGTTGAAACTGCTCACAACTGTTTGGGAGCCTCAGTGAATGAAGCTGCTGCTGTGTGGTTCAGGGACGGACACCAACAGCAATAAAATGTACTGAAGTGATTGAGAAAGAACAGGCTTTACAACAACTCCAGAGACGATGCTCCTTTTTCCTTTCGTTTCCTATTTCCCTTAGTTAACCATCTTAAAACTACAAATGAATTATTATGACTTCTTCCTTAAAAAGTGGTTTTCCTGGGCTTCCCTGATGGCACTGTGGTTAAGAATCTGCCTGCCAATGCAAGGTAAACGAGTTCGAGCCCTGGTCTGGGAAGATCCCACATGCTGCGGAGCAACTAAGCCCGTGTGCCACAACTACTGAGCCTGCGCTCTAGAGCCCGTGAGCCACA
>NW_020172446.1:1813495-1828174 GCF_003031525.2 Neophocaena asiaeorientalis asiaeorientalis
CAAGGAAGAGTAGCCCCCGCTCACAGCAACTAGAGAATGCCCGCGCGCAGCAACGAAGACGCAATGCAGCCAAAACTAAATAAATAAAATTTTAAAAAGTGGTTTTCCTGATAAATCTGTGTATCAGACCAGTATCAAAATAGTTTTGGTCACACTTATTGTTTACCTAGCATTTAAAGTACTACAGCTAGGCTAAGTAGCTGTCAGATGCTTACATTAAATCTCAAAAAGTAATGCTTCAGTCATTTCCCCCCAGAATACAACCCTTTACTATAACTAATTAAAATTATATATTCCAAATAAGTGTAACTCTTCCTAAAAATTTTGCCGTACGCGGGCCTCTCACTGTTGCGGCCTCGCCCGTTGCGGAGCACCGGCTCCGAACACGCAGGCTCCGCGGCATGTGGGATCTTCCCGGACCGGGGCATGAACCCGCGTCCCCTGCATCGGCAGGCGGACTCTCAGCCACTGCGCCACCAGGGAAGCCCTTCCTCATATATTTTTAAAATTTATTTTATTAATTTATTTATTTTTGGCTGCGTTGTGTCTTTGCTGCGCGCACGGGCTTTTCTCCGGTTGCGGTGAGCGGGGGCTACTCTTTGTTGAGGTGTGCAGGCTTCTCATTGCAGTGGCTTCTCTTGTTGCGGAGCATGGGCTCTAGGCACACAGGCTTCAGTGGTTGTGGCTCGCGAGCTCTAGAGCACAGGCTCAGTAGTTGCGGCACACGGGCTCAACTGCTCCGCGGCACGTGGGATATTCCCGGACCAGGGCTCGTACCGTGTCCCCTGCATTCGCAGGCAGATTCCCAACCACTGCGCCACCAGAGAAGCCCATTTCTCATACTTTTAAATGTGGGAAAAAAATCACGTATATAAACTTGGCCTAAAGTTTTCGGTACCATCCTCTTTAAGAAAAATGTCTTCCTCAAAAACGAAGGCTTTCTCTTGTGTCAGGTTTCTCCCTATCTAAAAACTCTCACATATACACTCTAACCAATTCTATTATTTGCTTTCAATTCATCAGAATATGGCTCGTAATTTTTCTAACAAATTTTTAAGTCTTTTATGTATTTCAAAATAAGTAATACTGTTAACCTTTTAGCTTAAATGTCCTAAGGCTGACAATATATCTCACATATGTATAGCACTTCAATTCAGATGTTTTACAGACTACTGATTATATGTAATTGCTCCCTATATTCAAAACTAAAACCAAAACAAAGAATTTTTGTTTAAAAAAATTTTTTTTATCCATCAGTTTTTTAAGTGGGACATCTACTCACTTTCCCTACCTTGCTCCAAATGCATCAACAAGAATCATATTCCTGAACTTTGTCAAGAAGTCCATGCAAAACACAGATTGATACATGTGCTGTTATAAATTAAAACTAAAATTCACAACTGCAAACCAAAAAGTAAACTGTGTCTGGCTAAGCTTACTTCTAAATTCTGATTCTAAAGGAAGATTTCTACAATAGCAGGTGAACAGAGGTTTCTATGAACAGCAAAGAACACTACAGAAGAGGGTAAAAATGTGTTCACTTCCTTCGTTAGGAGTGCATCACAGTGACCTGGAGGGGCTACTCTAGAATGAAACGGGGTTTAGAATAGAAAGCTTCAAAACAGCAAAGTCAGGTCATTAACTAATGTACTTTTAAAACAAACGGTCCAGTCCTCCCCAGCCCACTTTCTTATTTTAGTCCTACCAATTGAGTCATGTAACTTGAACAATATCAAGAAGTCCCTGCTGTTCTGTCCCCAAGTCAGTAAACAGAAGACATGTCTCCTTTATTACATCTTCAAAAAGTGAAATCTAAGAATCTCTGCGGGGGAGGGGGGGTCTCACGTGTGCCCGTCATTTTTAAATTAATTACCAAGTAGTTATGAAATAATGTTTTAAAAGATGGGGGAAACTAGTTAGGATAATAATAATTCTCTCAACTTAAGGACCCTCCCCATTTAAGTATTCATTCATTGAGCACTTGTATAACTTGAAGTTGACAGTAAATTTTTGAGGAAACATCAAGTGTACCTGGAGTTATTCCAATGCAAAGAGCAAATACCGCTTAAAATGCTCTGTGCCTTACAGTCAATGCCTAGAGCGAGGGAACACCGCGAGCGCAAAAACATGCAGACACCTGACCTTGCCCACAAGTCGAACAGTTCTGCACCCCTCCCCCTAGCTTCCCCGGGAGCCAGTTCACGCCATCCCAATTGGTCAGTCTGCCTGTTCCAGCACCTGCCTGGCAGAGACAAGGGAATCTCCACGGAAGACGAAAGGGTCTGAGAGGAGGCGGCCTCGGAAACGCGGAGGCCCGGGAGGAGAGCATTCCAAGAGAAAAAGGAGAGGACCTTCGGAGGGATGAGGCCGGGCGGTCAGAGGCTAATGGCGACACGGCTTCAGGGTGATGACGGGGGGACAGAGGACGGGAGGGCTCAGGAGGGCCCAGCTGAGGTGAGAGATCGAGGGCCGCCTGCGGGCAGCTGAAAGGGAAGAGCGGAGGGGCTGGGAGGCCTGGGGGCGCGGAGGTAGGGCAGTGGGGCGGCAGGGGCTGCGGTGGCCGCGGCCAGTCCCGGCCAGCCCGGGCGCGCGGACTCACGTTCTCCCACCAGAAGGATCCGCACGTCTTTCTTCATGTCTGCGGCTCGCAGGGGCCGGCCTCGGCCCGCACGCATGGAGCGGACTCCTCTCGCCCGGAGCGCCCAGCCCGCGGCGCCGCTCTCCCCACGCTGCCGGCGCCGCCTGCCAGCCTCTCCCGCCGCCCCGCCCGAACCTCGGCCTCCCGGGCCCGCCGCACCACCTCCTCAGCAGCTACCCTGCTCAAGAGCCGGGACAGCGCCTGCTCCGCCTCCTCCGGCTCCGCGAGTCGCGGCGGCGGCGGCGGCGGGGCGACGGGGCGCCGCGAGGGACAAGCGCTTTCGGAACGCGAACGCTCTCTGTCCCGGACCTACGCCCCCGCCGTCAGGTTCGCCGCAGAGCATCGAGCGGGAGTCTCGCCCGCTCTCCTCCCGGAACAGCGGCCAGGGATACGCTTTGGGCCGGGAATTTGAGTGGCAGGGTCGCTAGTCTGACCCCATTTCTTTTACGAAATAGCGGCAGGAGAAGTTTTTCGTCCAAGGTCGTATAGCTAGACCTTGGCGGTGTGACTCAGGGCAAGAATATTCTTACCGGACTGACTATAAACTCCAGAAGAGCAGCGACGTGTCCACCTGGTTTTCAGAAGTATTCCCCACCTTATTGGACAAAGCCCTTAGAAAGCGCTTGATTGAGTAAAGGATGACTACCTCCCAGAATCGAGTCCTTTCCACTACCAAAGCCCACCACCCTATCTGCTTTTTATCTGTGATGCTTATAAAATACGATTCTAAATAATGAGATTAGTTTCTACACTATCTGTGTAAACAGATTCATTTCTTTGTAACCAAACCAAGTGATTTTCCTCTCTCTGTGTGGTTTACTTTAGGCAGGGTCTGCTGGTACATCTCTTTACATAGGTTTGCCCAGCGCAGTGCCGGACACATAGGTGGCACAGAATAATAACCTTGTACTAATTTTTCTAACATTGTCTTAATTTCCTCCTGACTCTCTCCATCCGGAGGAATTTGTTGCTATATCTCTCTATATATGCTTATATGTTTGAACAGTGCTTGGCAGACAGTGGGAGATAGATGGACAGATGGTTGGAGAGAGAGAGAGAATAAAGGAGGAAACACTATCTGTGCATAATGTGCCTTTTTTCTATCTTAAGTACTACAAAATGAATTTTTTGTAAGGGAATAAAAGGCACATGTGTATAATACCAATCCCCTTTTCTCCTAGGAGAAGCCTTGTGGTCTGGTGCAGCATTTAACAGCTGCTGACAAACTACATTAGTTTGAATCCAGAGCCCATCACCTGATAGTTATGTGATCCTGAGTAAGTTCTTTTACTTCTCCAAGCCCGCCCCTTCTTCTGTAACATGGCAATAATGATAATAATACCTGCCTTCTTAGGTGGTTGTGAAGAATATATAATACATGTCAAGCATTTGTCAGAGGCACAGCACTTGCTCTACTGATCTCAGCTGTCATTACTGTTGTAGAGCTCACTGAAAAGTTGAAATCCACAGGTTTTGAAGCAAATTCATTGTTATGTTTATAACAGTATTTCACCATCTAAACTATATGATACCTGTAAGGAGTATAAGGGTGGAAGCCCTTCCAAAAAACACTCTCTCTGTGATATAAGGAGGAAGACAGGAAAGACACACTCCCTGCTCACTGGGAGATAATGAAGTCATATTCCAGGATGGAGGCAAATAAGATGAACTTCAGAAGGCTTGATGGCCTGATCTTTCAGGGGAAAGTATTCCTCAGAATTTTAGTATTACAAAATGTTTGCGTTGGAAAGACCCTTATAGAGCACCTATTCTAATCCCATTATTCTATAGGTAAGACAAACAACGTCCAGAGAGATACCATAACTTGCCAAAAGGCATGACAGCTGAGACTGAGCCTGGGCTCTGCCATCCTGAGCATATGATGCTAGGCAAGTCACATGACCTCTCTGTGCCTCAGTTTCCTCTCAACCAAAGACTATCATCTTTTCCCAGCCTTCTACCTCACAGAGTAGTTTGGAGGATCCCATGAAACAATGTCTGTGAAAAAGGCTTTTTCTTTAAAAAAATAAATTGCACAAATATCAGATCACAAAGGACGAAGACCCTTTACAGAGGAGCAAGTTCTCTAGGGCACAGCTCCCTCCGAGCAAGACTTTGTAGAGAATCTTGACCCTGGGAGCCCTGCATCAGCATCGCCAGTGGATGCCGGTGTTAATTCTGTGGACATCAGGAGCGTTAGAAGAGACAAGGCCTTCGTGACGTTGCACATGCATGCTGGGTAGAGGCTTTGCAGGGGGAATCTCTGGAAGGCAGAGGGCTAGGAAGAAGAGTTTATTTAGGGGGAACATTGCAAAGATAATACTCCAAACTCTTTTGTAGAAAAAACTTACTTAAAAATCCAGACCCAAGGGCTGCAGAAAGGAGTCACCCAGCAAGCACTTACAGCCAGCGATGACTAACAGTTTGGTACAGAAGAAGACCAAAACTAAAGTGGGAGTGGGGAGCCGGACAAGCCAGAGTGTGCCTCACAGGCAATGTATCAATAAGTTTCTTTTTACAGCCCCTTCCCATCTCCCAATCAGCTATACTTCTGAAGCTCTGGCCTCCTGTCTTGCCTTGAGCTCTATGCCCCTCTCTTACGTTAACAGACATCCATCAGGGGTCACTCTGAAGTTCTCTTGGAGACAGCATAGCTCAGTGATTAAAAGCAGTGACTTTGGGGCCTTCCCTGGTGGTCCAGTGAGTAAGACTCCACGCTCCCAAAGCAGGGGGCCTGGGATCAATCCCTGGTTGGGGAGCTGGATCCCGCATGCCTGCCGCAACTAAGAGTCCACAATGCCTCAACTAAGACCCGGTGCAGCCTAAATCAATAAATTAATTAATTAAATAAAAGCAGGGACTCTGGAGTCTGCCTGCCTAAGTCTGAACCTCAGCTTTACCAATTACTAGCTGTGCATCACCAGGCAAATTTCTTAACTTCTCTAAGCCTCATCTGCCAAATGGGAATAACACCTCATGGGATTGTTATGAAGATTAAACGAGTTAATATAATAGGAAAATGCTTTGAATAGTGCCTGGTACATGGTCTGTAATATACAAACGTTGGATAAATAAAATAAACTGTGAGAGAAGTGACTTTTGTACATCTTTCTGAGCCAGAAGATAGAGCCACACAATGACACACACGCCAGCAACACAGAAGCCAGAGAATGGAGTTGTTGGCAGTGGAATTTACTGTTGGGATATTACAGATAGATGACTGTATGTATATTAAGTACATTGGATAAAGCCAAGAGGACAGATTAGTATCTAGAAAGCCCTGATGGAATTTCCGTCTAGAATGCTGGGAAGGAGCTCTACCTTTGCAAGACAAACTTCATGGCTTCTCAATTGTGAAGGGGACACTGGGGGTCTGAACAAAGTACCTTTGCCAGGATTTAAGAGGATCCATCTTTCACACCTATCAAAGAAGGAACTTGCAACACAGCCTCTCTCTGAGTCTTAGGACAGTGGAACACCCCAGGGCTGGTGGGCAGGCCTGCTGGGGAGAAGATATACTGTGTGTTAAATGACTGACATTGGGTGGAACAAGAGGCTTGTCTCTGACTGGTGAGTTAGACACAGTCCTGGGCAGGAGTCCAAATTAGATGGGTTGGCATTGGTCCCACTCTTCAGACCCATCTATCTTTGGTCTCTCAAATTAAACCCAAAGTGGCATCCATCTTCACTCTGGTCTCCCATTCCTTCCAGGAAGACTTCCTCCTTTTCCTGCCGAGCCTGATCTAGTGGAGAAGAAAAGTCCAATGCTTTGGTACAGAGTAAATCTTTTTTTTTTTTTTTTTTTTTTTTTTTTTGTGGTACGCGGGCCTCTCACTGTTGTGGCCTCTCCCGTTGCGGAGCACGGGCTCCGGACGCGTAGGCTCAGCGGCCATGGCTCACGGGCGCATCCGCTCCGTGGCATGTGGGATCTTCCCGGACTGGGGCACGAACCCGTGTCCCCTGCATCCGCAGGCGGACTCTCAACCACTGCGCCACCAGGGAAGCCCATAATGTAAATCTTTCTACCTCCTCTCTCCCCACCCCACCCCTAGCCAAAACCAGCCAGACTTGTGTGATTGTGTCCCACTCCTTCCAGTAATCTGCTCTCCCTGTCTGGCTGTGTTCACAGACAACCTCCCAGGCAACACAATGCCTTAACCCAGCAAAACTGAAAATATCCCCAGAAAGCTCCTAGGAAAATGACCATGATTTTAGCCTGAGTGGCCTTCCAGTACCTGCTTCTACAATTAGTGAGTCAGCTTTGGTCTGATCAAAATTCATTGTGCACATGTTGCCACGTTAGACACAGTGACAGTGAAAGACTCCAGTCCTCTTGGTGGAAACCAGATCCACTCTGGGTAAACAGTTTTCAACTCTGGACAAGGGGGGTTGGGGGGACACTCCAGGCAAAGCAAACCGGAATTGAAAAAGTACATAGTGTGACACAAAGCAGGGAGGCTGGGGTGGAGGGTGTATGTCGGGGGCTGACAGCAAATGGGGGCTAGAGGTAGGTAAGAGCAGAAACAGGAAGCAGAACTTCCTGTTGTAGGTGGGGAGCACTGGGGAGTTTTAAGCAGGGGAGTGACATGATCTGACTTCCATTTTGGAAAGTTCACATTAGCAGACTGAGAATGGATGGGAAGGGGGCTTCTGACTAGAGATAGAGGAGCTCGCATTAAAATGATCCGGGAGAGGGCTTCCCTGGTGGCACAGTGGTTAAGAATCCACCTGCCAATGCAGGGGACACAGGTTTGAGCCCTGGTCCGGGGAGATCCCACATGCCGCGGAGCAGGTGGGCCTGTGCACCACAACTACTGATCCTGCACTTTAGAGCCACGAGCCACAACTACTGAAGCCCACGCACCCAGAGCCCATGCTCCGCAACAGGAGACGCCACCGCAATGAGAAGCCCGCGCACCGCAATGAAGAGTAGCCCCCACTCGCCGCAACTAGAGAAAGCCCATGCACAGCAATGAAGATCCAACTCAGACAAAAATAAATAAATGAAAATAACCTGGGAGAGATGTGATGGGAGTCTGAACCAGAGAGCAGATGCAGAGGGAAGGGGGGGGCAGATTTGAAATGATTTGAGAAAGCAGAATCGAGGGTCAGAACTTGGTGACTAATTGTACAGAAAGTGGTATCAGAAAAGCTCCTATGGTAACTCCAAGACATTGTGTCCTGGAGATTGTCACTGACCAAAGCCATAAGTTTTTCTCCCCCAGGGTGTATTTATTTTGAAGAATAAAGGTGAAACAATTTCCCTTCACACGGAAGGAAGACACAGTCTTCCATATTGCACCAGACCAATCTCTTAGAATCACGTTTCGCAAAGTGGTGGAATAAGAGGTGTAAAAGTTGTGCAGGGACGTCAGAAACAGTGACTCTTGTGGACAGAAAGGTTTCCTTTTTCTATTTCCTTTCCATCCTGATTAAGTCAAGGTGAAATCCTCAGTAAATCTTAAATACCTGATAATCTTCTTTTGAGCCAGAGAGAGAAAGAAAGAGGGAGAGGGCAAGCCCACTTCAGGTTCAGAAACTTAGACAGACAATGGTACCAAGCTAGTCATTGTTTTGTTTTTCTTGAAACATACATTTAGGCTTATCCCTCTAATTAAGATACATGATTCTGGTTTTCATTTATATAAATATTTTAAAGTTTCCTTTTGAAATACATGTACCTAAAAGGGGAGATGTGAGTTGATTTAGGAAAAATATTAAGTAAAACATGGTACACGAGATGGAAATTCCCTGCTGGTCCAGTGGTTAGGACTCCGCACTTCCACTGCAGGGGGCCCGGGTTCGATCCCTTGTCCGGGAACTAAGATCCCACAAGCCAGGCTGCCCTGCCAAAAAAAAAAAAAAAAAGTACAGGGGATATGCAGATGTAACAAGAATCATGGCACATGAAAGGCTGAAGCTTAAGAAACCCTGTCCTTAAAAAACCTATGGCTGTAAAAAGAAACGAAATTGAGCTATTTGTAATGAGGTGGATAGACCTAGAGTCTGTCATACAGAGTGAAGTAAGTCAGAAAGAAAAAGACAAATACCGTATGCTAACACATATATATGGAATTTAAGGGAAAAAAATGTCATGAAGAACCTAGGGGTAAGACAGGAATAAAGACACAGACCTACTGGAGAACGGACTTGAGGATATGGGGAGGGGGAAGGATGAGCTGTGACAGGGCGAGAGAGAGGCATGGACATATATACACTAATAAACGTAAGGTAGATAGCTAGTGGGAAGCAGCCACATGGCACAGGGATATCAGCTAGGTGCTTTGTGACCGCCTGGAGCGGTGGGATAGGGAGGGTGGGAGGGAGGGAGACGCAAGAGGGAGAGATATGGGAACATATGTATATGTATAACTGATTCACTTTGTTATAAAGCAGAAAGTAACACACCATTGTAAAGCAATTATACCCCAATAAAGATGTTAAAAAAAAAAAAACCCTATGGCTGGTTAGGAAGATAAATCCCAAATCAAAACAAATCTTCAGGGACTTCCCTGGTGGTCCAGTGGGTAGGACTCCACGTTCCCAATGCAGAGCTCCCAGGTTTGATCCCTCGTGCATGCGGCAACTAAGAAGCCCGCATGCCACAGCTGAGACCCGGCACAGTCTAAATAAATATATTTTTTAAATCTTTAGCATAACCTCAGTATGTATAATTAAAGAAGACTGCAGTTGTCTGGAAGGACCCAGTGATTAGGGTTTTGAGCAATTATGAATGAGGATGAATTTGGGGCTAAGGGCTCAGCAAGAGTAGGGGGTGATGGAGCTGAACATATACCAGGGAAGAGTCCCCTTTTCCTGTCAAAATCCCCAAGTGCCCCCCGGGGAAGGGACTTCTCCCTTGAACTGCGCAAGGCAGCCTGAGAGGTCTCCCCAGAGAGCAGCACTGTTTCATTTTGTGGTTTGTTTCTGCAATCAGCTAGGAAGTAAAGTCTTCAAATTAAACTCTTCCGGAAAAAAAAAAAATGTACTTCAGGGAGAAGCAAGGGACAGATAGGTATAACTCTATTAGAGGTTGTTGTGAGCCTTAAGAAGGTGGTGGCTTCCTGCTTAGCAGGTGGTTCTTCCAGGAACCCAAAGCCCTAGACTCCAAAAATGGGTACAACCACTTAGATGTTTGAGAGAAACATCTCCAGATGGGGTGAGCGGCTGCCCCAGGAGCCCCTGATGGGACGTCTGGCTTGGTCCACGGTGGATGACTTCGTCCCACACACGGTGTAGACCCCAGTGAGAGGTACCTTCATCCACTGGCATTTCAGCTTCAGTTCTTCTCCTTGGGAGCATTTTCTGTTTTGTTTGAGTGAAGGGTGCTATTTTCCACAGTGTACTGGAAGGGATATGCTGACAGAAAACGTGAGACAAAAGCAAGGAAGCCAGAAATGATAACCTTTGTTCCCCACCTCTATGATTCTTGTGCTTTGGCTGCAGCTTGGGGAAATCACGTGGCCAGCCAATAAACCCCACGCGGACAGAGGCCCCATTATCCAAACCACCTGAAAGGATGGTATTTAATCAAAGGACCTAAGAAGCTAAAACCCTGGCCTCTAAATTCTTGGCACTTTCAAAAGGCAAACATCAAGGTGACTCTGGGTGAGAAGATAAAGGCTCCATAATGCACAAAGTGAGAACAGAGAGCCTTTTAATGGTCACCTGGCACAGAGAGGCCCTGTCCCTGCTTAGGCAACTCAAGGCCACTACGCTGAGAACTGCCACCAACAACAAGAAAAAAAGAGCACCTTGTGGCTTTAGAGCTGTGTCCTATCAAAGTGGATGCCCAGGTTCTGGTCTCAACTGGGACCTTATCAGAGGGTATTAAGGTTAAGAGACTTGACAGTGGGAACACTGGGCCAGCTCCCAGCTCTGCCACGCTCAGCTGACTGGCCCTGCACAAAGCCCTCAACCGGTCCAGGACCCCCACCCTTCCCTCGTATGTTAACAGAAAGATAATAACACTCATCACGCAGGGTGGTCATGAGGCTCAGAGAGTAAATGAGTAGATCACAGGGGAAGACTTCTGCTTGCTCCTGTTTTCGAGGATCCCTATGGAAATTAGATGTGAATCTACAGATGTTAGAGATCAAGGTGTGTGATATGAAAATATAGTTATGTCATTTTTGCTGTGGTTATAATCACCCTGGCATTCTTCCAGTGTCCTCATCTATTACATCAATTCTTTCAGCAACCCTTTGAGGAAGGTAAGGAAGGGCGAATAATAATTATTTCCATTTTACAGGGGAAAGAGAGGCAAAGAAGTGAAATGCACCGTCAAAGATTGTCTGGCTGGTTTGTGTGGCAAGGCTTTCTGCTCAACCCCATCCAACAGAGCTGGAGTTCCACCTCTCCAATAGGTGCTAATAGAGCCTGACAGCCTACAGATGAATCGTAAGGAGAAGAAAGGGAGGGGAAGGCTGTAGATCAGGAGACTTCAGAGACATATCAACTGTTGATAGGTATGAGGGTTCTTCCTGTGCGTGATGAAGATGTTCTAAAATTAGATTATGGTGATGGTTTCACAACTCTGTAAACATACTAAAACACATTGATTTGTACACTTTAAATAGGTGAATTTTATAGTATGTAAACTATATCTCAACAAAGCCGTTAAGAAAAAGATATATCAGGGTTTTTTAGGGTTTATGCTAGGGATGCATGTTTGGGTGCTAAAACTCTAAAGAAATGCAAGTAAGTGATTACTGTAAAAGTCAGGATGCCTTTCAGGTGGACGGAGGGTTTTGTGATTGGAATGGGGCACACGAAAGAGCTTCTGGGGTGGGCAGCAAGGTTTTCTTTCTTTTTTTTTTTTTATAAATTTATTTATTTATTTATTTTTGGGCTGCATTGGGTCTTTGTTGCTGTGTGTGGGCTTTCTCTAGTTGCGGCGAGCGGGGGCTACTCTTTGTTGCGGTGCGCGGGCTTCTCATTGCGGTGGCTTCTCTTGTGGAGCACGGGCTCTAGGCATGCGGGCTTCAGTAGTTGTGGCACGTGGACTCAGTAGTTGTGGCTCATGGGCTCTAGAGCGCAGGCTCAGTAGTTGTGGCGCACGGGCTTAGTTGCTCTGAGGCATGTGGGATCTTCCCAGACCAGGACTCGAACCTGTATTCCCTGCATTGGCAGGCGGATTCTCAACCACTGGGCAACCAGGGAAGCCCAAGGCTTTATTTCTTGACCTGAAAGGTAGTTACAAGTGTGTTTAATAATAATAATTATTATTATTCCTTACACTGCACATGTGTTTTGTGTAGTTTTCTCTGTCCATTCTGTTAATATAATTAAATGATTCTAAAAAATAGGGGAAATCAAGTATGAGATGATACCATGTGCCAGCCAGACTGTAAGGACCACCCCACCTCCTGGTATTCATGCCCTTGTAATAAATTTATTTATTTATTTATTTTTGGGCTGCATTGGGTCTTTGTTGCTGTGTGTGGGCTTTCTCTAGTTGCGGCGAGCGGGGGCTACTCTTTGTTGCGGTGCGCGGGCTTCTCATTGCGGTGGCTTCTCTTGTGGAGCACGGGCTCTAGGCATGCGGGCTTCAGTAGTTGTGGCACGTGGACTCAGTAGTTGTGGCTCATGGGCTCTAGAGCGCAGGCTCAGTAGTTGTGGCGCACGGGCTTAGTTGCTCTGAGGCATGTGGGATCTTCCCAGACCAGGACTCGAACCTGTATTCCCTGCATTGGCAGGCGGATTCTCAACCACTGGGCAACCAGGGAAGCCCAAGGCTTTATTTCTTGACCTGAAAGGTAGTTACAAGTGTGTTTAATAATAATAATTATTATTATTCCTTACACTGCACATGTGTTTTGTGTAGTTTTCTCTGTCCATTCTGTTAATATAATTAAATGATTCTAAAAAATAGGGGAAATCAAGTATGAGATGATACCATGTGCCAGCCAGACTGTAAGGACCACCCCACCTCCTGGTATTCATGCCCTTGTGAACCCCACCCCCTTAAATGTGGGCGGGACCTGTGACTTACTTCTAACCAATAGAATAAGGCAAAGGCGATGGCATACGTGTGATTATATGTCCCTGTGGTTACATTATATAAGATTTAATGTCCACCTTGCTAGGAAACTTAATCTCCCTTGTTGGCTTTGAAGAAGTAAGCAGCCATGTTGCAGAGGCCCACCAAGTAAGGAACTGAGGGGGGTCCTCAGTCTGACAACTCACAAGGAACTGAATCCTGCCGACAACCACGTGAGCTTGGAAGCAGATCCTTCCCCAGTGGAGCCTCAGATGTCACCCGGCCCCAGTTCACACCCTGACTGCAGCTTGTGAGACTCCAAAACAGAGGCCTCAGCTAAGCTGTATCCTGACTCCTGGCCCACAGAAGCTGCGAGAGAATAAATATGTGTTGTTTGAAACCACTGAATGTGTGATAATGGTATTACACAGCAATTGATACCATGCCCCTTGCGTGTGTGTAGGGGGGGTCCCCTAAAATCAATCTCATTTTCAGTGATGCACTAGAAGGACTCACAGAACTCAGCAAAGCTGTTATACTTACGGTTACAGGTGGTTACAGTGAAAGGATACAGGTTAAAACCAGCAACAGAAAAAGGCACATAGGGCAGGGGCCAAGAGAGCCCACTCACTCCTCTCTCAGTGGAGTTATGGGGACAATGTTTAATTCTCCCAGGATGACGTATGACAACACCCACGGAATACTGCCAACCAGGGAAGCACATTCAAGTCTTGGTGCCCAAGGCTTTGACTGGCGGTCGGTCATGTAGGCAGACTCACTGCCCAAGTGGCTGACCTTAGTTTCCAGCCCTTCCAGAAATCAAGCTGATACTGTGTGGCCCAAGGCCCTCAGATAAATACACTCTTATCAGGCAGGATATTCCAAGGGCTTAGATACTATCTCCCACTCAAGAGCCTGTCCTTTCTTGTAACCGGACTGTGCAGGGTTTGAACAATGCAAGCCTGCTGGGTTAAACATTTACTTTGCATCCCTTAACTTTGGAAGCGGAATGTTAACTTAAGTCAACTTGACTCCCTGCTTGAAGGCAGAGAGACCAGGAAATCAACATGTTTTAACACCCAGGGAATGTTTATATGTTTATTTGCCTTATAGTCAGAGAGCTTCCAGGGAATAAGCCATACAGCCAGAGGCAGGGTGCAGAGGAAAGGCAACAGAGACTGGGCACTCATAGAGGAGCGTCACCTGATCAGCCACAGAATAGAAGGCAAGCTTTCCCTCCTCAAGGTCCAGCCAGATGCCCACCACACTAGGTCTGTTTGAGCCAAGGACAGTTTTCTTGACCATGTCCCATGCAGAGAGCTGGCTAGTCCCTTTCCACTCTACACACCAGAAGTCCCTGGTCCTTCCCAGGATCTGGTCACGCCTCATCCCCCGGGAAGCCACCCCAACTGCCCAGTGGCTACATCGCTGAGTGTCCACTTCCCAGTACTGCTGCCCAGAAGAGAGAGCCTGGGAACATAAGGCCTGGCAGGAGGCAAACCTCTCATGACTCCAGGGATAGGGCTGTGGGCGGTGAGATACAGTGATCCTTGGACACCTCCAGGCTACAGGAGAGGCTCCCTAGGTCAAAGGTTGGATTGATGACCCCTGGGGAAAAAAACCAGAACAGGACTAGCCACCTCTGATGGTTCATGCTAAGAGGTCTTCAAATAGCAAAAAGCAGCTTTGTGTCTTTGAGTGTGAAAAAGTTTTACACATACTGGCATTAAAACTGGTGCATCAAGGGACTTTCCTGGTGGCAAAGTGGTTAAGAATCTGCCTGCCAATGCAGGGAACACAGGTTCAAGCCCTGGTCCGGGAAGATCCCACATGCTATGGAGAAACTAAGCCCGTGCGCCACAACTACTGAAGCCTCTGCGCCACAATTACTGAAGCCCGTGCGCCTAGAGCCCGTGCTCCGCAACGAGAGAAGCTACTGCAATGAGAAGCCCGTGCACTGCAACGAACAGCAGCCCCCGCTCGCCGCAACTAGAGAAAGCCCGCGTGTAGTAATGAATATCCAACACAGCAAAAAAAAAAAAAAAAAAAAAAAAAAATT
>NW_020172446.1:1828215-1857801 GCF_003031525.2 Neophocaena asiaeorientalis asiaeorientalis
AAGAAAAAAAAATCCAAAAAAAAAAAAAAAAAAAAAAAAAAAAAAAAAATATTGGTGCATCAACTTGCAGTAGGACCTTGTTATACATACCCCTGATGTTGTTCTAGCAACAATACCCTCCTTTCCCACCTTAATTTCTACTTACCCATTAGCCCTCTTTCAGGAAGCCTTCTGCGAAGCCCCCTGCCCCAGCAAAAGTCACGTCTTGGGGCTTCCCTGGTGGCGTAGTGGTTGGGAGTCCACCTGCCGATGCAGGGGATGCGGATCCGTGTCCCGGTCCAGGAAGAACCCACATGCGGCGGAGCGGCTGGGCCCGTGAGCCATGGCCACTGAGCCTGCGCGTCCGGAGCCTGTGCTCCGCAACGGGAGAGGCCACAACAGTGAGAGGCCCGCGTACCGCAAAAAAAAAGTCACATCTTGCTTTTCCCCGAATACTTTACCTGATCTCTAATGATACTTACCATCTTCTACCTGTAGTACAGTGATTGATGACCATGGCTGTTTATATGTCTCCACTTACACATGATCTTCCTGATTAAGGATCATGTCATTCATTTTGTATATTTCATAATGTTTTCTTTTAAGGGAGTAAATAATTACTAATGCACAGCATTCCTACTCTAGGCTCATACTTACACACATTCATTCATTCAGATATTGAATATAGTTGCCTGTGCTACACAGTAGAACCTTGTTGTTTATCCATTCTATATGTAACAGTTTGCATCGGCTAATCCCAAACTGTACTGAAGTTTGTTACCTTAAAACTACTATGTGCTTGCGATGACCATAGTTAGGTAGAATAAGGGACAGTAAGGGAAATGTCAGAGTATGGACTGTGAAGGTGAAATTTTCCCCTATTTGTACCTTGAGGTGACAGCAGCATAAAGTGAATCCAAGAGTCAGACTGAGAAGAGACAAAAGGCCCTATCTAGGGTGTGGGCTGTGGACACTTAGGTCATGAGAGCAGGAGAGCTGCCCTTCAAGAAGCCATGCTCAGAATCTGCGTGGGGTACCAACTCTTCTTTCTATTGAGCTGATAGGATTTTACTTATCGTTAATCACAGTTTTAAAAATGTTTGTAAGAACTGCTAGCTACTTCTTTTATTTTTTAGCTAACACAAGTTTTTCCCCTATTGATAGAGAAAATAATCTACACTTGACTGGTTGGTTCTTAAAAATACTTAGAAAAAAGAAACGAAATTGAGTTATTTGTAGTGAGGTGGATGGACCTAGAGTCTGTCATACAGAGTGAAGTAAGTCAGAAAGAGAAAAACAAATACTGTATGCTAACACATATATATGGAATCTAAGGGAAAAAAAAAGTCATTAAGAACCTACGGGTAAGAACAGATACTACACTTGATCTTAGCCAAAAGGCCGAGAAGCGACACATGAGAGCATATGTATATGTATGGCTGATTCGCTTTGTTATAAAGCAGAAACTAACACACCATTGTAAAGCAATTATACCCCAATAAAGATGTTAAAAAAAAAAAAAAAAAAAGAACCTACGGGTAAGACGGGAATAAAGACACAGACCTACTAGAGAACGGACCTGAGGATATGGGGAGGGGGAAGGGTAAGCTGTGACAAAGTGAGAGAGTTGCATGGACATATATACACTACTAAACGTAAAATAGATGGCTGGTGGGAAGCAGCCACATAGCACGGAGATCAGCTCGGTGGTTTGTGACCACCTAGAGGGGTGGGATAGGGAGGGTGGGAGGGAGGGAGACGCAAGAGGGAAGAGATATGGGAACATATGTATATGTATAACTGATTCACTTTGTGATAAAGCAGAAACTAACACACCATTGTAAAGCAATTATACTCCAATAAAGATGTTAAAAAAATACTTAGAAAAAAAGAAACATGATGTACATTCATAAATATTGAGTAGCTATTAGACACTGGTAACTATTACAGAAATGAAGTATTTTGATATGTTAATCTCTCTGGGTATAAACTCAACTGCTTACCCACTGATTATGATAGGTTTCATAAAAGAACAAAAAATGATGGTTTATTAAACAATTGATTTGCCAGAAATATTTGTTATATAAACTTAATTGCTGAGAAATTTCTTTAAAATAGAATCTAAAGAATCTCATTTCTCTACTAAGAGAATAAGCTACAGGCTTTTTTTTTTTTTTTTTAAAGTAGCCAGGATCCCTTGGATCCCTTGGGAATTTAAAATAATAATTTCAGGAACAAACCATTCTAAGTAGAATTGTTCTGCATAAAATTACAGTTGACCCTTGAATGGCACAGGTCTGAACTGCGAAGGTCCACTTATCTTTTTCAATAAATATACAAAAATATATGTGGATCAATAAATACACAAAAATGTATGTGTAGAACGTCACATGCAAGACTTGTATTGAAGTGGATAGCCTTTCCTTACATAAGCATAAGGTGAGTGATATTTAATATAAAATTAGTGGTGTGTTAGTTTTCCTTCTCTCCAGTTTTCTTTCTCTCCCTCTCTATCAGCCTATCATCATAGGTAACTGTTTTTTTTAAAAAAAAACAATGTTTCTAATATTGTGTTATGAATATGACTGTAATATTGTATGCCATAAAAATTTTATAATGATTAATTCATTAGCGTATAGGCTAGGCTACCCCAAAGCAAGCATACTGTTGCTTCTTTGTTATCAATGCATGAATAGTTACACCTGTAAATAAATGTGAATTTCTTTTTTGCATTATCTTTTCATTTTTTTTTTATTTTTATTTTTTTATTTTTTTTTTTATTTTTATTTTTTTATCTTTTCATTTTTGATGTCTAGTGTTAGTAATATGTATAACATCCTCAGGGCTTTTTATCATATAAGACAATGTGTATGTACTGACAGACAGACGATTCATCTCATAAACAGACGATGTAAACTTACAGTATAGATAGCTACAGTAGAGTACTGTAAATGTATTTTCTCTTCTTTATGCTTTTCTTAATAAAAATTTTTTTCTGGCTTACTTTATTGTAAGAATACAGTATATAATACATAAAACATACAAAATATGTGTTAATCAACTGTTTATGTTATCTGTAAGGCTTCCAGTCAGCAGTAGGCTATTGGTAGTTAAGTTTTGGGGCAGTCAAAAGTTGTAGTGAAGACTTCCCTGGTGGCACAGTGGTTAAGAATCCCCCTGCCAATGCAGGGGACACGGGTTCGAGCCCTGGTCTGGGAAGATCCCACATGCCACAGAGCAACTAAGCCCGTGCGCCACAACTACTGAGCCTGCGCTCTAGAGCCCGCAAGCCACAACTACTGAAGCGTGCGCACCTAGAGCCCGAGCTCCGCAACAAGAGAAGCCACCGCAATGAGACGTCCACGCACCACAACGAAGAGTAGCCCCTGCTCGACGCAACTAGAGAAAGCCCACGTGCAGCAACGAAGACCCAACGCAGCCAAAGATTAATTAATTAAAAATATAAATAAATAAAATAAAATAGGACTCCTGTTTACAAAAAAAGAAAAAAGTTATAGTCAGATTTTTGGCTGTATAGGCGTTTGGTGCCCCTAACCCCCATGTTGTTCAAGGGTCAACTGTATTCCCCAGTAATTAAATTTGTATTACAAATAATCACCCCTGCTGGGTAAGCTGCACCAAAATACTTATCAAAACTTTAGTGTGCATGAAAATCCCCTGCAAAGTTGTCAAAAATGCAAATCCTTGGGGCTTACTCCCAGAGATGCTAACTCAATAGTCTGGCCATGGGCCTTGGATTCTGCTTTTTTTTTTAAGGGTGGAAAGATTTTTAATTAATATTATGAAGTTATCATAATACAGGTATCAAAGCCACAAAAAGAACATATAAGGAAAAAAAAAAAAAACATAGGCCAACAAACCTGGAGATTATCTGCATTCTTATTAGTGTTACAGAGAGTCCCGGGTTATACTCAAGAGACACTGTGCCCTTTAGGCTGCGTGATTTCCGTGGCAGCTCATGGTGTGTTTACACAGGGTCAAAGGAAATCATTGTGATGAGGCAGTCAAATTGTTTAGCAGCTGTTAGAGTGCTGACTTGAAGAATAACTAATCTATTGTCTTAAAAACAATCTTGTGAGAACTTCAGGAAATGACGTTTCAGGAAATAGGGATATATTCAGATCTTATGTCTTAAAAGTGTCCTGGACTGGTCCAAATAATCAAAATCAAAATAATCAAAATAATCAACGTTGTACTTGCTAAGGCATACTTGAATTTTCTAAGTTAAATTTTAAAAATACTTAATATGTATACTTAATTCCTCAAAAAATTAAAAATAGAATTACCATATGATCCAGTAATTCCACTTGTAGGCATATATACAAAAGAATTGAAAGCAAGGTCTCAAAGAGATGTTCATACACCCATGTCCACGGCAGCATTATTCACAGTAGCCAATGGGTGGAAGCAACCCAAATATCCATCGATAGATGGATGGATGGATGGGTAAACAAAATGTGGTATATATATATATGTGTATAATACAATGGAATATTATTCAGCCCTTAAGAGGATGGAAATTCTGACACAGTCAACAATATGGATGAAACTTGGATCCAGCAACATGGAGGCTAAGTGAAATAAGTCAGTCACAAAAAGATAAACACTTCACGATTCCACTTATATACGCTATTTGGAGTAATCAAACTCATAGAAACAGACAGTGGAATGGCGGTTGCTAGGGGCTGGGGAAGGAGGGTATGAGGAGTGACTGTTTAATGGGTATAGAGTTTCAGTGTTGCAAGATGAAAATGTTCTGGAACTTGGTTGCACACAATATGAATATACTTAACACTATTCAACTGTAAACTTAAAAATGGTTAAGATGGTGCATTTGTTATATGTATTTTACCACAATTAAAAATTAAAATTAAAAATGCACACTTAAATAACCATAGAAAGTCATAATTTTTTCCAAAGATATCATGTTTCTCCAGTTAAATAAGGAGAAACATTTCAACCAGAGCAACAGCATTAAATATTATAAATGTTCTAAAACATTTACATTATTATTTAAAAATTCACTAGGACACACGCTAGGATAAATTTCAAATGGGTGAAAGATTTATATGTGAAACCAAAGATTTAATATAAAAATGTACATACACACACACACACACACACACACATACACACACACACCACTTGAGGTGGTGAAGTTTTCTAACTAAAATTTAAAATCTAGAAGCCACAAAAGAAAACACTGATAAAATGTACTACTTGAAAATATAAAAATGCCTATATGACATTCTAAAACCCACACTAAACAGAATCAAAAGATAAATGACAGGGCTTCCCTGGTGGCGCAGTGGTTGGGAGTCCGCCTGCCGATGCAGGGGACGCGGGTTCGTGCCCCGGTCCGGGAAGATCCCGCATGCCGCGGAGTGGCTGGGTCCGGGGGTCGCTGAGCCTGCGCGTGCGGAGCCTGTGCTCTGCATCGGGAGAGGCCACGGCAGTGAGAGGCCCGCGTACCGCAAAAAAAAAAAAAAGATAAATGACAAATTGGGGAACAAAATCTGCAATTCACATCACAGACAAAAGGCTAATCTCCCTAATTTATGATGAGTTCCTAAAAATCAAATTTTTAAAGGACCAACAACACAAGATATAAACAGACAATTCATGGAGAAATGCAAATTAAAAGTACAGTACACAAATATATCACTTTTTTTAAACCCATTGGATTGGCAAAAAAAATACAAAAGTTTGACAGCACATTGTGTTGGCAGGCTTGGGGGATAAACATTTCTTCTGTAAGAGTGTCAACTGATATAACCCAACTGGAGAGCAGTTAGTCAACGTTATCAAAATTGCAAAATTTACTCTATGACCCAGCAATCCTTACTGGTAATTTAACCTACAATTATATCTGCACTCATATAAAATGATGTATATACAGTAATTGACTTCAGCATTGTTTGCAATTATAAATACTTGGGAATAATCATGCATACATCAGTAAAGGGTTGAGTAAATAAATGTTGGCATATCCATAAATTGGAATGTTATGCAGCTTTAAAGAGAAAATGCTTGAGGTACTGATTTGTAAAGGTATCAAGATATATTAAGTAAAAAAAGAAAAGCAAAATGCAGAACAGTGTATACAGTATGCTAACTTTTGTGTAAAAAGAAAAGATTGGGGGAGATAAGAATATAAACTTGTGTTTGCTTGTACTTACAAAAGTAAATTCTGAATGGACACTTAAGAAAACTAGTAAAGGTGGTTAACTGGGGGAATAAGAGGAATTGGACGAGAGTAGGAACACAACATTTTTGTTGTGTCTTTTTATATTTCTTGATTTTTGAATTAAAATTTTAAAATTTAATCCTCAAGTTTAAAGCTCGAGTTTAGATTTTAAATTAGGAACCCATCCTAAATTTAGGAGCACACAGGAGCTAAGAGATCACTTTATTTCTCAGATCGTTTTTGGAACAATTAATAAACTGTACTCTAACTGGTTTCCTTAAGAAACATTTCCCAAGGAATCATGCTTCTCCACTTAAATAAGAAACTTTTTAACAGAGCAAGATGATTTAAATATCTAAAAGCTCTAAGAGATACGTCTCTAAAGCATACAAAGCCTGCCGTGGCCGAGTCAGGAGGCAGAGGCAAGGGAGACTAGAGCACTTGTCTAAGGGGCAGGCGTGAATTGTTTTTCAATCCTGAGCCACTGAACAACAGCGAACCTAAAAGTCGGGACAGAAAGGTTGTTTTCTACATTGTTACCCTTTATTATTAAACACACTGGCCAGAGATTACAGTTGAGTAGAATTTTTTTTTTTTTTTTGCGGTACGCGGGCCTCTCACTGTTGTGGCCTCTCCGGTTGCGGAGCACAGGCTCCGGATACGCAGGCTCAGCGGCCATGGCTCACGGGCCCAGCCGCTCCGCAGCATGTGGGATCTTCCCGGACCGGGGCACGAACCTGTGTCCCCTGCATCGGCAGGTGGACTCTCAACCACTGCGCCACCAGGGAAGCCCAGTTGAGTAGAATTTATGAAGAACTATATAACAAAGTTGCATGCTTCATTAATAAGGACATTTACTAGTGAAAAATAAAAAGCGCCTATTTCTGAATCTCCTCAGGTAGGTAACACAGATGCACGGCGAGCAAGCAAAATCAGGTCTAGGTTCTGGATTTATAGGTCTTAGAAAATGAGTTTCTATCTATGAAGGGCCTGTGATACATCACACCTCCAGTCAGGTCCAAAAACACATCCAGTCACAAAAATAGCTCAGCCCACTCCTTCCTCATTCACACCACAGGGATAACACAGCTGGGCTCTCAGATCCTGTCCCCAAAAAACAAAGCCACGGAACGCTGCCCCAACTTCCATAATTAAACCTCCTTTACCAAATAAAATCAACTCACCCTTAATTTGTTCTTCAAGGGCCTCTTTCCACATGAAGTTTTCTTGTAATTTTTCTTGGATCTCTTCTAGGTCATGGAGATGTCTCTCATTTTCCCCTCAGGTGTGTTGGAAGTCACTAGTTTTGGAGAAGCCAAGGAAAGGTCCACCCCATCTGACAAAGCCTATTGATGAATCATTTTTTAAAAAAAAAAAAAAGAAGAAGAAGGAGAATAATAATAATAGGAAGAAGACAGAAAGGAAGGAAGGAAGGAAAAAAGGAAATCTCTTAAGGAATGCATCAAATATATCCCAGTTCGGGGCTTCCCTGGTGGCGCAGTGGTTGGGAGTCCGCCTATATATATATATATATATATTCCAGTTCTACCAACCATCTATAATTTTCTACTTACCTCCTAACGGGTTTTTCAAAACATAGTTAGGTCCTCAAAGTATGTGCCTTGAAAACAATCTGGAATGATACATAGTATGGCAAAAATATTAGAGAATGGCGATTTCTTGGTGATGGGGTTATGGATGATTTTCATTTGTTTTTTCAACTGCAATATATTTTCTAGTATTTTGTACAACAGATATGGAGTTCTTAGCTCATACCCCCAAAAAGTTTGAAAATTTTAGGCCCATCTTACAGGGGCTTTACAAAATAAATAATACAGATAGTCACTAAGATAAGCTACAGAAGCTGAAATAATCTTCCCCAGACTGCTATCATAACTCTTCCTAAGGGCCAAGACAAACATGTTGCCTGCATACAGGCCCTGCTCTCTGGGGCCTCTAACACACACTCCCTGATTTACTTTAACTTCGGGTCCTGTTATTCCCCAACACAGCCTCTCATCTGCTCACCACCTTCCCACCTTCAGCACCTGACTTTCCTTCCCAACTTTGCAAAATCCATTTCCCATTCTTTTTGCCAATCATAACAGGGGTAGGTACCACCTGCTGAATATTTTCCACTGCTCACCTCTAATTTGCCTAACAACTTTTCAAGATAGGTTTATTATCCCCATTTTACAAAAGAGGGAGTTCATGGAGGTTAACTATATTGTCATAGCTAATTTGATTGTTCCATATTTTCACATTGCTCAAGCACTTTTTAAAGTAAGATCTTTAAAACAAAAAATCTCCACATTAAACCAATGAGGTGCAGGCCATGGATCATTTTTGTTTGTTTTACAGATAGAAATCTGAGACTCAGAAAGATGAAATGACTTGTCCAACGTCATAATACTAGTGAATGGCAATGTCAGGAATTATGGACAGACTCTCAGACCTTCTACCCCAACACACTGCATCCCTGAGGACCCATTTATTCACTCACTCAAATACACTGGGTGTTTGTTGAACGCTTACTATGTGCCAAGCACTGTGTTAGGCTTGGGGATACAAGAGTGAACAAAGGAACAAAAGCCATTAAGGTCACTGCCCTCATAGAGCTTAGAGTCCAGTGTAAGGGAAGAGGGATGAAAGACATTAATAAATTATGGTGCCAATCATTATCAAGTCACAACTGTAACAACTGCTACAAATGAAAGGTACATGGAATCATACATAAGAGCCTCTAATAAGGGGATTTGACTTGTTCAAGGAAATCAGTGAAGGCTTCTCCAAGGAAGTGATAATCTAGCTGAGGTCTGAAGGATGAGCAGGTACTACCTACATGACAGAGTAAAAGACGAACACTCCATGGTGTGGGCCCTGTGATGGGAAGAAGTGTGACACTCTGGAGGGAACAGATCAGAGCAATTAAAAGACTTTGGTAGAAATCCAGGCAAGAAATAGTCATAGGATTGGATTAGAGTCACCTTTAAGGAGCTGAAGAATAGTAAATAGGGGGCTTCCCTGGTGGCACAGCAGATAAGAATCCGCCTGCCAATGCAGGGGACACACGTTCGAGCCCTGGTCCAGGAAGATCCGACATGTTGCAGAGCAATTAAACCCATGCACCACAACTACTGAGCCTGCCCTGTAGAGCCCGCGAGCCACAACTACTGAAGCCCGCGAGCCACAACTACTGAAGCCCGTGAGCCACAACTACTGAAGCCCGTGAGCCACAACTACTGAAGCCCGTGTGCCACACTACTGAAGCCTGCACACCTAGAGCCCATGCTGGGCAACAAGAGAAGCCACCACAATGAGAAGCCGGCACACTGCAACAAAGAGTAGCCCCCGCTCTCAGCAACTAGAGAAAACCCGCGTGCAGCAGCGAAGACCCAACGCAGCCAAAAATTAAATAAATAAATAAATATATTTTTTAAAAAAAAGAATAGTAAATAGATTCAAGAGATGTTTAGGCAGATGATGGAAGAGGTGACAGGATTCCCAGGTTTCTGGCTTGTGCACTTGGAAGGGCTACAGGGTCAGTTGCTGAGACGGGGTATTCCAGAGGAGAAACAGTGCAGGACGGATTAAGTGCGATGTGTCTTTGAGATGCTAAGAGAAGACGAGAAGGAAGACACCAGACCAGAACTCAGAGAAGGGTCCAGGCTGAAGCTATATTTGTGCCCAGAGGTGGTAGTTAAAGCCACAGGAATGCAGAGGACCATGTAGGGGGAACAGACAGCGACCTACAACTCAGCCTTGAAGAATCCCAGCATTTCCCTGCTTAGCAGTGGAGAGTAAACCTGCAAAACAGACTGAAAAGGAGCAGCTGGAGAAAAATGCAGAAAGGCTGGAAGACTCGTGTCCCAGAGCTAAGGGAAAAGAAAGCTTCAAGAATGAAGTTGTGAAAAGAAGCAGACTCACAGATATAGAAAATAAATTAGTGGTTACCAGTGGGTAGAGGGGAGGGAGGGGCAATATAGAGATAGGGCAGTGGGAGGAACAAACTGTTGGGTGTAAGATAGGCTACAGGGATATATTGTACATACAGGAAATATAACCAGTATTTTCTAATAACTGTAAATGGACCGTAACCTTTCAAAATTATACAAAAATTTTTTAAAATTAAAAAAAAAAAAAAGAATGAAGTTGTGGTTGACTGTGTCAAAGGCTGCTGAAAGGCCAACGAGGATAAGAGCTAGAACGTCTACAGGATTTGCGTAGAGGTCACAGGTGATCTTAGAGCTGGTTAGGTGGAGTGATAAGGATAGAACCTAGCCCACTTGAAGCCTTCTTACCTCACCTCAAGCATTCCAAACTCCCGATCATCCATGTTTGGTAGTGAAGAGCATGGTAAAAGACTGGGACTTAGCGCATCCTTCAACTGCAAACCGATTCAGGTTGCTCCCGAGCTGTCCCAGGGAGCTGTCCCTAGCGCCACCCCCTGGCACATCCTTTCTTCTCCCAGATGAGCCTACCACCGCCGGGATGCTCATTTCATTGTCTGGTTCAGATTCTGGGAGATGTCTCTGACTCTGAAGGCTCCTGACAGTATCTATAAGCCGTTCCACCAGCTCTGCGAGCCCCCAGCCAACTTCTGTGAGGCTCTTCTGCGCCACCACCTTTAAAAAAGCAAAGCAGAACACAAAGCTGGACCCAGGAACCAGTTCTAGACAGAGGGAGCTGTAAACACTGGATAAAGGAGGCAGGCAAGGAAGTGACAAAAAATGTCTAGAGGGCAAGGAGGTAAGCTCCCTGGACCTTTGGCATGCCCATTTCCCCCTACTGGTGGTCCAGTGGCCGTAACAGAGAACCAGAGTTCATCCATAGGATGGGGGAGGGGGAGGGGGTGAGGCATGAAGGGAAGCCTAGGGGTCATTTTGAACAGGGGAAGTCAGAGACGAAATAGGGTGAGAGCCTGGAGATTTGGCAGCACTGGTGGCAGCTGATGAGGTGAGTGGAAGGCATTTGGCTCGGGTTTCAGCTCCACTCTCAACTCTGACTGACTCGTCCTGTGTCTTCATCACTCCTTTCATAAATAAAAGCGACCGTCCCTCCTTCTCTTCAACAGTGAAAAGGATCCACTATGAAAAGATCTTGGAGACTTTAAAGTGATGTGCAGATGCAAACTCTTTTTGTTTACTGACATCCTTCACATTTAAAGAAACATTCAGATGAGAATGCTAAACCACTCCACGTCCAGAGCTTCATCTGCTCAGCTGCCTGGCTGGGAATGGGAGGAAGTTTTGCAGCCAACACATTCTGGCAACACCCTCAAGACCTGGTCACAGTCATGTGAGGCAGGCGGGGCCCAGACTTCAATGGAGAAATTTGCATTACCTCCAAAAGAGGTCCTACGGAGAGCCACAGAAATACAAGATGTTCATCATCTTACTCTAAATAAACCAGAGTTTTTAGAACTTTGGAGGGACATTTTTCACTTTTTAAATTATGCTGGAACCTCAAAAACTGGAGAACCAGTTTTTCATCTCTAAGAAGCACTGATGTCCCTCAAAATAGCATGTGTTTTGGAAGCCATATGCAGACTATTTTATAGAGGAGGTGGCTGACCACGGGTAACATTGTCTGCTCTTAAATTTCCAGGTCTCACTCTTAAATATTCAGGCAGCTGGAATTCTGGAATGGAGCCCTTATCTAGACACCTGAACAAATTAAAAACTTTAAAAAATAAGTGTGTTGCTTTTTCCATCCATAAAAGAACTGCACACTCATTGTGGTGAATTTAGAAAATGCAGAGAATGCGAAAGAAGAAATGTTTTAAATTATCCGATATCCTACCATCCACAGGCAATCATTTTAATTTAAAAGCCAATGGAAAGTATATTCAGTCACTATAAGCTATACTAACAAAGGCTTTTAAGGACCTGAGAAATAATGCCATATTTATTTATTTATTGGCTGCACCACTTGGTTTATAGGATCTCAGTTCCCCGACCAGGGATTGAACCCAGGCCACAGCAGTGAAAGCGCCCAGTCCTAACCACTAGGCGCTTTCCACCAGTCCTAACCACTAGGGAGTTCCACCAGGGAACTCCCAATGCTGTATTTATAACCAAAAAGAAGAGAACAGCTTTATTCATAATTGCAAAAAAAAAAAAAAGGAAATAACCAATATGTCCATCAAAAGGTGAACAGATAAACTGTGGGACATCTACGCAATGGAATATTATTTGACAATAAAAAGAAATGAGCTATCAAGCCACAAACCTTAATTTTGTTTAATGAAAGAAGCTAGCCTGAAAAAGCTAGATACTGTATGATTCCGAAGATACGACATTCTAGAAAGCGCAAAACTAAAGAGATAGCAAAAAGTCAGTGGCTGCCAGGGGTTGGGGAGAGGGAGGGGGTACAAAGAGGCAGAGTGCAGGGGATTTTCAAGGCATAAAACTGTTAACTACAGATACGTGACTTCATGCATTTGTCAAAATCCATAGAACGGTACAACACAGAGAGTGAACCCTGATGTAAACTGTGGATTTTAATTAATAACGACGTGTCAATATTGGTTCATAAATTGTAACAAGTGTACCAAACTAATGCAAGATATTAAAAATAAGGGTAACGATGAGGGGTATATGGGAATTTTCTGTACTATCTGCTCAATTTTCTGTAAGCCTAGAGCTGCTCTAAAAAATAAAGTCTATTAATTAATTTTTTTTAAAAAAGAGGAGTGGATAGCTCCAAGCTCTTTTACCCTCCACCAACCCCGCTCCCCCAACACACACACACACACACACACACACACACACACACACACACACACACACATCGCAAGACAAGCAGAAACTGTCAGAATCAACTTTGTCAGAACTCTGGCAGACACTGACTCAACAAAGCACAACCTGGCAGTAGGAAAGCTTTGTGGCATTTTGACTTGCTCTTGCCCCGTTCCCTTCCTGGCTCAGTGATGGTATTGAAAATTCCCGGCGTGAAACTCTGGTCCTGGTTCCCAAAGGAGCAGAGCAGATCTTATTCACAAACCACTGTGTCTGTCTGTTCTAACCTGGCTGGCGGCTGCCTGAAGGAATCCACAGGGTGCTCATCTTTGTTTCACCTAACCCAGAGCTCAGACCAGAAAGGTGGTAAATATTGCTCAGAAGTTCTGCAAGCGGAGTTAAACTTGCAGGTATCTGGGACAAAAGACTGTGGTGGAAACAGACAATAACCTAAGTCCCAGAAGCAAATAGACCAGGAGCAAATAGACCTAAGTCCCAGGAGCAAAAGTTGGGGAAAATTGGAATCCTACTTTGTTAATGGGAATGCAAAGTATTGTTGTTGCTGTGGAATGCAGTTTGGCTGTTCCTCAATACATTAAACACAGAATTACCATATGATCCAACAATTCTACTCCTACCCAGAATAACTGAAAATAGGAACTCGGATACTTGTACATCAACATTCACTGCAACATTACTTGCAATAACCCAGAGGTGGAAACAATCCAAATGTCCATCGATGTTTGAATGGATTCAAAAATAAAAAAGCGGTATAATCATACAAGGGAATTATTATTCAGCCACAAAAAGGAATGAAGTTCGGATACGTGCTATGACATGAATGAACCTTGAAAACATTATAGCAAGTGAAAGAAGCCAAAGCCAGAAACAAAGTGACAAACATTGTATGATTCCACTTCTATGAAATATCTAGAGTAGGCAAAGTCACAGAGACAGAAAATAGAATAGAGGTTACCAGGGGCTGGAGGGCAGGGGAGGGAGAAATTATTGCTTCATGGGTACAAAGCTTGTTTGTGGTGATGAAAAAGTTTTGGAACTAGGTAGTGGTGACGGTTGCACAGCACTGTAAATATAATGCCACCGAATTGTACATTTTAAAATGGTTAAATGGCAAATTTTATGTTATATAATGTAAACATATTTTAGCACAATTAAAAATTGTCAGAGAGACAGAGTGGGTGCAGAAAGACTGGAAATAAGTGGAAAGAGGCCAGGGTGGATAGCGCCTAGGTTGATAGGATTTTTGATTTTTTTTTTTTCTGCTTCTTCATATTTTTCTGAACTTTCCAAAGAACTTTCCAAAGTTCAGACTGAGAAAAGTAACGTGGAAATACAATCAGGAGGAGAGGAAGAGCCGTGGGGATAATGGGATGCAGTCGGCGCGCGCGGGCGGATGGAGGTCAGAGGGCAGTCTCTGGTCCCGCCTTCCTACCGGCAGCTGCGCGGTGCGGCGCGGGGGTCCGGGCGCTGGGTTCGGGCCCTCCAGCTCGCGCGCCTTCCGACTGTACTTGTCCTCCAGGTCCTGCAGCATCGTGTTCTTCCGCTCGGCGCCCTCGCGGCAGGTGGGGCAGGACCCGTGGCGCCCTGCGCCCCACAGACCCATCAGGCAGTTGTGACAGAAGCTGTGGCCGCAGGAGAGCGTGGCGGGCCGGGCCAGCAGCTCGTAACAGACGATGCAGCCCAGGTCGTCCTCGGCCAGTCACATGGGGACGGCCGGGCAGGCGTCCAGGCCCGCCCTGGTCCCCAGACCGCCGCCGCTCCGCCCACCCCCGGGGTTGGCGCGCAGAAGTCAGGGCTACGCCGGGGGCTGCCAGCCCTGCGGCTACGTCTCCTCCTGCTCCTCCCTCGCTCTCCCCGTCCCCTCCTCCTTCGCTGCAGCTTGGGTCCACCCTTGTTTCCTTTTTTCCAGTCCTTTTGCAAGCTGATTTATGCGCTGGGAAATGCGCTCGCCCCAGGCCGTTAGAAACCCGCTGATGTCCAAAAGATTTTCTTTAGCTTGATGTCCCCCACTCCCATCAAAGTGCAACCCTGGGACTTCCCTGGCGGTCCAGTGGTTGGGACCCCCGCTAACACTGCAGGGGGCGCGGGTTCGACCGCTGGTCGGGGAACTGAGATCCCACATGCCCCACGGTGTGGCCAAAAGATATAGATAGATAGATAGATGATAGATAGATAGATAGATATAGATAGGTAGATAATAAATAGGTAGACACATAATAGATTAGATAGATAATAGGTAAGTAGATAGATAATAGATTAGATAGAGCGATAGATGATAGATAGATGGATAAATTAGATAGATCGGATAGATAGGTAGATAGATAATAGATAAATAGGTAGATAGATAGGTAGATAGATAATAGATAGGTAGATAGATTAGATAGAAGGGGCTTCCCTGGTGGCGCAGTGGTTGAGAGTCCACCTGCCGATGCAGGGGACACGGGTTCGTGCCCCAGTCCGGGAAGATCCCACATGCCGAAGATAGATACCTACCCCAACAACTCTTGGGAGGAGGAAAAGGAGTGGATTCGATTTAAGAACTCTTTTCTGAGAATGCGTCCACTAGGTGTCATCCAACCACTCCAACAAGTAGTGAGGGGTTGAAGAATACTCGGTGCAGAGAGCTGTGAAACTCTTTAAAAATACCGATGTTGTTCGGCCTCCACTCCCAGAGAGTCTGATTTCATTGTCTGGGGTGGAGCCCCAGCGGAGTATTTGTAAAAACCTCCCCCAGATGATTCTTTTAAAATCGCTATTACAATGCAGAAGGGAGCCACTGTTTCCTTACTGCTCTCTGCTGACTGAAAGCACATTACCCGATAGACTTCAGGACAAAATTACTAAAGTTTGTTTTCTTTTTTTCTTATAATTTAATTTTTAAAAATTTTTATTCATTTATTTGTTTATATATTGGCTGCGTTGGGTCTTCGTTGCTGCGCCTGGGCTTTCTCTAGTTGCAGTGAGCAGGGGCTGCTCCGGGCTTCTCATTGCGAGTGGCTTTTCTTGTGGAACACAGGGCTCTAGGTGCGCAGGCTTCAGTAGTTGTGGCTCTCGGGCTCTAGAGTGCCAGCTTAGTAGTTGTGGCACTCGGGCTTAGTTGCTCCATGGCATGTGGGATCTTCCTGGACCAGGGCTTGAACCTGTGTCCCCTGCATTGGCAGTCAGATTCTTAACCACTGTGCCACCAGGAAAGTCCCAAAGTGTGTTTTCTTCAGGTAACAGGCCTGGCTCTGGTGGGGCTTGCTCTCTTCCTCCTCTCTTATTCCAGTCCCAAGTGCATTACAAGTAGAAAATGGAAGAGCTGGAAGAGCTGGAAAAGCAAAATCCCCAAGAGACAAAGGAACTTACAGGCTTACACAGCAATAACTGAATGGCAGAGAACAGGGCCTGTATCTCCGTGATCTGTTGAAATGAACTAAAAATGTCTTATATTTTATTTTACCCCATATTGCCTGGTGTCAATGTAGGTACCAGATAATACAAATTTGTGTCTATTTCCAATACGGGAAATGACCAGAAGTAGTCCTTAGCACTGCTCATCCAAGTTTCCAGCTCTTTCCCCATCTAGGCACTTGGTAGGATTGGCACTTCTCTGACAGTCTTGAAACACATAGAAGTAATACTTCAACTTCACATCAGCTTAAAAAGCTAGTAAGTCGTTGCATCTTTTTCTGCCAGCTGCCCTAACTATAGAGATGAAATCATAATTTGGTGGCCCCTGCCGGCCCACACTAGGACATGCAGTAAAGGAGAGAAATAAACCTGAGATATGTTTAAGTTACTGAGATTTAGTGGGTGCTTGTTACTGCAGCATAACCTAGCCTATCCTGACTGATAGATTGCCTGGATTTTGTTCCAGAGACTTCTCATTTGAAGTAAACTCATAGCTTCTCGGCGCCTGTCTTTTCTGGAAAAGAAGCACAATTCCAGGCACATTTGCTAAAATCTTCCATCTTAACAAATAAAATTTCCTTTGATATAAGCCTCCTTCTAGCCACCTCTCCTTCTCTTCTCCATTACACCCCAAATTTCTTGAAAGAGTAGATTAACCAGTGGTCTTCAAACTTTTTTTTTCTTGGACACCTCCTAAAAGTTTTATGCAAAAACATGCAGTGGTTACAAGAAAGGAGGGAGGGGTAGGAGGGGTCAGCCCTAGCTGGAAAAATACATGAACAATTTCTTCCTTTACATCAGAAATTTTATCATTCTTTCATCTTGAACTTGTATTTCCATTCCACTTTCCTCACAGAACTCTATTCTAAGGAGTATATTTTATGACGAAAGTCTTTTATAACTTTGTGATCACTTTCGTCACTTTGTTATAATTTTCTGCAACAAAAATATGTATATATATTGAATTTTCAACCTTTTTTACTTCTTTGGCCCTGCTTCCCCCGACCAGGGGTCGAACCCTCAGGGAGTCTTAACCACTGGAACTCCAGGGAAGTCCCTCTTGTTTACTCCCTGTGACCAAAAGGCTCTTGTTAACTTTTTCTCCTGGATTGAATTATCATTGCAATTATTACTATCAATCAAAACAAAAAATATTGTAAATTTATATAAATAATTGTTAAACAAAAAGTAAATTTTTATTGGAATTAAAGCTCTTAATGAGATGGATGGTCCATCTTCTTTTAAAAACACATTTATCTGTGGATGAACATTACTTGCCCACTGCAGCTTTATTGAGATATAACTGACATTTAACATTGTGTATGATTTGATGATTTGATATATGTGTATTTTGCAAAATGCTTAGCACAATAAGGTGAGTTAACATCTCCGCCGCGGAGCACAGGCTCCGGACGCGCAGGCGCAGCGGCCACGGCTCACGAGCCCAGCCGCTCCGCGGCATGTGGGATCTTCCCGGACCGGGGCACGAACCCATGTCCCCTGCATCGGCAGGCGGACTCTCAACCACTGCGCCACCAGGGAAGCCCTCCTTTTGTTTTTTACAGTGAGAACACTTAAGAGTTACTTTCTTAGCAACTTGCAAGTATACAATACAGTATTGTTAACTATAGTCACCATGTTTTACATTAGCTCCCCAGAATTTATTCATTATATAACTGGAAGTTTTTACCCTTTGACTAACATCTCCCCATATCCCCTACCCCCAGCCCATGGCTACCACCATTCTACCCTCTATTTCTATGAGCTCAACTTTTTTAGATTCCACACTTAAGTGAGATCATACAGTATTTGTCTTTCCCTGTCTGACTTACTTCCCTTAGCGTAATACCCTCAAGCTCCATCCATGTTGTCACAAAAGGTAGGATTTTCTTCTTTTTTTTTTCTTTTTTTGGCAGAATAACATTCATATATATATATATAGGTCTTCTGCCCATTTTTTAATTGGATTATTTGTGGGAGGTTTTGCTATTGAGTTACATGAGTGATGAACATTACTTAACACTAGAATTAGACAAGGTTCAACAATAAATTCTATTTCTATTTTTTTAATAAATGCTAATGCTGAAAAACCTTGTTCACATATATAAATAGATGACAAAATGCCACACACTTTATTGAACACTTTCTGAAATATAGTCAGCCCTCTGTATCAGCAGGTTCCATATCCATAAATTCAACCTACCTTGCATGGAATGCCATTTCATATCAGGAAGTTGAGCATCCAAGGATTTTGTTATCCACGGGGGTCCTGGAACTCATCCCATGCAGATACTGAGGAATGACTGTATCTATATATGCAAAAAAAATAACAGCGATTCATCACCAGAAATTATTTTTAATAATCTCTCAGCTGACAACTTGATTAGATTTTCCTTTATTTTTTTGTTGAAAGCAGAGAATTTGAAACCACCTGTGTTGCAAAAGTCATTAGAATTATCCACTTTCTTATTTTCTGTGAGGTAGGCTAGAAAGACTTTACCAAGGTTTATCAAACTACTATCAGTTATACCAGTTACTCTTACTTAGAGGCATTTTGTTTAACCTGATATACTCAGAAAGGGCTAGGAAAATTAGAATATTGTTCATTTAAATACACCTTTGTTAATTTAATTTTTTTTGGAAAGGTACTTTTGTCTTAAGTGCTTGAAATATATTTCCTTCAAAAGTTTGGAGCTGCAAATTTAGCTCATTCAATACATGCAAAATATGGGCGACAGAATCTAACTGGAGGTGCCAGTTCTCATAGTCAAACCCATCAAATCAGACTCATTTTCTATCAGAGAATCTGACATCATTGTTAAATTCAAGTAGATGTGTTAATACATGTTCCTGTGATGCTGAGTTCTAATGCTAAGTTAGATGGGAAAGGAGTTTGTGTGCAACTGCCATTAATATATTCTACGAGTGCTCCTTTCTTTGCTTTGCTCTCATTGGATTCCTTAAGGGACAAAGCATATTTTGTCAGAGGAAGACAGAAGTCAGTAAACTGCTAACCTAAAATAATTGAACAACCAGTTAATTTTACCAGGAAAACGGGTTTATTTGGGAGCAGCAAAGAATTGCAATTCAGGATATGGAACCATGGGGAGCCACATGCGAGTCCAGTTAAGCAAAGGACAGGAAACTCTTTTATAGAGAAGAAGGGGACGTTGGGAGGGGCTTCTAGAAACAAAAGGTCCTTTGGAGGAAATTGGGAGTTTGAAGTACAGTGGCTTTTTATTGGCTGAGCTATTGCCAGGCAAGGAAAAATTTTTTCTTCCTCCTGCTGGCAGAAGTGATGTAGTGTCACTTCCTGCTGGAGATGCAATGTACTTCTCTATCTATTAGGATCTGTATTGATGTGGAGCGGTACGTATATGAGAGCTTCCCCCTGCGGGCCTCCTGACTCCAGTTTAGTGACGTTTCCCTTTATTAATTTTCACAAGACATACTTCACCCTTATTTCCACTCTACTTTATATGAACTCAAAACACCCAAATATAAGCCAAAACATGCTTTTAATGCCAAACCTTGTCACCAACAAAAATCATCATTAAACGAAGGAAGTCACAAACCCTGACCTCAATGCCTTGACTTAAAACAGGCTACACTGGCACTGTTAAAAGAATGAAAAGCTACAGATTGGAGGAAAATATTTGCAAATCCTATATCTGTCAAAGGACTAGTATCCAGATCCACAAAGAACTCTCAAAACTCAACAGTAAGAAAACAAACCATTTAATATCACATTGTATTGACAAAACTGTTTCATCTTTTGGGGAAAATTGATTTAACTCTTTTAAAGCAAAAGCATATTAGTTTGAAAACTGTGCCTCTCCAAGTTGAATAAATTCATGAAGTCTAGTGTAAACTCAGTATTATTTCAAAGGGGTAGTGCATAAATTTAAAAGCAACTTCAATATCAATAAAGTGTCCTACAAATTTTTCTTATAGTATTTTTGGACAATTTACATGTTACTACTGATTATAATTAAAGTGTTCTGCATATTGATTCATGTTAGAAAAGTGTATAAAATTGTTACTACTGATTTGTATTATTAAATGTTTTCATCGCAACATAAATTCTTGTAACTGCTTAGCTAAGTCACAAATTAACCTTTCCTTAGAGTTTCAAAATTAGCTCCTTCATATGCAGTGGGATATCAGTGAGAAAACATAATCACACTGCCTTAGGTCTTTGATTATTGACTATTTTGCAAGCATTCCTTTGGTTTCAAGAAAATCTTGAGTTGAAATTAAGAGTACACTAAATAATTGTAAAACTTGTCCAGAACTCAACCAAAAGCGTTGGCAAAGAATATGAGATCACTGAATTGTCTTCCATTTCTTGCAACAGTTCTATAGACTGGCATTTTCGTGTACATGCTGAACAATTTTAACGACTGTATCCATGACAGTTTTCATAGTCTGTTTCAGAAAACTGAACATAAATATTTTGACTTTGTGTCATACAATGGAACAAAATCATAAGAGAATCATCAGCCTCTTATTTTAAAATGTCAGTATTTGAATTTTTGACCTAACATAGCTAAAGAGCCATCTGTCACAATAAAAATTAGGTTTTCCATATCTACCTGAAATTCTTCTCTTACAGATGTAAAAGACTCAAAAATATCTACACCATCAGTTTGATTTTTAGGCAGTGGATTGATATTTCCTCACAAATTTAAAAGTCCTTTGAAACAAAACTTACCCAAACTATTCATTGTTAGTTTTGTATTATGCAACTCACCTAAAACTAAAGAAAAGTGCCTGCATTTTTTCAAATTTTGAATCAGCTGATCTTTGACATTATTAGGAAAAAACATCATATTCTACAGGTAATTGTTTGGCAGCTTAACTGAAGATACTTCACTTTTTATAAAATTTAGTTTTTAGTCTTTTCCTCATCATTAAATTTTTTTCCACAACTGGAATAATATCTTATGCACTGCAATGGTTAAATTAAAATATAAGTCTTACCAAAACAACTAAGTTGTGTTTGAAGAAAAAGTATCTTACACTGCTCCAGTTTTTAATTCTATTTTTTACTTTTTTTTTTTTTTTTTTAATTTTGGCCGCACAGCGCAGCTTGCAGGATCTCAGTTCCCTGACCAGGGATTGAACCTGGGCCATGGCAGTGAAAGTGCAGAATCCTAACCACTAGACACCAGGGAACTCCCTCAGTTTTTTATTTCAAGTTTAAATTATTTTAAATTAGATGAAATGAAGTAAAATTAAAAATTCATTTCCTTGGTTGTATTAATCACATTTCAATCCTCAATGGCAACGTGTGGCTACTGTTACCATATTAGACAGTACAGACGTAGGTCATTGATTCTTATGCCTTTCCCTTTAATTAGTGCTTTAGCTGCATCATTTCAATTTTGACATTTATTTTTATTATCATTCAGTTATAAATCTTTCTAATTTCCCATGTGATTTCTTTTTTGATTCATGGTTGTCTATTTCTCCCTTAAATTCTGTCCATTTCGGCTTCACAGACCTTGGAGATGTATTATTAGGCACATACACATCTATGATGGTTGTGTCTTTTGATGAATTACACCTTTTATTGTTATGAAACATCACTCTTTATCTCTGATATTACTCCTTGTCTTGAAAAAATACTTTATCTGATCTCCGTATAGCCTCTCCAACCTTCTTATTGTTACTGTCTGCATGGTATATGTTTTTCCACACTTATAACTTCAATCTATCTATGTCTTTAGATTTAAAATGTCTTTTTAACATCATGCAATTGGGTCATGCTTCCTTATCCACTCTGACAATCTTGCATTTTAATTTAACTGTTTAATCCACTAATATTTAACGTAAGTATTGATATGGTAAGGTCTCCCTTTTGTTCTTTATATTCAGTTTGTCTCATCTATTTCATATTCATTTTGTCTTCCTTTCTTGCCTTCTTCTGGGTTAATCAAATGCTTTTTAAAATTCTGTTTTAATTTCCTTGTTAGCTTTTTAGCTATACCTCTTTGCATTATATGTTTAGTGGTTGTTTTAAGGATTACAGTATACATCCTTGAATTTTCACAATCTATGTAGACCTAATTTTGTACCACTTCATGTAAAATATAAGAAGCTTGAAAGTGTAGAGTTCCATTTACTCCAGGCCTTCATGCTGTAGTTGTCATATACATTATCTCTATAGATGGTATAAACCATAACCATGTAATTATTGCTTTAAATAGGCAGTCTTATATTTACTTATATCTCTACCATTTCCATTACACTTTATTGCTTCCTAAAGATCAGAGTTTCTGTTTGGTATCATTTTCTTTTACCCCAAAGAACTTTCTTTAGTATTTCTTATACTGCAGTTCTGTCAGAAACGTACAATTATCTTTACCCAGAAATATCTTTTTTTGTTTGCCTTTTTAAGAATAAAATCTGCCTTTTGCACTTTTTTGGGGGGGTAAAATATAAACAGTTTACCATTTTAATCATTTTTAAGTGTACAATTCAGTGATATTTTGCCTTTATTCTTTTTCTGAAGTTTTTTTTTTTGTTTGCTCTCTCTACAGATAGATATAGATCTACATATCCTTTATTCTTGAAAGATATTTTCTCTAGAGTTCTGATTTTTTTTTTCTTTTAGCACTTTAAAGAGGTCTTTCCACCTTCTGGCCTCCTTTGTTTCTGTTTTGTTTTTGCTTTGGGGTTTTATTTTTGGCTGCCCCACGCAGCACGAGGATCTTAGTTTCCCGACCAGGGATCAAACCTGCGCCCCCTGCAGTGGAAGCTCAGAGTCTTGACCACTGAACCACCAGGGAAGTCCAGTTTTTTCTTTGTTTCTGATAAGAAACAACATTTCCTTGTACGTAATGTATCACTATTCTCTGGCTGCTTTCAAAATCTGTTCTTTATCTTTGGTTTTCAGCAGGTTGGCAGTAATGTACCTGAATGTAGTTTTCTTTGTATTTATTCTAAACACTTTAAGTTTGCCAAGCTTCTTGAGTCTCTACATGTTTTTCACCAAAGTTAAAAACATTTCAATCAATATATTTTCGAATATTTTCTTCTGCCCCAATACCTCTCTCTTCTCTCTTTCTGGGACTCCAATAACATAAATTAGAGCTTTTGAGGTTTTCTTTTTACTTTTTTTTTAATTTTCAGCCATGCCACATGGCATGTGGGATCTTAGTTCCCTGACAAGGGATCAAACCCACATCTCCTACAGTGGAAGCTCAGAGTCCCAACCACTGCACTGCCAGGGAAGTCCTCTCTTTTTACTTCTTCAATCCTTTACTTCCCCCTGTTTTTCAGAATGGATAATTACCATAGATATATTTTCAAGTTCACTGACTCTCAGTCATTTCCAATTTACTGTTGAGCTGAACTTTTTTTTCACATATTGTATTTTTTAGTTCTAGAATTTCCATTTGGTTCTTTTTTATAGTTTCTATTTCTCCATTGAAATTTCATATCTGTATATTCATTATGATCATATTTTCCTTTACTTGTTGAGCATAGGTATAATAGCTGCTTTAAAATTCTTGCCTAATTCCAATATCTGGGGCATCTTGGAATCAGTTTCCACTGATTTTTTTTCTCTTGAGTACAATTCATATTTTCTTTTTTCTTCATATGTCTACTAATTTAGGGTTGCATCCTGATATTATGAATGTCAAACATCTGGATTCTGTTATGTTCCTCCAGAGAGCAGGCAGATAATAGAATTCAGGGCTCCCCTTCTGTAGCCCTCTTCTCCAAGACTTCCCTGCTGCTAAAGTTGCCCTAAACTCTGTCCTCTATTTTTCAACCAGTAAGACTGCAGGTTTCCATCAGAATTTTAGTGCCCCCTGAGGCACTGACTGGGGCCTGCCATCAGGTGAAAAGCGAAAAAATGAGAAACTCACCCCTGCCATTCCTTGCTTCCTAGTGCCAACTCCTCTCTGCATGCTTTAGGTTATTTTCCAAGGCCTCCAGATAATTTTCATTATAATCTGTACAGAGTTTCTAATTGTTATCTGTGGAATGGATGTTCTGATATGAGCTCCTCCATCATTATTGGAAGCTGACCCCCCTCCTGCCCCTAACAATCTGTGCTCTAGCCACATTCAATTATTTGTAATTTCCATAACAGGCCATGTTCTCTCTTGTCTCTGGGCCTTTGTACACACTCTGTCTCCCCCACCACCACCCCAACCCAAGTACCTTCTACAGGACTCAGCATAGATATTACCTCTTTTGGAGAACTTCATTAGTCAGGACCGATTCAAGTAACAGAAATCTCCTTGTACTAATAAGTCAAAAGGGAGAAGAGGATTTAATGTAAGAGTACAGAAGTATCCTTGGGCAACCCAAAGACAGATTCAACTAGGCCTCAGAAACCAACCAAAACCAGACATTCCATTTCACTGGGACTTTGTCTCCATCTCTTGTGTCTGTTCTCCGCCCCGCTGAGGGACTCCTAAGAATGCCAATTTGCCTCTTCAAGTTGTTTTGTTATTACCTGTTTACTTCTCTTTCTTCCCCTCTGGACTATAAGTTCCTTGAAGGTGGAACTGTGCCTTTACTGATTCTGTCATTCTCAGAACTTAACAGAGTACAGTCAACAGAGCTCATGGGTCATGTTAAAAAAAAAAAAAAAGGCAGACAAGTAGAGCGACCCTTAATATACAACCCAGCAGGTGCTGAAAAACATTTTCAAGGTGCTTTAGGAGCCAGAAGAGAAAGCAACCACGTCTTCACATGGGCAGTCAGGAAGCCTCAGGAAAGACACCCCGATGACATTGCTTGTCCGCTGATTGGGGGATCAAAGGAAAATCCCATAAAGAGCAGAGACTGTCTTAAAGACCCTCCCAACCCTCTGGGTCTCCACTGAAAACACTCAATGTCTTTCTCCACATCACTCGAAGGGACAAAGAATCACAGAGCAGAGACCTGGGTGATCTATTTCTCTAACATTTCAGCCACTTGAGATTTCTTTCAGTTCCTCTTTCCCATCTGAGAGCCTTTGAACATTTTCTTCCCTCAACCTAGAGTGTTTTCCTGGCCATCTTCCCTTTGACTAACCTCTAAACAATTTAAGGTTTCGACTTCAACGTCATTTTCTGGAGAGGAAGGAGTCTCCCCTCTTCCTGTCAGTTAGGGTGAACCCTATTGCCACACGTCTCACAGCAGCCCCACTTCCCCTTTCGGAACACTGGTCTCATTGTCCTGCCCCATGTACAGGCTACCTTCCAGCAGGCTGAAATCTCTGACAGCAGGGACCACGTCATCTGGTTCCTGCCTGTACCCAGGGCTCGGCACACAGCCTGGCACCTGGGAGGTGCTCAAAAATACTTGTTGCTTCCATTGAATTTCAGTAGTTAGTACAACTTCCTCATTTGAAAGAGAAAAACCGAAGCACAGAGGTAGGGAAGTGAGTTTTCCAGCAGTCTCATTAGTGGCAGGGCCAGACCCGGCATTCGGGCTGGATAGCTCTCTGTCCTGGGGTCCAGCTGAGTTGCTCTCTGGGCTTCCTTCCAGAGTGCACGGATGGTCAATGGGGACATTGGTGTTTTTGTTTGTATCATCTGGGCTTTTTTTTTTTTTAATGTATTTATTTTTGGCTGCACTGGGTCTTCGTTGCTGCCCACGGGCTTTCTCTAGTTGTGGCGAGCGGGGGCTACTCTTTGTTGTGGTGCGTGGGCTTCTCATTGCAGTGACTTCCCTTGTTACGGAGCACAGTCTCTAGGCGCACAGGCTCAGCAGTTGTGGCTCGCGGCCTCTAGAGTGTAGGCTCAGTAGTTGTGGCGCATGGGCTGAGTTGCTCCACGGCATGTGGGATCTTCCCAGACCAGGCCTCGAACCCATGTCCCCTGCATTGGCAGGAGGGTCCTCAACCACTGAGCCACCAGAGAAGCCCTTACCTGGGCTTTTATTTCTTCTAAAATGTGCACAAAGGTAGAACTCTCCCAGGAACATTTTCGATTCATGTAGAAAACCCACTACTTTTGAAGAGTGAAAAGTGGATTTAAAAAAAAACTTGCCCAACTTTTAAATTTGAACACTTTCAAACCTATAGAAAATTTACATGAATTAGACAATGAACATCCAGCTATACTTCATCTAGATTCATCAGTTGCTAACATTTTGCACAGTGGCCCGCCTTCTCTCTCTCCTCGTGTATGCGTGTGTGTGTGTATACACACGCACTGCCTGTCTTCCATACATAAATGCACACACTCTATGTATATACTCTATATGTACACATGTACACATACACATTTTTTTCCGAACCATTTACGTCAGCTGTAGACATGATTACATTTTACCCCTGAACACCTCGGCACATATCCCCTGAGATCAGGAGCCGCTTCCTACACAAATACAGCACAATCATCTCAGTGTTACAATATTACTAGCTAACATACATCCATATTCAAACATCCCCAGTCATCTCAATGATTTCCTTTATAACTGTTTTTTTAAATCCAATCAAGAATCATGAATTGCATTTTGTCACTATGTCTCTTTAGTCTTCTCTAACCTAGAACAGTTTCCAGACTACTCGATCTTTCATGATACTGACATTCTTAAAGAGTCCAGCCAGTTGTTTTGCAGAATTTCTCTAATGTGGACTTGTCTGATTGTTTCCTCGTGGTTAGTTTCAGATTTAACTTTTTGTTGTTGCTGTTCTCGTTTTCAGCCAGCATGCCACTTGTGTGATGCTGTGGGTGCCTTTCCGTTGCAATGTCTTCATTTCAGATGTCCTGGGCCCTGAGGACATTTATCAGATCCTCAGACCCCCAGAGCTGGGTAGCGGGGAAGCCCAGAGAGCCGACAGATAAAGGCCAAAGCTTCGGTCTTGGCAGAGTTCACAGCCCGTGATAGCTGCCGACTGTGGGGCACTCCTGCGGGGCCCCCCAAGGCCAAGGTGAAAACTTCTCCTTCCCACCAGGTGCGCTGGCTGGCCAGTGGGTCACCTGCTGCTGTAGCCACTCTCTGTTGATACAGCTGCAAGGGGAACAAGAAGAGGGCTGTGGGGCGTGGCCATGCCAATGCAGTCCCACTGGAGGGCAGGGACAGCAGGGGGACAGGTGGACAAAGATAGAGGGAACCGGAATAAAAAACAGACTGAAAAGGTGACAGACAGAGGGGACACACACACCAGAGAAGGAGAGAAAAGCAGAGAGTCAGACACAGAAACAGAGAAAAACAGAGACTCGGACACACAGGCCCCCAGAGGAAAAAAGCACCAGCTGCCTCACTAACAACTTCTGAGCCCATTTCTGAGGCTCTTTGGCCTTGGGATTTCGGAAAGTGAAGCAAGTTTGTGTTTATCCTGGTCAGACTCAAAGGGCACAAGGGTTTCTCCAAAGGGGCTGCGTGGGGTCACTTGCTCAGACTGTACTTTTCCTAACAAAGAACTTCTCCTTGGTGTCCCAGAAGCCAGGCCCTGGGCCAGAAGTTTCCTGCTCTGGCTCAGAATGTCTCCCCTCCTTTCACGGGGCTGTCTGCAGATGGGGAAGCCTGCTTGTGACACATCTGGGGTGAAGGGGAAGAGCAGGAGAGGGGCGGACACATGAAAGGACCCAGAGAAAAGAAGAGCCCTAAAAATAGCCTTCCCTCTATGAGCGGGGAGTAGTCCAAAATCCCAGCAGCTGCCCAGCGCTGTGACCTTAATAACAGGCCAGAGTTTTCTCATGAGAAAAGGGACTCAGGGGCAGAGGGTGGAGGGACAGAGAGGCTGCTAGGCTCCTGGACTGAGCAGGGCAGAAAAGCAGATCTAAGTGACAGCTCTGCCAGAGCGAAACTCCTCCAGATGTGGCTAGAGAAAGGCTCCTGGTAGAGGAACTAAGCGTGGGCAGAGAGGGTTCCCTGGCAATAATGTACACTGTCTGAACTTTCCTTTGGCAGGAAGAGAAGAAAATGGAAAGAGGGCAGTCGGGAGCCATGACCCCAGTTTCAGGGCTCACAGCTGAACCCAAGTGAAGAAGCCCCTTTCTGCCTGCTGCCCTCAGCCAAAGGAACAAGCCCTGCATCTTACTGAGGAGGTTGAGGGGCGTCAAGGGGCGGGAGAGGACATCCCGAAAACTCTCCATCCATTCGCGTTGCTCCTTCTCGCTGGGGCAGGTGAAGATGAATCTCCGCTGCGGGGTGACGACGGTGATACCGGCTTTCCAGCGATTCCCTCGGATGCCCTTAGGCAGATCTTCATACACCTGGTACCCCTGCTCATCGCTCCCGAGAAATACCTGGCCCTGCTCAAAGGCATCCTGAAAATAGAAGACACAGGTCGTCAGAGGCCACACCTGGGGCTGAGGGCCACCTGCAGGCCTGCCAGCCCCCCAGGTCCATTTTAATAAGAGGTGTGTGTGTTGGGTGGGGCTTCTGCTGGGGATTTCGGCTAGCTGGGACCCAGAATTTAAAAGGCTCAAACCATAAAAGACATCACACACGGCATCTGTTTAAATGATACTTAATATTTACAGAGAGTTAACTCTGCACCATGAATTCAAGCGCTTTACACGTAGTGACTCATGTGATCATCCTCACGGCAGCCTCTGAGGAAGGCAGTGTTATGAAGCCTATTTTCTGGGGGAGGAAACCGAGGCACAGAGCGCTGAGTGCTCTGCCCAGAGCGCACCCCTAAAGGTGGCAGGGCTGGAACCAGAGCCCAGACAGCCGAGTTCTAGAGCCCTCACTCCCAACTGCTACACTCCACAGCCTCCGGTTGGAAGAGAGTCCTGCCGGGAAACACCTGTCTTAGCTACTGATACATCGGCAGCATTTTGGACACACATAAAGGACTTCCTGTAGGTGAGGGAGAGCACAGCTTCATGCACAAGACGGACGTAGAGACAAGTGACGATGGAGGTGTGCCTCTGGCTGGGTTACTCCAGCCCTGTCGCTTTCCCCACGGTTCCCGACCAGCACTGACCCCGCCTCCGCCTGCAGGTGCACAGCGGCGGGGCTGGCAGTGGCTCTTACCAGCGGGTTCTTGTAATAGAGCAGCCTCCGCTCCTGGGGATCCAGGGCAAACCACCTTTTCTTGAAAGGCTCTCTCTGCTGCAAAAAAGGGAATCTCGTACCAGGCTCGGCCAGGCAGTGGGGACAGAGGTCAAAGGGCCAGCCTAGGCCAGGCCGAGGGAGCCAGCGGGTCCCAGCCCCGCAGTCGCACACCCCAGTTCCCCTCCCCAGGCCTAGAGCTCTGCAGGCTCTGCCCCATCTCTCCCCCCCCCCCCCCCCCCCCCCCCCCCGCCCCCGCCTCCCCCCCCCCCCCCCCCGGGCCGC
>NW_020172446.1:1857865-1861206 GCF_003031525.2 Neophocaena asiaeorientalis asiaeorientalis
TCGCCCTGCTGCCTCCAGGTGCTGCCTGCGTGGGTTGGAAGAAGCATTTTACCCCTTTCTCAGGCTGTGGACAAGAAGTCTCAGAAAAAGGAAGCTGGGAAATCAGAAGTGGTTACTGCTCAGCGCTTCTGAAAGTGCTGGCCTTGGCCGAATTCTATCCTAGGTCAGGGGAAGGAAAGCCCCTGGCCAGAACCACGGGGAGGGCGGTGCCACCAGCTGGTGAAGGAAGAGAACCTGCAATGCTTTTACAAGTTTTCCAGCTGCCTGAGGCTTTCTTTACCCTGATTGCCTAACACCTTTCACTGTCATCTTAACAAGCATCCTGTCAGCATATTACATCTTAAAAACAAACAAACAAGCAAAAAAACCACAACGCACTGGAATGCTGTCGCTTTGGGGTTCTTTTTTAGGGAGCTCCTCTATTTTTCCCTTCCTTCTCCCTTTCCCTCCTCCCTTCCCTGCTTCCGCCCGTCACAACCCCCTACCATCTCCATCTTCTGACTTTGAGCCTCGCCCCACCAGCATGCAGCTGGGCACCCAAGCATGGGTATATATAGGTGTGTTCTCTCAGATTGATCACTTGTCCCTGCGTCACTTGAACGGTCCTGGTAGGGCCCCAGCACAGAACACACAAGGGTTCTGGAAAGTCAAAAGCTGTCCCCCAAGGAGTCCCTTTTCAGCTATGCTTTCCCAAGAGTAGGATCAGTTAGATGGTGTTAAGAGGACAGAAGCTAATGGTGATGTTGATAAAGCGGGAGGATGCCCAGTTACAGGGAGAGGCACCTCAGCCATGCTGGACCACACTCCAGCCACCTGGTCTCCACTTGGTCCTCCAGCCCCGGAACTCACAAACATCCATTTACTTCCCCTTCCTCCCTCCTCTCTGCCCCTGGTTCCCCATTTTCCCACCTCCCAAATTCTGCCCTACCGCCCACTGGGACAGGGGCCGTGAAAGTCTCCCTGGGAGTGGAGGATATACCTTTGGACCAGTCTTTTCCATGAAGCCTTGCTTGAGGTAGTTCCTGGTGATGAGGGGCACAAGCTGGGGGAAGAAAGACACACACTGACACCCCTGCCTCACACCCAGGAGCCCGAGGGTCCCCACCGAACTTGGCTCCCCAAAAAAGGGGAAGTTTGGAATGGGGAAGGATGTGTACACATGGTTCAGGGGGTTATATTTGGTATGGATGCAACATTAACATTTCAACAGAGCCAGACAACAGCACCCCAGATGTCTGCAGAGCTTACCAGCACAGCCAAGTCTTAGTTTCAAGACTTAGTTTAGGGATTCCTTCAGCAACTCCAGGAGGACACAGGCAAGGCTCTGAGGAGACCCTCCTGGTGTCAGGTGGGCATATTCTGAGGATCTACTGTGTGTCAGGCTCCGCGCGTAATTCTCAACCACTCTGTGAGGTGGATATTATCATCTTCGTTGTATATATGAACAAACCAGGCCTCAGAGAAGTGGTTGTGGATTTTCTCAAAGACATGTCATTGGTAGGATGAAGAGCTTTAGCATCTAGAGGCGATGGACACCATACAGACACTAGTGGTACCTCTACCGCTACTCTATGATGCTAAAGTATAAACATGGCAGAACCCCCTGATCAGGCCCTTGGCCAAGACCTGGTCATTGGTGGGGATTCTGACCCAGGGACATAGGAGGTGATGGCAGGGTGGGCAAGTAGAGAAAGCTCTGGATTAGGAGTCAAGAGACCTGAGTTCTAGCTCCAGGTCTGACCTCAACCAGCTGTGTTACCTTGGTAAGACCTTATGCCTCTCTGGGCCTATTTCCCACTACGTAATAAGGATACTGGCCTATGTGATCTGCAGGATCCCTTCCAACTTGCCATCCTATGCTCAGAGAAGCTTCCAGGGATTGATGCTGGTCTCCTATGCTCCAGGGTGTCAACTGGCAAGTCTAGAGTTTCAAGTGACAGCCCAGGTTTCTGAAAACACAGGGGTTCTCCAGAGCCTGAGCCCAGGGCAGGGACGAAGCAGACGTGACATCTGGGAATAGGAATGGAAAGTCTGAAAGGGAGAAAATCGTGATCTCAAAACAAAAATATAAAGGACAACACTCCCCTTTCCCTAAAATGCATTCTGTAGGCTTTAATTCCTTCATTTGGAGAGAAGAGAAGTCCTGACAGCTCAGTCATCTGAACTGGAGCCAGAGCAGGGGGAGTCTAGGCCTCGGGAAGCCAATGGAAGAAGAAGAAGAAGCACGTGGATGGGGTTCTGTTCACTGTACCTTAGACACCCTGCTCACTGGACTGACGGCAGCCCTGGAGGCAGGGATTGTCCTCATGGTGACAGATGAGTAAACTGGGGCTCAGAGAGGTGAGGGGACTTGTCCTACGTAACACGTCAGCTTCTCTGACTTTGGGTCCATGCGTTTTCTTATCACAGGACCACAACCCCGTTTGGGCTCCCCAGGTTTCCGGCATCTGGATCCCTGAGCTCGAGCCAGGCCTGGGTGGTTGCCCAGAACCTCACGTCATACGTAGACATGGGGGGAAGAAAGATGGGGAGAGAGGTGGGCGGGGAGGAAACTGGGAGTGGATAAGGGGTAACAATGGTGGATGAGGGAGGCAAGAGGGCATTGAGGATGTTGGCCAAAGACCAGTTTCCTCTGCAGGGGTCAGCAGAGTTGGAGAGCTGGCCCAGACAAATGAGGCTGGGCATCTGCACTTTGTCCTCCATCCTCTCCAGCCAGCGGTCAGCACCCCCAGCGCCCCGCCCACGGAAGCAGGCAGTCACCAGCTCCGGTGCTGACTCTGCAGACCGGGAGGGCCCTGAGCCGGGTCTAGCTGGAACTGCTCCTAGAGAATTGCCACCTCGGTGCATCACTGGGTCTGGAATGGACCCCTGTTCCAGACACTTTGCTCCCTGCAAACTTGGGCATTAAGGAACACTTAGGCTTCCGAGGAGGGTCTAACAGTTGGGATTAAGAAAGTCCCAAGACTGGGACTTCTCCGGTGGTCCAGTGGTAGAGAATTTGCCTGCCAACGCAGGGGACCTGGGTTCGATCCCTGGTGGGGGAACTAAGATCCCACATGCCGCAAGGCAGCTAAGCCCGCAGACCACAACCACTGAGCTCGTGCGCCTCAACGAGAGAGCCCATGTGCTGCAAACTACAGAGCCCATGCGCCCTGGAACCCATGCGCCACAACTAGAGAGAGAAAACCGGCATGCCACAACTAGAAAGAAGCCCGTGCGCCACCAAAAAGAGTCCACGCACTGCACCGAAAAGATCCCTCATGCCTCAGCGAAGATCCCGAGTGCTGCAACGAAGACCCGACGCAGCAAAAAAAAAAAAAAAAAAAAAAAAAAAAAAAAAA